>NW_005871286.1:1647678-1668192 GCF_000147115.1 Myotis lucifugus | reverse complement strand
CACAGGGGGAGCTCTGCTCAGCCACGAGGCCAGACTGATCGACTGCACGAGCACAGCACTAATGGCGCGAGCCTCTCCTGCCTGCTCAGCAGCACTAAGGATGTCCGCCTGCAGCTTAGGTCTGCTCCCTGCATGGTAAGTGGACATCTCTCGAGGGCTGTCGGGCTCACAGAGGGATGTCTGACTCACAGTCTGTCCGCGATCTCCCAGTGAGCAGACATAAGCCAGCAGGTGGACATCCTCTGAGGGGTCGCCCACTGCACGAGGGCATAGCCCGCGCTGAGGGAGCCCCCCGAGTGCACAAATTTTTGTGCCCCGGGCCTCTCGTACATATATATATATATATATATATATATATATATATATATATAGATATATATATATAAATATATATATATCTATATATATATATATATATATATATATATATATATATATTTCAGAGAGGAAGGGAGAGGGAGAGAGAGATAGAAACATCAATGATGAGAGTGAATCATTGATTGGCTGCCTCCTGCATGCCCCCTACTGGGGATTGAGCCCACAACCCGGGCATGTGCCCTTGACCAGAATCAAACTTGGGACCCTTCAGTCTGTAGGTGGATGCTCTGTCCACTGAGCCAAACCAGCTGGGGCAATCTGGAACTCTTTATACCAGTTTATTCAACAGCCATTTCGTTTATTTCTTCCTTGCCAAAGTAAGTTAATCCGGTTCAACAGTGTGATGACCATGGCCACCAGGAGAGGTTAAGCCATTTCTAATACCCAGGGAGTGACTCTTGATAAATTTAATCTTCTCATGTTAAGTCCATCCACCTTGCCAGTGGTTAGTTTAGGAAGGAGACATGTGATGTACTAGAAATTCTGGCCAATGAGGATACTTCTGTTGAAGGAGTGTGGGAGAAAGATTTTTTGGATTTTTAAATAGACATAGTGCAGTGAAGGTCTGGGGAGGGACAGGAGTGAGGAGGAGGGGGTCAATGGGAATAAAAAGGGGACATTTGTAATACTTTCAACAATAAAAATAAATTTAAAAAAAGAAAAAGGGAAAAACACACACAGAAAACCCCCACAAAAAATAAATAAAATCGATATAGGACAAAGTTCAGTTGTGTTTGGATAAAGAGGCAATGCTGGATCTTCTGAATCTATCCTGCAGTTTGAGAGTGGCCAGCCAAAGGACCAGGAAGCATGTTGAAGATAGCAGAGTGGACAAACAGAAAGAAGCTGAGACCTTGAAGATGTCACTGAAGAGTCAAAATATCCAGCCCCATAAGCACTCTACCTCTCAACCTCTTGTGAGATCAGATAATAAATTTCCTGATTTTTAACACTATTACTTGGGTTTTCTTCATCTTTTAGTCAAAACTGGTACAGTAACATTGTAGAGAAATCATATGTTCCGTTGTTAGAACCAAACTGTAAATATACATATGTCATCACTGGTTTGCTTGATTGCTAATTAATCCACTGGACACTGGTGTAGAGATATTCGCTCATTCATGGGTTCATTCATGAGACAAGCACTGAGGATGGACCCATGAACCAAATGACATCGTTCCTACTTTCATGGAATTTATAATCTAGCAGAAAATTGAGAATGTTGAACCTGAGCAGTTAAATATCTTGTGGATTTAATGATGAATTTACCTGCAGTGAAAACATCTACCTTTTCAGGATGTGCTCAACCCTGGTGTTCACAGCCACAGCCATGGAGGCCATGCAATCTGGTCTTCCTGTGATCAGGATGCAGTGGTGGCTGGGCTCTGCAGATAGAGCTTCCGGATGATAAGAGGAGATTGGCCAGCAGGCACTGAGGGACATGCATTTTCTCCTTGACATTTTACTGTTATAATACTTCACATTATGGTCCCCCATTTTCCTTTGGTTCGGTGCGTTGTTAGTAAAAAATAAAAATTAGAACATGCTAATATAAATACATAAATGCAATTCCCAGGAAAACAGTGTATCAAGTATGGGCATATATTTACCTCTAATTATTTCTAATTAGTATTTGGGAGAGACTTTGAGCCAGATTTTTAGAAGGTGGTGTCCTTCATTAGTTAAACTTTTCTTTCTGAAAATTTTCCACTCTTGGTCTCTTTTCTTTTACTCTGCAAATATTTGTTGAGTCTTTGCTATGCCCGGGCATGCAATGAATAAACCAGGGAACACACAGAGAAGTCTCCATTTCATCCTTGAAGAGCTTTATTGTAAGTTCAGAGTTCATACTGGCAAGACAGACAGCAGGTCTTGAATTCTGGTTCTGCCACTTATTGTGAGGCCATGAATAAGTTATGAGATCTATGTGACTTCAGCCTCTTTGTATACAAAATTGTGAATAATTATAGTAGCTATCACATAGGTGTTCATGGAGATTAAATGAGATAATGTGGGTAAAGCATTTAGCTAAGTGTCTGGCACATGGTTTTGTGCAGTAGATAGTAACCACACTCAGAGATTAGGCATGTGCCTAAGCAATTATAAACAAACACCAAGCAGTAAGGCCATGAGAGCTAGAGAAAAAAATGCTGTATGAATTCAGAAGGAGTCTCTGGGAAGATGCTGGGAAGCCATTTGACCTGGGTTATCTCATGTTTGCCTTAAAATTTGCTTTTTTTTCCCTGTTTTGGTTAACCTCAGAGTCTGCCAGTTAGTTTTCAGGGGGCAGATTCCATCTTGATGAGGACTGTATAACTTCCTTATTCTCTGATAACACCACTGACTTCAAGCAGTTACTCCTTGAGAGCAGCCCTTGGTCACTGAGCAGAGATGGGCATCAGACTGGATAATCCATCCCCACTAATAGAAAAATATTACCGTTCTCCTCATAGATTGCTTCACTGACAGTGTCAGATCAAAATCCTGTGATTTCAAAGAGCCATGTGACATCAAGCAGATATTTTTGTATTCATGACCTTAAATCACTGATATTTAAAGTTTACACAGGAGATACTAAGATGAGGGCTAAATGGGATATGGTACATAACGTACACAGCACAGCACTTTGAACAGAGGGGGCACTCAGCCATTGTTTACATCTTTATACTCATAGATCCTACAATTCTTATTATAGTGGTTTGCTGTTGCTGCCATAACAAATTACCATAAATTGTCCTCAAAGAACTCAAGCTTGTGTTCTATTTCTGTAGATCAGACCTCTAATATAGGTCTCACCAGGCTAAAATCACAGTGTTGACAGAGCTGCTGTGTTTCTTTTCTGGAGACTTTGGCGGAAGATCCGTTTGCTGCTCATTTGAGTTACTGGAACAATGGGAGTTATAAGAGTGGAATCATTTTTCTTTGTGGGCTGTCAGATGAGGGTGTCTTAGGCTTCTAGAGGCCACCCACAAGCCTCAGTCCTTGGCTTCCTTTCTGCATCTTCAAAGCCAGCAATGGTGAGTCAAGTCCTTCTCTTGCTTGGAATTTCTTTCGCTCTCATCTCTCTAACTCAGGCTAGTAAAGTTTCTGCTTTCGAGAACTGATCAGATTATATTGGGCCCACCCAGATAATCCAGAATGGATGTGAGTGCTCAGAGAGTGGATATCTTGGCAGGGTGGGGGTGGAGAAGTAGGGGCTGGAGGGGGAGAATTATTCTGCCTCCCACACTTATCTTTTCACATTAAGTAAAGCACATTATGATCAGGCCTTTTAATTTTTTTAAATCAGACTTCTCATTCTGTTTCATCTTCTATCCCAGCACATCCAACATTTCAACAGATCTTTGTTTCCATGCAACAATCTTTATCGCACACTCCTGTATTCATGTGTGAGTACCTTTTATTTCAATTTTTTCTCTCCTCTTCCTTCAAGCAAATGACTGTCACACTTAACCCATCTGTTATTATAGTTATCATTCTCATATCTGTTATATTTAGATTTTGTCCCTATGTTTCTATCAATTGGTTGTGTTATTATCCATCTCTATTTTCATCAGTGTAAGTCTGCTGCATCCTGTGTTCTTAGAGAGAATCATTATTTTAAGGCTGTATAGAAATGGATTAAAAGAGGAGAAATGCAATAATTTGAGAAACTTTTTGCTTTCTAGCAATATATTTTATTATTTATTTTAGGTTTTAATTTTAATTTTTATTACATTTTTAATTACGGAATTAATACCACTCATTCCAATAGTTGATGCAATATTAAGTGTATAATAAAGTAGTAACTACCCCTTAACCCCAGCTAATCCCACACCTGGCTAGTGAAAGTTAACTGTTTGTGTATACTGTATATCTTTGCACCCCTTTCTCTATGCTCATATAACCAAAAACAAATACATAGAGCTTTCCATTTTCATTTGCTGTAATGAGTTAAATTGTATCCCTCCAAAATTTATATGTTGAAGTCCCAACTCCCAGTACCCCATAATGGGATCTCATTTGGAAATAGAGTCATTGTAGATGTAATTAGTTAAGATGAGGTCATTATATTGGGCACTAATCCAATAAGACTGGAGTCCTTATAAAAAGGGAACATTTGAAGCCAGAGCCATGCACACAAGGAGAATGCTAAGGGAAGATGAAGACAGAGATCATGGCAATGCTTCTACAAACCAAGTCATGCCAAAGATTGCCAGGAAACAATGAAAAGCTAGGGAAGAGGCATTGGACAGCTTCTCTCTCTCCATCAGTTCTCAGATGGAACATACCCTTCTAACACCTTGGTCTTGGACTTCCAGCGTCCAGAGCTATGAGACAATAAATTTCTATTGTTTTAGCCACTCAATCTGGGATACTCTGTTACTGCAAACTAATACACCTGTTTCATGAATATGGGATTATATTGTACAAATTCTTTTATCACTTAAGGTCATGAACATCTTGGTAGGTAATGTATTTTAAATGAGGGCATCTTCTCACTGTGGGGGGCAATGTGGAATGTGGGGCTGGAGCTGCTCAAGGACCCTTTCCACAGGTCAGGATTAGATCTGGGAAGCAGTAGATGTCATGGAGTAGTTCCAGTATGGGAAATGGACAAACGGGGTGCTGGCATGGCAGGTGGGGACTCGGTAGCCCCTTACACTTTTACTCATGCAGTCCTTCATGTAGCACACAGAATCTACTCAATGAGGAAAAATAATTCCCACACTTGATAACACATCATAAGCACTAGTGGAACAGGTAGGACCCTGTTAAGTTTTATTTTAGGGGGAAAAACAAACAAGCCAAACACATGTACAGACTTCAGTAGCTTTTATGCTCCAGGAATTCCTCTAATTTTCTGCTGCTTCAAGTAAAAGCAGCCAAGGACAGAATGCAATAGTCCAATGTTGAAGATGTTGTAGTCTCTTGACCTGGGGAAACGGAAACCTGATCTAAGTGAATGTTTTCAAAATGGGTGTGGGTGTGCAGGGAGTGGAATTGGTATGGCTTATTCTCCCAAGGAAAATG
This sequence comes from Myotis lucifugus, assembly GCF_000147115.1. NCBI lineage: Eukaryota > Metazoa > Chordata > Mammalia > Chiroptera > Vespertilionidae > Myotis > Myotis lucifugus. The sequence goes on along the minus strand of NW_005871286.1, from coordinate 1,662,801 downwards.
GTAATATCTATGCTAGTTTCTTCTAACCATAATTTTCATGGTGTCTAAATAATGATCAAATTTTGCATGAATTCTAGGCCACATCAAATAAAACGCTGCTCTCGGGGCATTTTCTATGCCTGCTAGGTCCAGCCTTCCAAAAGGTTTAAAAGTTTATACAGAAAGTTACATGCCAGGAATTCTCCACATATTCATGCCATTCTTGGAGTGACTTACCCATGAAATGAAGCAGCAATGGAAGTCTAGGCAAATATTGCTTCCTTTTAAGGTCACTGGTGCAAAGCAGAGCACACTGTGTATGGAGATTGAAATAGGAAAGTTATTTAGAGAGAAACATTATGGTTATTTTGCTTGTCTATCAGGTAATATTTTATTTTGCCCCCAAATGGTAGGAATTTGGTCCTATTAAATTATCAGCAAAATATGAGCGTATCTAAGAATATTCCCAACTCAAGTTATATTTCTTAAGTTACTGTTTAATTACTTTGACATTTATGCCAACTCTACTTACTTTTAAGCTTTAAATTTATTTTATCTTTTAATTTTTTCTAAATCCAAGTATAACTTTAGGCCATAATAATTGCGTTACTAGTAGAATATGTCCATTACTGGTCAATCTTTCATTTAAGATATTTAAAAATATTTTCTAAATTGTCAGATACAATTTCTGTGATAGTATATACTTGGCCACCTGACCAGAACTGAATTAAATTAGATAATTATACTTAACTAAACTATAGCCTCCTTTTAAAAGTGATAACATTATTTCTTTTTTAAAAATGTGTCAGGTATTGTGAGTGGGAAATTATTTTATGGACCTTCAGACTGATGCTTTGGTTTCTGGGCTATAGATCTGGTTTTCCATAGGGAAAAGGAGAAAGTTGATTTCCTAACAAGGAGAATAGTGCCAAGAGGCTAAGTAAATAGAACCAAACTAAATCTTTTTCAGCATAAAAGTTTTCAAAACCTGGGTTTATGTTCAGGGGCTCAGGCTCATTCCATTGTTGATTTCAGCGTCTTCTAGGACCTTGTTCTTCTCTTTATTCAACTGCACATATTGGGAAAGGGAGAAAATGTGAAGAAGGCATATACATTAATAACTACATTGCCCCAGATCTGATGCATGCCATTGTTACATTCATTTCATTGGCTGGAACTTAGTCCAATGATTTCATCCAACTGCAAGGAAGGTTGGGAAATGTAGTGTGGTGGCTGGGCCAGAAAAAAGAGAACTCTGCCTCAATATGCAATAAGTTTTCAAGTAGATATAAAGAAATAAAATGGGCTTGATGTTAAAACAATATAAAACATTTAATATTTGATTCTTATTGCTATGAATACCAAGTCTCTTTGTACCACAAATTCATTCATTTATTCAAAAAGTATTTATTGAGTTCCCACTATGTGCCACTTTGCTGGACAAAGGTAGTAAGTGCAGTGGTGAGCCATAGTCCCTGCAGTCATCAAGATAACAGTTTAGTGGCAGAGACACACTAATTAATGTGAAATGTAAAATATCTAGATGTACTTTTGTAATAGTTCTGGGCATACAGTGGCACATAAAAAATGTTTACTCAATTTCCTTTCAAGTCTGTCTTTGTCATATCTCATAATAATAATTTCTTAGCTGTTTAATTTTATATATTTTTTATCCTCCAGATATAATAATTTCAGAGTATCTTGGATGATTCTCATTCCCTAGAGAGAGTGGAAATGGAGGGTTGTCTTTATTCGGCATTGGATTTGAGCCAATTCCATAATTTTATAATTTTATACCCTTTGATAAGAGTTTTTAAATGAAGATCCTTATATCTCCTTCTTTTTATACTCTTACCATGAAGATATAAAAAATGTTCCTAGTTGCAATTTGGGCCTTTCCTCTCCCAAAGCTACCTTGGGAAGTGGGTGGTGAATAACTCTTAACTACTTGGGACAGCCTAATAGAGGATCTGGCAGAGAAGTGGCGAGAAATAAACCTGTCTGGGAATGGGCCGATTGGCCTTTCCTCCCAGGACAGGCTATCAGAAGCCTAATGTGGCAGAGTCTGCCCCAGACACAGTCAGCTACAGCCTCTTTAGGAATGTTCCAGCATGAGAAGGGATTCAAGGGCATTTTTTTTTCCCCGCAGCCTGTGACTATACTACATGATTTCACTATCAGAACAAGGAAGACTATATTAGGCAAGTTTAGAAATGTCCTAATGATTCAAGTATCTCATGCCTTTTATTTTTGGAGGCACATAGATATGAGAAGGCAACCTTATGTAACTATGTCATAAGGGAAAGGTTGCCTTTTCTCACCGACCCTTCCTGATGTGCCTGTTTCCCCAAGGGCTCAGGTGGTTGAGTGTGAGAGTGGAGGCAGCTGTAATCTAGACTTCAAAATTCACTGAAGAGCTACAGGTCTCATTTGACTCTACTTGATCTCTTTGGATGCCCCAGCTGCCTGAAGGCAAAATTGAAATCTATGGAGATTGCTCAAGATTCTTCTCTCCAGGACTAAATGAGAATTTAAATTTACAGCAATCCTTTAAGAAGAAAAATAAACCCAAGGGCCTTTGATATCTGTGTGTACAATTGTAACCATCATGAAATTAGAAAAAAACTCGAACATTTCTTGAATATTCAGAATTCAGTAACCCCAAGCGCTGCTGATGCTCACAGCTGACAGAGTACAAACAAAATAGCCCAACCTTAGAAAAAAGAACTGTGCACAAATGACCTCAGCATGGTGCTCCCCCCACCTCCTCTTTTTTTCAGAAAAGAAGCCAGAAATGATTGAAACTCTAGTCTATTAACATTTCATCAGGAGCTTTCCTCTCTGCCATATGGGAAATGTTTATAAAAAGACGCCAGTCCATAAGGAATGTGATAGACTGTCTGTGGAATATTGAAGATGATAAGACCACGTCTGGTATTAATTGAAACATTTTAGAGATATACCTCATCTCTAAAGAAATAATTTGTTTCTGTAGCTTCTTGAGTTGAAGCTTTATTACAATTATGGGTGCACACGCGCGTACACACACACACACACACACACACACACACACTATATTTATTTAAGTGATTAAAATGGAAAATTAAGTACCTGGGGTGTTTGAACAATGTTTCCAATAAAAATTTTAAATTAAGTATTTGGGGAAAACCAATCACATAATCACATAATACTGGAACAATATAATGGCTGTCAATTTGCAACTACTTCTGTCAGAAAAATGATAAATCTTTCCTATTGGAATTTTTCTGTTGACAGAAGGGATTCCCTATTTTCTATTTGTGAAGAGAAGCTTCTTTTGAAATTTAAAGTAAAATTTAGATAAAGCCCTTATGAGACTGAAGATACTAAATGTTATTTGGAATAAATATAGTTACTGTTCTTGTTCAAACATAGAATATGATAACATACTAGAGGCCTGATGCCTGAAATTCATGCAAGGGGCTTGGCCCTCGCAGCCCTGGCTTTCTAGAAGGTTGTTAGGCAGTCTGGTCTAATGAGCATATTACACTTTTATTATTATAGATTTTTCCAATATTTCTGGGCCCTTAAAGTTGAATTTTCTCAGACTATAGATCATTATCATCATCACCAATTGGCACATAAAGGGAAAGATAGTGGAGGACAAATAGATATCTTGTTATTTTTTCTTTTCTTAACATTCTCGGTAGCAGAATTGACTCCTCTTTGGCTTCTTGAATGGTTTCTCTTTTTTGGAGGCACCCATTACATGGTTTTCATCTTACTTACAGATTTTGTTATTTAGGTGGTTTTAGGAATTTGTTTGCTATAACTATTCTTAGTAGATGAGAGTTGTTCATGACTCTGTAGTAGATAATAGAAAATTAATTCTGACATGCCCTATGGTTTGTGTATGTATATACAGTGTGTCCCAAAAAGTGTATACACACTTTGAATGATTATAAAGTCAGTGTTTATTAGCATACTTAATTTTCAAAATTTAAAAGAATCTACAGAAATGAATAAATTTTTTTGTCAATGCCTGTTTTCAAACTGATGACCATTCTGGTTCAGGAACTGCTGATAACGTGAAGCAATGGAATCACAAACATCAAGAATCATTTCATTTGGTATTTGTGCATATTCTCATTCAATAGGTGCCCTCAATTCATTGACTGCTGTTGGTTTTGTACTATAAACTTTATCTTTTATGTATCTATAAAAAAAAGTCTAGTGGATAAATTTTCTTTGTTCAAAGCTTAGTCTGACTTCACCCATTCTTTCAAATTAGTTAAACCTTAAAAAGAGTAAAAATTAAGTGAATTAAAAGCTGTTAGAGTGTGTATGCATTTTTTGGGACAACCTGTATGTATGTAACATGTATGTGTTTTTGTATATGTATGTATTGCATGTATGTGCAATTTCCATGGGCTAAACCCCAGAAGTAGAAGATTCAATTTTTATTCAGTGATGTTTAGTTTCTGCCATTAAATCTTCTGATTTATAATTTTTTTGTATGTAAGTCAAAAATATTTATTCAAGATTATAAAGCTTTTTATCAAATGTTCCAGTTTGTAGGCTTTCTACTTACCTGGTTAGTCATCTGAAAATCTTATCAGGAATATCATCTATCATAAACTCTGCTCATGACCCAGAATATGAAATGTGTCCCTCCATCTGGCACTCCCCTTCCCTCAGACTCAGGTAGCATTGTCCATTTTCAATCAGCTTCTTGAAGGGGGGTGGGGGGTGGGGAGCTGTGGAGCCTGGATTGAGAGCTGAAGCCTTGGTTTTAAGAATTGCATCAATGTTTTTATTACTTTTGTATTTTAGAAAACTCACTTATTATCTATTTTTGTCACTTAATTTCTTCATCTTTCCATAAATTATGGACAATGACAATCTCCTGTACAAATTTCATCAGAAATAAGTGAAAAAATAAAGGTAGCAAAATTACTTTCTTATAAAGTTCTCAAGAGATGCTAGATTTGTTTTGAAATTTAAAATCACATAATCCACCTGCCCCATTTTTCAGTTCTTATTCATTCAGCAGAGATATATTGACTCTCTACTCAGTGTCAGATCCTTAATAAAAACTGGAGTATAATGCTCACTTTACACCTAGAGCTAATAGTCTAGTGGGAAATCTGACTTAAAAATACATTAATAAGTATGAACTCATGCCTGGTGATAAAAGCTGAAGTGGAAGAATACTTGTTTCTAAGAGAAGGTGTAATGGAGATTGAAGACTGAAAGGTCCCAGGTTCGATTCCGGTCAAGGGCATGTACCTGAGTTGCGGGCACATCCCCAGTAGATGTGCAGGAGGCAGCTGGTCGATGTTTCTCTCTCATCGATGTTTCTAACTCTCTATCTCTCTCCCTTCCTCTCTGTAAAAAATCAATAAAATATATTTAAAAAAAAAAAAAAAAAAAAAAAAAAAAAAAAAAAGCTGAAGTGGAAGAATACTTGTTTCTAAGAGAAGGTGTAATGGAGATTGAATTTGTATTGTCAATCAGAGAAGCCCTGTTTGAAGAATTGATACCTCATTTGATGTTGGATTATAAGGAAAAGCTAGGCAGGTGGAGAAGGGCTCAAAATGTCTTCCCAGTAGAGGAAATGGCATGAGCTGTGACTTGGGGGTGGGAAACAAGGCTAGAAGCTGAAGGGATTGAGTGATGGTCCGTGTGGTTCAGGGATAGTGAACTAGGGGTGGTGGGGTGGGGGAATAAATGATGAAGGATGAGGCTGGAAAGGTAGGCATGGGCTAGACCATATTAAAGATTTGCATCTTGTTGCAGACTTGGTTGGGGGCCATTAAAGTGTCTGGAACTGGTGAGAGGCATGAGGTGATTTATGTTTTAGAGTGTAAACCCAAAATATAAGTCATATCATCAGCCATACATCTAATACCCTTTTCAGGAGCTTGAAGATTTGTAAAAATGTAGATACTTATCATAAACTAGTGGCCTGGTGCACAAAATTCATGCACATTAAAAGGGGATTAATTAGAGGAAATATTTTAATATTGCTATTTGCCCTTTCTCTATAATAGAAGTGTCAGAGATGAAAGAAAATTAGTAAAATGTATATGAAAATCTCCCTCCTTTCAGAGTCTGGGGCATGCTGCAGGACCCAGAGTCAAGTCCCCGCCCACCTGCGGCACCTCAAAATTGCACGAGACCCAGACCCAGCCAGCCCCATCCCATTGGGTGAGATCCAGACCCGGCAGGCCCCACCCTTGTCAAGCTCTGCCAGGTGGGGGGTGCAACCTCAGGGCCCCCGTCAAGCCCTGCCAGGTGGGGGGCTGGGCCTCAGGTCCCCTGGCCTGGAGCTGGGCAAGGAGGCACAGCCTCAGGTCCCCCGTCAAGCCCCGCCAATTGGTGGGTGCAGTCTCAGGTCCCCCGTGAAGCCCTGCCGGGTGGGGGGGAATGATCTGAGATCCCCCGTCAAGCCTTGCTGGGTGGGGGGGGTGCAGCCTCAGGTCCTCCGACAAGCCCCACTGGGCAGGGGGGGTGGCCTGAGGTCCCCAGCCCAGCACCAGTGTGGGGGGTGCACCTTGAGGTCCCTCGTCAAGCCCGCCAGTTGGGGGGCGCAGCCTGAGGTCCCCTGTCAAGCCCTACCGGGCAGGGGGCGCAGCCTCAGGTCCCCGCTGATTGCTTGTTAAGGCTCTTTACGGGAACTTGGCCTCTGCTGTGGGTGCAGCCATCTTGTGTTACAGAAACCCCGCCTTCGTTGTGGGTGCCGCCATCTTTGTGACAATTTGCATATTCCCTCTTTATTAGATAGGCTATTTAAAAATTTACAAAAGTATGCAAAGGAAGGCAACATTCATTGTGAATCCCTTAACATTTAGGTCAACTTTCACATGGTATACAGTTTTATATTCACAAGATCAAATTATATTGCTTTGTCTTCCAATGACCTTAATAAATGCTCAACAACATATTGGGGTCATCATGTCAGCAGTGATATATGCTTGATGGATGCATAGTTGTCCATTGTAGTCAATTACAGTAATTGCCTTAATCCTCTATTGATGACTTTTAGCTGCTTCTGCTTTTTACTAACACAATGATGCGCTGGGGCATCCTTTTCCATAGGCATCCTTTATTATCTCATTAAGGCAAATGTTGAAAAGGAAAAATGTTGGATTAAAGAATTTGTACATTTTACAATTTCATGTATATTGTCAATCATCTGGAATTTACTTTAAATAAACATGTGAAGCAGAATCAGAATTATTTTTCTTAAATGAATAGCCAGTTGTCTTATTCACTGAAAGGATAGGATGGGATTTTAAAGCAACAGAAACACCAATTTTACTCTTTGCAAACTTAAGGCTGGTTCCTCTCACTTCTTTGTTTTCTCTGTGTGCAAGTCATTTTCCCTTCGTGGACTGGAAACTCCTTTTAGTAATAGAAACATTTGCCTTGGGCCACACTAAGCTCCCATTCCAGCTGGGCTCCTCACTTAGCTATAGGACCAAAGATCATGGGCTGTTTCAGTGGCTATACTTTATCTTTAAAATATTTTAGTGTGGATGACAACGTGTGAGTGAGTGGGCATAACTTATTTTAATCCATGCCTAGTTAATATTTGAAGTATAGTAATCCAGAGTATCCACCAGAAAGGTGCTTAGTTAGCATGTGGAAGAGTATACAGTGGGGCCTTGACTTACGAGTGTCCAGACTAAGGAGTTTTTTGAGATACCAGCTGTCTCTCCACCGATTTTTTGCATTGAGTTGATAGAGTAATTTGAGTTAACGAGCTCCTTAACGAGCTCTGTCTCGAATGAATTAAACTCGTAAGTCAAGGCCCCACTGTAGTCAGTATGGCACTTTCTGAGGGCCTGAGGTATAAACCTTCAACTACTGCTATCTCCACCTACATTAGACAGTTTTCAATTAATGTAGGAACTGCTGGAGATTAGATTTCCTTGGTGAAATGTGTAGTGCACCAGATATGTGTTCGTTAGAAATATTGCACAGGCCACTGGCTGTTCCACCCGCCATGTAAAATTAAAGGAATGCTGCCTCCTGTCCTTCTCTGTGCCTGCTATTTTTCAATGCCGGTGTATCCGATTTCAACAGAAGCTCAACTTCTATGGGACTGAGTCGCCACCTGCCCCAAGTGGCTCTTTCATGCAAAGTCCACTTTGGTCTAAGGGGCACGGGGCTGGGACAGGACTGAGCTTCCAAGGACAGGTTTTTATAATGGCTTCTGTACCTGCTTGATAATAACTGGAAGTATTGCTGAATCTGGACCAGCTTTCTTTGTGGTATACAGTGACCTGGAATAAGATTGTGGGAGAGTAGAAGGCCTGCCGTCTTCCAGATACACCCCAGAAAGAATTTACTAGTTGTGCAGGCCAGTTCACAATACTAGGAAAGTCTTAGAAGCCACTTTTCCCCTCGTTTTATAAAAATGTTCAGCCAGGGGACTTTCAGTGACTCAGAACTGCTGGGCCCCCTTGGGCAGCTTCTGGGCTAAATCAAGGTTGGTAAAAAAACGGACCCAATGCCCCTACCTTTTTAAAAATTAAAAGCCCATACCAAAAACAAGGCAGGTAGTACAACACTACTACAGTTTTTCTTGGGTAGATGAGGAGGTTGTCAAAGTACAAATGCTTAAGAAAACTCTTCTTTCAGCTTCTTTGTTCTCTCTCTTCAGTCTCATGTCCCCTCCCCCACCCGCAGGTTTTCCATTTACTGTTTTTTTTTTCTTTCCATTTCCCCACTTTTATAAGGCTTCCCAAATCCCACTTATCTGTGCTCCACACCCTTGCAGCAAAACAAAATTGTTGCCTCCATACGCCCCTTGGCAGAGCTTTTCTTGTTATAAAGGAGGAGGCTGGATCCATTCCATTTATAAGCCCACGGCAAAGTTTCAGAAGGGCGGTACCTTCGTTCCCCAAGGCCTCTTCTCCTCTGAATCCTGGTTCGGGGCTGCTTGACCCACCCAAGTTCACTGGCCTTGCCTCCGCACATCTTCAGGCAACTTGTGGCCGTGCTGAAACAGAATAGGACAAATGTGTAAGCAGGGTGTATCCCAGGGAGGAAGTGTTTCCAGAGCACGTGTGAGTCTGCATTCGGTTTTCTTCAGAGTGGTGTCAATATCAAGTGTGAAAAGACATTTTGGATCATGTTTACAGGGCCCTTGGACATATTGTTTTAGAGGTCTGAGCTGAGCTATTGTTCAAGTCTCTTGATTAGCACACAGAGGCCACGCCAGTGCAGGGCTGCCTTAGTGCAGGTCTGTAGAGAACTGGCAGAGGGCTCACAAACCCCTTCTAGTTGCCTCATCTGGAAGATGAGTTTAATAACAATACTTACCTTGCAGGATGGTTGTGAAATACAAATGAGATAATATACATAAAAAACTGGTAAGAATTAATAAATAGTGGTTATCATCCTCCTCATCTTTCAATATTATAGAATTTCAAAGTGAGCCCCTGGGATTCAAACCCAGACTTAACGTCCAAGTTTATGAATGATCATATTTTATAACAAAGATAACAGGCACTCAGAGCTTACATTTTCCACTGAGTTCTAGAAATATTCGCTGGGTACTGTTTTAAGCACTTACACTTATTAACCTCTTCTATAGTCATGTCAACCCTGTGATGTAGGTTAACATTAGCACCATTATCCACATTTGAAGATGGAGAAACTGAGGCCCAGAGAGGGTAAGTAACTTGCTCAAACTTTCTGGTGACAGTAGTAAGATTACCACCTGCAGACACTGTGTAGTCAGACTACGCGGAGCTCTCAGTTGCTTTGTGCATCCTACTCTGTGACCTGACACTTTACTTTTCAGAAAACGTAAGTATTTATGGCTTCAATCCAGTGTGGTCTGCACTGAGGATCACATTTTGTTTCTCTGTATGGGCGAGAAGGCGATGCCATCAGTAAATGGAGCACTTTATCGAAGGCATGGTTAGTAATTTCTCCTAATTTGAGTGAGGACAATTTTCTGAGAGTAGAAAAATCATAACAGATGTTCTGCTATCCTTTGTAAGTGGGACATGGTGTTAATTCCGTGATGTGGCTGGAGGAGGATCGTGGTATTTTTTTCTCTGGGACTTCCTTCCTAAGTATTAAGATAAGGCCAGATCAACAGTCACCTAGCCCCAGCGTGGTTATTAATAATTCTATCAGAAACACTCTAAATCATTTGTTCCTTGTGATTTCACATGAAATAAACCTTTACCCACCAGGTGTTTTAAATAATAAAGTTCAGCTCCAAGACTTACATACAATGTTTTCTTTATGCCAAATTAGTTTATTTAAGAAAGGTCTCCAAGATAGGTAAAGTGAAAGCATTGCTCCCAAGAATCAAACCAACACAACTATTGAAAACTTAATAAAAGTGTATTTGGCTAAAAGAGCGAATAGGATCACATTATTCTAGTGAAAGTTTAGTTTGTGTTTTATTTCACTTAGCTTCATCTTTCTATGAGTCATAAATAAGAAATTCCAAGCAATAAATATACTGTACAAAATACATTTTAATAATCCTAAAGGGTTTCATTACTGTGGCTATAATCTGGAAATGTAAATTATGGCTAGTACTCTAGTCTTCATTTATCAACTTGAGAGGTTCTGGCTTTGCTGCTATAAATGCTATATGATTATGCTCACTATTTACAGAATAAATTAACGTGGTGTGGCTAAATGGAACTTTCTTGCTTTCGAATGTCTAAAAGATATTATCAGAATCTTCAAGGAATATATCATGATGTACAATGTTGAATGGTGTTCAATTTTTTGAAAATGAAAACAATCCCTACTCCAAGGTGATAAATTGGAGCGTTACCCAAGAGAAACCAAACAGCTGTTTTCAATAACACAGGTAAATTCCAGCCATGGGAAAAGCTCTGGCTGCTTGAGCTGCTGGAAAGTCTGGTGCAGGAAACAGGCCTTAGGCCCTAGTAGAAAATCTCGTGTACAATCTGTGCCCAACCCAGGGTTCTTTTTTATTTTGTTTTCTGTTCTCCATAATTACCTTCCTTTCCAATGAGTCTAGAATTTCGGATTGTTAGTGCTCCAGGAATAAACTATGTACTCCTGTGTATTTAAAAAATGCCTTGCTGTTTTGTCTGTAATGCTCTTTGTAAAACTTCATGTGGCTACACTCTCTGTCAAGGACTAGACCAAAGGCCACCCGTTCCATGAAGCACTTTAGATCAATGATTGCCCCCCCTACCCTAAAGGCCTTTCCAAGTGATTTACTTACATTTACATGTAACAACAATTATGTAAATCTTTTATTTGCTTTGCCTCCCAAAATCCTGATCTTTCTTTTTTTTTTTTTTAAATATATTTTATTGATTTTTTACAGAGAGGAAGAGAGAGGGATAGAGAGTTAGAAACATCGATGAGAGAGAAACATCGATCAGCTGCCTCTTGCACACCTCCTCCTGGTACATGCCCTTGGCTGGAATCGAACCTGGGACCTTTCAGTGCGCAGGCCGACGCTCTATCCACTGAGCCAAACCGGTCAGGGCAATCCTGATCTTTCAAACTGTAATTTTTGTGAGGACAAGGAGCTTGTCTTAAGCTTGTATACATTTCCCAAATTGCTTAGCACAGTGCCTTATGTGCATTTGGGATTCAATGAATATTTGAATAAATGAACATTGAATATATAAGTGAGTGGGATTCTACCAAACTGGTCTAGTCCAGCGGATCATTGGTTCACACCTGACTAGTTTATGTAAATGCCTTAGGATTATGCCAATTATTAGTGGAATAACTTAACATGGGAAATGGGTTGCTGTACTTTTGAAAGGATATCATATAGTGTTCTTGGAATTACTTAGTAATGTTTGTGCCTTATCAAGTTTCATTCCTATCCTATAAAGATTATATATGTGTGAGTACCGTTCCCCCCACCCCCCGGGGGGAAGATTAGTCACTTTTATTATTCCTTAGCCTCATCCCCTCTACTCTGCTTCAACCCAAGAGGACTAGAGCCTAGTTTTCCCTCTCCGTGGGAAAGAGTGGGGATTGTTATAAACTCAGAGCCACGTTCTTGGATTATGGTTTTTTCCAATAATACTGTTCTCTCTTAGAATGCTGTTTGTGATCCATGTTCACCATTTTAATTATGAACCAGTTTTACCTGTGTAAATGCCTTACCTGGCCAATTTCACTCTAGCCTGTTTGCCTATATACACAAAGCCTCAGTATTTATGAATGTCATGTATAGCCTATTATTTCAACATTCATAAATTTACTTATTCATTTGGCAAATAATTACTACAGTCAAGCTCTGTCTTAGGCAATGTGAAATGTCAAAGATGTTTCAGACACATCATGTCCTCAAGAAATGCACAGTTTAGAAGGAGAGATTACAAACACCGGGAAGTACTAATGATACCACAAAAGAGGTGCAGATGGAAAAATACAGGGGCTCAGAGGAAAGAGAACGTACTTTAAGCTGAGGCTTCCTGGAATAGATTGTCATTTGAATGGGGTCTTAATGGGCAGATAAAATTTGAACACTTATCGCGCTTATTGCCTTGTGATATTTCCAATGTTGACTAGATATCAGATCTACACGAGTAGCATCAGCTTTTCTCTTGCTCAGGTCTTTAGTGAGGAATCAGCGAGTCTTTTCAATTCCCCCACAGAAAGCCCACTCCACAGAGCATTTCTGAGAAATGAAGAGTATATCAATTCTGCGGAATACAATGGTGCTTTCGTGAGAAGGTAAGACAGGGGAGAGCAGCAAGGAAAAGCACCCAGCAGATGTAGGGTGGGAGGCCAGAGCCAGTAAGGCTCTCACATCAAAAGGGAGCACATCGGAGAAGGGACCTCCCACCCTTCTTCAAAATCACTGAAAGGTTACAAATAGCAACATGTTTGGCCAGCCTATAATTATTTTATGCATACACATTCCATCTCTCAATTGCACTCTGAGTCCCTCATTAGTGCTTTGTCTTGCATTTTTCCTATCTTGCTTCTTTTCCTGCTCTCTGCACAGAGGGCTGAGGTGAAGGAGAGGGGAAGTGTCTTCCCTCACCGGCGGGGTCATAGCACTCAGGCACCACTCTGTAAGGTGAAGCAGCAGCTGCAATTAAGTGGTGTTTCTGCCACTAACATAACAGTTGGGGCCTTAGTCCCCAGGAATAGGGTTTGCTTCTGTTGACTTAGGAGACCCTTAGAAGCAGACACTTCTGGTGTCTTGGAGTGTGGCGCAAGGCTTGATTGAGATGTGACCCTCTGCACCTCCTGGGAATGATGATGGAACTGGAGACTAAGGAAGGGGTCCTAAGATGTCACCCCATTTTAGCCATGGCTAATATTTATTATGGCAATTTGACCTTTCCAGATTCAAGAAGAAAGCATTGTGACAAATCCTTTTCATTAATTCCAGTGGTGCATGCAGACATGTGACATACAAATAGTTCCGCCATCACTGTCAGAATTTATTTCCATATGTTATATTTTATGGACATAATAAATGTACATATGGTTTGTCTCTCTCTTTATGGTCTAATTGCTATAAATAGCCTACAGCTCTTTTAACTGTATTCAACCATCATGTCTTACAAGACTGTTTATTCCTCTCTTCTGAAGAAACACATGGAATTAAAAAAAATTCTGGAAATGAGAGCCTAGCATTCAATGAAAAGAATACTGAAAATCTATCTTATGTACAACATTAGCAACATATAAAAATATATTTCTTGGTCTCTAGCCACATAGGGAAAGGAGAATATTCTCCAGTTGATATTTATTCTTGGTTTAAAGCATATTCAAAATGTTAAGGTAAAAATGAAAATCACTGAACTCAGTCTACCACCCATAGAAACTATAAGAAACACTATTTAAAACTGTTTATTTTTACATTTGTTTAAAATACAGACATGGGAGGTCCAGGGGCAACTCGAGGTCTTTAACTCTCAGAAACAAAGAAGCAAGCAAACAATTTTTTTTAAAAAAATTTAAACAAAGAGAAAACGAGAAAGTGGGCAGTGGTTTGAGGAAGTAGAATTATGTAGGAAACAAATTTAAAAAAAATAAACATAGAAACATGGCTCAGTTATTTGAAAGTCTCTGACTGACCTGGTGTCAGGCACATATTACATGCTCAATAAGACAATACGGAACCAAAGGATTCTTGGTGGTCATTAAGGATAAATACCAACAAACACAGAGGTATAATATGATTCATGGAGCTACTTATTGGCAAGGCTGAGTCTAATATATATGCCTTCCTACTATTAACCGAGTGCTCTGTTTGTCCTTGCTTTCCAAGACCCATTTTAGCATTTCTGGTGGCAGGAAGCCATTTTTGGAATGGTCATTTTTGGACTAAATTGTGACTTTTGGAAAGTTTTGCTTCATTGTTAGTAAATTTTACCTGCCTATAAGAACTCAAATATTCCATTTCTGTCTGTTAAAGCACTGAAGTCTGTTTTATCCTTCTTTTACACAACTGCCATTCAGATATTTATGTTGCAAGTAATGGCAAGATTGGGGTATCATTATACACACTTTGGCTTGGGAATTCAGGAATACCCAAACCCAGCCTGAACCAGTCAGCTCTCCTCCCTGTGGAGTCTCTAAGGAGATAAACACACAGAAAAAGAGGAAGGAGAACTACTTTATTATTAGCATGGCTTCTTGCCAAAACACTAGGGAAAAGCCCTAATAATTTGGTCCAAAGGCATAGGGGAATCTTTCTGTTTCCCAAGCCCCAAATCCAAATCTTACAACTGGTGGACAATTGATAGAGGAGATTCCTGTGCCAGAACTTGAGCAAGGAGGAGGAACTGTGGTGGGGAGCAGGATGGTGCTGGTTGTTTTACCACTCAGATTGCCGGAAGACCATCGGTATACAGAGCAAGGAGCCCATGCTGGTTTTCTTGCATCCACTCCTGCAGAACTTGCATTCCTTGAGAGCATGGAGGCATGAGGAACAAAGAGCCACATATAAGTAGTAACCTTTAAAACCACAGGATTACTGCCTTCTAGAAAATACGTCTCAATTAGGGTTGTATCATCTTACTAAGCAGTTTAGTATGACCTCCCATGAGTGAGGAGGACAGAGAAATGTAGAGGAATAGAAAACAATGCTGCCTGCATTTTGAAGGTGGTTGTTATTGTCTTCCTTATGTTTTGCTTCCCTGCTTAAATGCCACCCCCCCCCCCCCA
>NW_005871286.1:1627287-1647578 GCF_000147115.1 Myotis lucifugus | reverse complement strand
GGGGGAAGAGATGAATAGGCAGACGATAGAGCAGCGGTTCTCAACCTGTGGGTCGCGACCCCTTTTGGGGTCAAACGACCCTTTCACAGGGGTCACCTAAGACCATCGGAAAACACATATATAATTGCATATTGTTTTTGTGATTAATCACTATGCTTTATGTTCAATTTGTAACAATGAAAATACATCCTGCATATCAGATATTTACATTACAATTCATAACAGTAGCAAAATTACAGTTATGAAGTAGCAACGAAAATAATTTTATGGTTGGGGGGTCACCATAACATGAGGAACTGTATTAAAGGGTCGTGGCATTAGGAAGGTTGAGAACCACTGGAATAGAGGATTTCTAGGGCAGTGAAAATATTCTACATGATATTATGACGATGGGTATATGTCAGTACACACTTGTCCAAACCCATAGACCAGCACCAAGAGTGAACCCTAAAGTAAACTGTGGATCTCAGGTGATTATGATGTGTCAATGTAGGTTCATCCTTGGTTAAAAAAAAGGAAAAGTAGCATTCTGATGAGTGATGTAGATAATGGTGGAATTTGTGCATGTGTGGAGGCAGAGGGTATATGGGAAATCTCTGGACCTCTCAATTTTGTTGTAAATCTAAATCTGCTCTAAAAAAATAAAGTCTTAAAAAAAAGGGCATTTGAAAGGTCTGCATGTATATACAGAGAGTAATGTTTTTCACTGGCATTGTGTGTGTGGCAATCCACATTTGCCTATGGAAATAGTGAACAGCTGGATGGCGATGAGCCTGGAACCCCTGGCCAGGCTGCTTGTGTTCAAGTCCCAGTTCTCTCACTTACTAGGCATGACCTTGAACAAGTTATTTTACCTCTCAGTGTCTCAGTGTTTTTTTTTTTTAATCTATGAAATGGGCTTAATAGTAACAACAACAACAAAAACAACACAAAAGATTTCTGATTATTAAATTAATTATATGCAAAAGTGGTTGGAATAGAGCATGGGGATGCATGAGTGCTAGCTTCTATCATTATCATTATCATCATCATTACTGTTAGTATTGTTATTGTTATATGAGTATGTAATAGGAGATAGACTGGTCTTTGAAAGCAAGGTTTTCAGTGACTCAGGGAATAATATGCAAAGTAGAATTTTAAGGGATGATGATTCAGTTTAGGAAAAACAAGAAAGTCAAGAAATAATGTCAAAGGGTGCTAAAGAAGAAATTTGGGGAATAAAAATGAAACTTACTGTTTCTTTAAATAATTTAGTAGCTGATCTTGTTTTTCACTGCTAAAAAATAAACTGTCCAATTTTGCAACTGGCTGCTTGCCCTAATCCAGGATTTGGAAAAGTGGGCAAAGGACAGGAGGTTGGTAAATAAGACTATTTACAAATGCTTTATTTTTCTCTTATAGACATGCCTATGAGCTTATTACCCAACAGAAGTACTGAGGTGATCCCCCTTTTAATGATTTATTGTAGAAATCACATAAAATATTAGTAGAATGAAGGGGGGATGTCAGTTTCCCAAATGGTACAAAAATGGAAGGAGTAATAAGGCTATAGAATTCAAAGAATCTGAAGCATTCAGCCAATTAGGGAGGACCTGGTGAGAGGCTAAGTCGGGGTTTTCCTGCAGAGGGACCTTGTATAACAGCAGCTATTTCATTGGCCAGATCTGTTCATAGGGCAGCTGGAGACATGGGCAGCCAAGGCTAGAGGTGATTCCACAGCATGGAAGGGACTCACAGATTGCTCTTTCTGTTCTTGGAAAGGTTTGTGACTCCAGGCTCTTGGCTGAGTCAGACAACTTGTCCACAGGCCCACAGACAGGACAGACCACACTCCATTCTCTTCTGAAACCCCCAAATTCTCTGAGTTTTGTCACACTCATTTGGAAGTAGAGCCTGACCTGAACTGTTATGAAGTTCTTTATCATCTTAGTGGGTTTATCAGTTTGCTAGGGTGGCCCTAACAAAGCACCACAGGCTTGGGTGGCTTTAAGAACAGAAAATGTTTTTTTTTCTCACAATTCTAGAGGCTGGAGGTCTGAGATCAAGGTGCTGAAAGGGTTAGTTTCTCCTGAAGCCTCTCTTCTTGGCTTGCAGATGGCCATCTCTCCTTGTCCTCACATGGTCTTTCTCTGTGTCTGTGTCCCAATTTTCTCTTCTTGTAAGGATGCCAGTTGTATTGGATTAGGACCCACCCCATAACTTAATTACCTCTATAAAGACTCCAAATAATCACATTCCCAGGTACTGTGGTTAGGATGTCAACGTAAGAATGGGAGGGGGCACAATTCAGCCTATAACAGTGTGAAATTGATATTTCTTGCAGAATTATTACTGCCTTCGATTATGGGGTGTGTCCCAGACCCCACTGGGGGTGTGATGTCTTATGTTATATGTACTCCATCACCTTTCTAACATGCCCTGAATTCTGAAATTCGAAATACATGCTGCAACAAAAATTTCAAAAAGGAGTTGTGAACTAATAATAGTTAGAGATAAAATTCCTGATCAAGACCCTCCTCCTAGCCACAGTTTCAGACTATAAAACTTGAAGTGAGTGCTCTCCAAAGTCCTCTCAACCTTTAAAATTTCATTAAATATATGATAATGGGCAGAGATTGTTTTAAGTAAATGTTGTCTCACAAAAATTTTGTCTCATAAAAATACTTCAAGACTGATTCTTCTAATTGTACCTGTCTCATTGTGTGATCCTCAGACAGGGCTCCATGATACGGCCATTGAAACAGGCTTTGGCCATTTGGGCAGGAAATTCTGGAGACCTGACTGCCTGGGGCCTTTTCTAGAAATGTGGGGGTAGGATGAGGAGACTCTGATGTCTTTGCTCTGTGAAGGGGTGTGTGGCTGGAGGAAGGCCAGAAGGAGACTTCTTCAAGCATAGGCCAAAGGTAGCAATGCATGACAGCTAGGCAGGGCTTCATTTGAGCAGTTCAATCAAGAAGACAGCACCTAAGAAAACCCACTGGACAAAAATAAAATGGTTTATTTGTAAAGCTTATGGAGCATGAGGTACTGCCCCCCATTTTGTTCCTGCTGATAGAGAGTACCTTGTCCTTGAGAAGCAATCCTGAGAAGGAGATATGAGAGGGGGAAAAAATTCTCTGTTCTTTCCAAGTCAACAGAGAGTTCAAAATAACACATAAAAATCGCAGAGGATTTATTTTAGGAAACATTGAGGAGCTGGTTAATTCCATGTGAGGTTTGAAGTTTAAGTATTTGAGGGGAAAAGCTTTGCTTTTTTAAATAGTAATTGCTAATATGGGGAATCAGACTTTTAAAGTATGTTTTGATACCAAATGTTCCAGTAGAAATAAAATCCAAGAAGGAATACCTAAGAGAATTGTGCTTACTTGTGTTTGCTATCTTTAAGCAAACTGAGATAAAAGAAATGTTTCCCCCAGTTTTAAAATGTTTCTGTTTTACAAGAGTTCTTGTGGTTTCATTATGTCAGGAATTTTTAGGTACTCTCCAAACACATGGTCAGATAACTGACAGGAGGTCCGCACATGAAGGCTTTGACTCTTAGAATAAAATTTGGTGCTATCCAGACTGATGTCTTATCTTCTCTGGGCTTGAAAGTTTCCCTGGTCCTGGGCTGCACCTAGTGATTGAAAGCAAATCACCGCATCTCCCGGATCAAGGCTGAAGGCCATGGAGCGTCAGGACGAGTGTACTGACCTGGTCTCCAGGGTGGGCACATTCCCCTGAGCTGCCTGAGAATCATGAATCCAGTTTCAAAGATTGTTGTGCATAATGACCAGGATGTGGTTAAGGTTACTTTTGCTTCTATTTACTATGGAACCAGCAAAGAAACAGTGTAAAGGATGCATGCATGAATGAGGACATAAGTGAGTGGACAATCTCCTTAGCTGCTCATGAAGACACACAGTCAGGATTCAGTAGTCAATGCAAAGGAATCTGCCATGTGAGAAAAGGCCAGAGCCAAGGGTTAGCTGCAGTTTATACCAAATCAGCCCCTCAAGAATCTACCCTATTTTTAGTAAGGAAACTCTTGCTGGATCACCTTTCTATATTCTGTTTCTCACAGAGTTGTCAGGCCCGTAACTGGCCTGGTCACCGTACCTCCGTGGCCAAACCAGTTCTCTGTGCTTCTTTTTTTGTCATGAGAGCTCCATGATAGTGAGGTGGAGACAGAGCAAACTCTTTGCAAGTGTGAATCTTGTTCAAAGATGACCTCAGGTATTCTCAGGCCTCTGACGCTGACCACATGGACAGCTCCAGTAAACACCTGCTTCCAAGTCCTGCTATGTTCGACCTAAGTTTGATTGGTTCCTCTAGGGCAAATGAACATTTACAGAAGGGCATTAACTTATGCAGTTTCTCTTCTGCTCTTCTGTCTGTTTTTACACCACACTGAGTCTGAGGTTGGATTGATTTATCCCTCTATCAAGGAGGCACTTATTTGGGGAGATAGAGGAAGATAAAGGGGGGGATAAATGGGTGATGGAAGGAGACCTGACTTTGGGTAGTGAACACACAATATAATGTACAGATGATATATTATAGCATTGTACATCTGAAACCTATATAATTCTATTAACCAATGTCACCCCAATAAATTCAATAAAAAATAAAAAACTCTGAAAAATCCAGGCATTAAAAAAAGGAGGACACTTATTATACTGTGGACATTTACATAAGTTAAAGCCTCTTAACCCAATTCTCTACTCAGTGACTTCAAAGGGTAGCATTCAGCATCTCCGTGGGTGGAGCCAATGTCTGTGATCCTAAATAATCCCAGTGTAATTAGTCAGCCAAGATATGCATATAAAAACTAACATTACAGTGCCTGTGGGATAAGTGTGGGATGCATGAGTGGCAGACAATAGGTGATATGAAGGTTTCAGAGGGGAAGAGAAGGCTGAGAACTAGAGTTGTAGAGGGAGGCACTTTGGACGTGTTAAGTGAATATTGAAAGTGAGAGGGAGGAAAGCCCTTCCCCCATTTTAAAAATTCTTACCTGAGGATATATTTTTATAAATTTATTTTAGAGAGAAAGGAAGAGAGAGAGAAAGAAACATCGATGTGAGAAACATTGATGAGTTGCTTCCTGCACGTGCCCTGATGGGGAATGAATCTGCCACCCAAGAATGTGATCTGACTGGGAATTGAACCTGCAGTCAACTGATCACCCTGCCACCAGGCCAGACCAACAAGTCCCTGTTTTGATAGAACAGCATGGACCAAGATGGGAAGTTAGAGTGAATAGTGCTTATTGGGGACCAGTGACTGGCCAGTCAGATCATTAGAACTCTGTAATATAGTCAGTCCTCCTTCTGATACAGTGAGATACTATTGGCTTATCTTTTGAAGTATTTTCAAGCAGTTTTCCTTGTCCAAAATTCTTATAATCAGAAAAGTGCCATCAGCAGGTTCTGGGCCATAACTACCTCCTCTGAGCTCAGAATCATCAGCGTTCATGCCTGCAGAGCAGGGAAATGGGCCCCACTTACTCTTGTGTTGTTTATACATTGTCTGCTCCAGCCTCTGATCCATGTCCTGCAGGCCTGGGGCTGCCTCTGGAAGGCAGCCATGATCTTGCCCCTGAAAGGGTCCTGCTAACATCCAGCTCCATATGATAGGGAGGGAGAGAGGGAAGATGGGAGAAGAGAGGAAAGACTTGTTCTAATTTCATTCTTTCATACAGCATAGTTTACACACTATAACTTTTTTCTATGAAGCAGGTTATTTACCCTAAAAAGCGCATGTCTTCGGTTATCTAAGTGGGTAATTAGATTTATCATAAGGTTTTATAGCTTAGAGTGATAAATACAGCAACACTTTTATCTGATCTCCAGTGTCTGATTGTGTGGGGGCAGCCATGTCTGCCTGTGAAGAATGACTTTGTAGTTTCCCTTGGGAAGCAGTGCATTCCTAAATGGGTTAATTCAACTCAGCTATATTATCTTTTTAATGTGAGAGTAAATACATTTGGCTGGTATCCTAAAAAGCTTTTTTCAAGTGCACCCTACACCTAAATAGTTTCCTGGATTTATTGTTTATTCAGCTGAAAATCAAAACCTTATTGGCAACCAAATATACTCAAAACTAATGAAACAAGATATTTCTTCATTGGTGGAAGCTTTGTCTAATGGCCCTCACACTTCCAGAGATGATAGAAAATGCCACAAATCACATGTATAGAGAAAGCATGGGAAGTTTACTGTTCTCCCAGTGACTATGGAGCTTTGCCTCTTCAGTAAGCACACAATTAGTGTTTGTGCCTGAGCTGTCTTGGTGAGGTTAATATCAGTGTTTTGTGTGAAAGCTTCTGCCAGGACCACTCAGAAGCCACCTGGGTATAGCTTCCTGAGCTGTGGTAGAGGGTGGGCAGAGCGCCTCTGATTAGTTTGGATATCAAGGGGAGGGAAGTCTGGGGTCTACCTCAGAAAGAATGAGAGTTTTCCCCATGCCTTTACCCCCACCTCCAGGAAGGATGAAATACACAGACTTGACCGAATGTGCACTTACCTCTCCCATTACAATGTGTTGGGAACGGTGTCATCTGCTAAACTGTCTCACTTTCTGTGTGCTCTCTGAGCCTGGCCATCCTCCTCCTGACTGTAGAGCAAGCATGTCAAACTCTTGGCCCATGGGCTGCATGCCTCATTTATTTGGCCCATGTTAGCCTTTGAGTTTGACATGGTTGCTCTAGAGAAGTGATGGTGAACCTATGACACGTGTGTCAGAGGTGACACGCGAACTCATTTTTTGGTTGATTTTTCTTTGTTAAATGACATTTAAATATATAAAATAAATATCAAAAATATAAGTCTTTGTTTTACTATGGTTGCAAATATCAAAAAATTTCTATATGTGACACGGCAGGGTTTTTCAAAATGCTGACATGCCGAGCTCAAAAGGTTCGCCATCACTGCTATAGAGCCTACTTTATGTTGTGAGTGAGGAAACCTTCTTTTTTTGAGTATTTCTCAGCATTTTCACCCATTTTCCACTCTTGTCTTCCACCGGTCTCCAGGTCTCCTTAATTTTATTGCCTTCTTCCCTTGTGATCTTACTCTACTGGTATTTCCCTTTAAATTATACTTCAGTATATTCTCTGAAGCTACTGGACATTTTCCTCCAACTGACAAACATGCTCAAGTTGTCATGAAGTGAAAACAAACAAACACACACACTGGAAAAGCAAGTAGTCAAAATAAAAAACAACCCCCGCCCCGAACCCCTTGATCCTGACACCATCTCTTCACTTTTCTTTTGCTGACAAACATCTTAGTCTGCACTTGCCTTCCAATCTCAATATTCTCCTCAAACTATTCTCTTCTTAGTCACAGACATCTTATCTATATCTATATCTATCTATCTATCTATCTATCTATCTATCTATCTATCTATTACCTATCTATCTATCAAAGCCTAAGCCACCAAACGACCAGTTGGCCGGCTGCTATGATGCACACTGACTACCAGGGGGCAGATGCTCAACACAGGAGCTGCCCTCTAGGGATGAGTGTGCTCCCACAGCCAACCTCTCATGGCTGGCCAACCTCCTGTGGCCAGCTGTGCCCCTCCCCGCCCCCTCCCCCGCCCACAATCAGTTCCGATGGGAGGCTGGCCGGCCAACCTCCCACGGTCCTTCCCCCTGGCCGGCCACCCCCACCCTCACCCCCCAATTGGCCCCGATCACCGGCCAGGTCGAGGGACTCCACCCATGCATGAATTCGTGCACTGGGCCTTTAGTAGCCTATAACTGAACTGACTTCATCTTAGTTTTTAACGTCTTTACTCTGAAAGATGAGCACCTTGGTCATCCACACTGCTATGGACTGAATGTTTATGTCTTCCCCTTGTCCCCCAATTAAAATGTTGAAGTCCTAATTCCCAGTGCGATGGTGTTTGGAGGAGGGGCCTCTGGAGGTAATAAGGTCATGAAGGAGGAGCATTTATGAATGGAATTAGTGCCCTTACAGTAAGAGACATGGGAGAGATGATCTCTTCTCTGCCATGTGAGGACACAGCCATACGCAAACCAGGAAGAGAGCCTTCACCGATAACCTAACCATGCTGGCACCCTGACCTTAGAATTCTGGTCTCTAGAGCTGTGAGAAATAAATGTTTATTGTTTAAGTCTCTTCTAGAACTCTGTTACAGCAGCTCTAACAGACTAAAGCACATGCCTTATTTTCCAGATGGACTTTATGATGCTGCATACTCCCTCATTACCACTATTAAGACTTGCTCATTGGTCCTCTTCTTTCTTCCTAAATAGGGATGCTCCCTCTTCTTTGTCTTTCTCATTTCTCTCTGTGGTAGTATTCTTTCTTTAAGTGATCCCATCTACTCACATAAATTAAAACACCACTTCTTGGAAAATGCCTCCGAAAACTACACAGACATATCTTGGAGATAATGCAGGTTCAGTTCCAGACACCCTGCAATAAAGCAAATATAACAATAAAGTGAACCACACAATTTTTCTGGGTTCCCAGTAGATATAAAAGTTACGTTTTTGCTATACCATAATCTATTAAGTATACAATAGCATTTTGTCTATAGCAGTGGTTCTCAACCTTCTGGCCCTTTAAATACAGTTCCTCCTGTTGTGACCCAACCATAAAATGATTTTCGTTGCTACTTCATAACTGTAATGTTGGTACTGTTATGAATCATAATGTAAATATCTGATCTTCAGGATGGTCTTAGGCGACCCCTGTGAAAGGGTCATTCGACCGCCAAAAGGGTCGCGACCCACAGGTTGAGAACCGCTGGTCTACAGAAAACAATGTATACACCTGAATTTTAAAATATTGCTAAAATATGCTAACTAACCATCACCTGAGCCTGTGAGAAAATGGCTGATAGACTTACTTGATGCAGGGTTGCAACAAACCTTCAATTTATAAAAAACACAAGATCTGTGAAATACAGTAAATAAAGCATAAGCATAATAAAACAAGGTATGCTAATGCCCATATTACAGCATTGACCTGTCTTAGATCTGCACACTTTTCCCCTCCCTAGTAGTTCTTTGTAGTTCACTCTTTCCTCACTGGTCATGAAGAATACCATACCTTCCGAGCAGGTTGTTCCAACTCCCAGATTTCCTCCTCATAATTCATACATGTGTAGATAAATGTATTACTGACAGGTTATTTTTCAAGTTTTCATGTTTAAAGACTCTCAGTAGCAACTATGCCTATTAAAGTAAACCTAGCCAGAGCTTTGCTTTTAAGATACTCTACAATGTGGATATGCCATATCTTTTTAGGGTTATTCTTCTAAAACACTCTACAAAGGTCCTATGCTACAGGTAAAACTGACAGCTCATGGTTCCATGAATATGATTTGTACATTCTTGTCTCCATTTCAATAAGCTGACATGCAAACATGGTAAATAGTAGATTGTTTTAAAAATGGATGCCAGTGGGTTTACACATATGAGTTGAATTCATATCTCTTCCTAACCTGTCTCTTAATATAGGTAAAAAAAAAAGTTGAGTGGGAGATATAGATCTTTAATTACAAGTTGTTTGTCTTTGACTATAATCTGATTATTTTCTATATATATCTTTTCTCCCAAAGAAGACTATAAACTCTTTGGGGACATCATATGACTTATTCTTTATATTTTTCAAAATATGAAGAGCACATAAAAATATTCACCATGGATACCCAGTGCCAGCAGCGAACAGAGCCAGGTGGCGGAGCTCTCAGGTAAGTAGCCCAGCAGGTGCTGCTAGCACACGGGATCCCCCTCCAGGCTCAAGCCCCCCACTTCTTCCCCACCAAGCCAACCCTGCCCTCTGTCCTCAGGTCCCCATTTGCCACCCAGGACCCTTCTCAGCACCCTCAGTGATGCCTCTTCACCATGTCTCGGCCCCGTGTGGCCCCCTCATATCCAGTCCAAGGGGGCTTGTCTGAGTACCCTCCCCTTGCCTGAGCCCCCTTGGTGGGCACTGCGGCAGCGGGCTGGAGGCGCCCACAGCGGGTGAGCATGCAGGAGCACATGACCATCGATGTGAACCCGGGACCCATCCTGACTACTTTCCACATTTCTACCCCTTTGCTGAGCCTGCCCGGGGTGCCCCAGACCCACACCCTGCAGCCCCAGACCCACACCCTGCAGTGTCTCCTGCCAGCTCTGCACCCCAGCCGCAGACAGACCCAGAGCCAGAGGGAGACTCCGACGACAGTGGTGAGTGGGGGCAGGGGATGAGGACACCCTGGGCCCAGCCCAGCCAGGATGGGGTCTCAGGCATCCCAGGCATCTGACCTGTGAGGGCCAGGGCAGGAGGCATGGTGCTATGGTGGCAGGGTGCCAGAGGAACTGACTCGCGTGCCGCCTGCCCTTAGCTACCCTGGGCACCCTCGAGTTCACACTTCTTTTTGATGCGGACACAGCACCTTGCACTGCACGGCTCACCGTGCCAAGGTAAGGATGGGCGGGGGTCCCTGAGCCGTGGGCCTGGGCCACAGGCCTGTCCCATATCTATTGTTTCTTCCCAGGGCCTCAAGCCACCAGCCTCAGGCTCCCTATGTTAAAGCCAATCTGCTGCCAGTGGCCAGCAAGGTGAGGGCAAGACCCAGGTTCCTGCTGCTGCCCCTCAGCCACACACCCACCCGTCCTGGCCGGATCCTCCCCACAAGGCCTGGGCATCAGGCTGCACAACTGGGGGTTCTATCGGGGAGGTGGCCAGAGTGAGGCCCTGGGGCCGAGGAGGCCCTGACCCTCCCTGCCTGGCCCTCAGGCCAGCCAGCTGAGGACACGCACAGTTTGGGGCACAAGGGGGCCTGTCTGGGAAGAGATGCTCACTTATCAGGGCTTCACCCACCAGGATGCTGGGCACAAGACCCTTCGGTGAGGCTTGAGGCTGGGCCACAAGGGAATGGGGTGGAGTGGGGCTTGCCTGACCAGGTCAGACTTGGGTGGCCACCAGGTTGTGTGTGTGTGAGGACCCACGGCTGCAGCCATGGCGGTGGCGAGTGCCTCCCCTGGGGGAGCTGCGGGTGCCCTTGAGGAAGTTGGTGCCCAACCGAGCCAGGAGCTTCAGTGTGTGTCTGGAGAAGCAGAGACTGGTGAGTCGGGTGGCGCACAAGGTGGGGCTTTGGGGTCCTGCAGTCTTGTGATGGGGGAGCTGGAGGGGGTGGGCAGGGAGGGAAACTTGGGTAGTGTCCGGCCAAGGTGACCAGGCTCTCTGCTCTTTCAGACCAAGAGGCCGGAGCGCCTGGACACATCCCGTGGCATGTCCCTGTATGAGGTGCGTGGGACAGTGGAACTGAGCAGGTGAAGGGGACAGGCTTGGGGTACTCGGGCATCAGGCAGATGGGGAGGTGGGCTTAGAGACACTGAGGCCAACCCCCATATGTTCTGCGAGTGCTCGGAGCCCTGGGGGTCAGCTAGGCCAGAGGATGTGTGGGGCACTGGGATACGAAAAGCCCGCAGGGGCAGAGACCCAGGCCACCTGGAGGCAGCTGCTGAAACTGATGGGGTTTGTCTGTGCCAGAGCAGCTGGGAGGGCAGGAGAGAATGGACAGGTGCGGTTCACTGTCTGCTCCCAGGGGTCAACGTGGGTGCCACTCCTGGGGCTGGTAGCTTGCCGGAAGCCGGTCCACCCTTGCTGCTTGACACAATCGCTGCAGGGAAGAAACTTCTGCATAGCTTATGTTTCAAGGGACCTGGCGTATATGGCATATGTTTGCTCCCCCTCTTAACGCTGTGTTTTAAACAGGACCACCTCCCCGAGAAAGGTTGTTTCCCCAGGTGAGGATTTTTCCCTGGAGTTAGGGAGGGAATAAAAACCCTTAACTAAGTGCCAGGCGGGTAATTAATCACTTTAACTATGAACAATCACGCTTAAGCTACATAATCTTTACTCCCTGGAATGGAGATAAGAAATGCCCTAACCTTTGGAATAGAAATTGATAGGATTAAAATCAACTGGTATAAATACAGATGTAACAAGACAATAAAACACAGAACCTGGCTGGAGATCCTGGGTAGAGAACCTCGCTATGCTGATCAATTGAACGCTGCTGTCTCCGTGTCATTCCTTCTTCACTGACGCTGTCCACACCTTTGGGAACCCCTGGACCTGCTGGGGCTAGACCCCAACAGAGGGCGCCCAAACAGGATTCCCCTAGGTAACCCCCCTCCGCCCCCCGCACTCGGGACGGATAGGACTCTACCGTAGGAAGAGGGTGGATAGTCTTCACCGACTCCGTCCACACCTTTGGGAACCCCTGGACCTGCTGGGGCAGGACCCCAACAGTAGCCCTAGACAAGGCCTTGTTAGGAGGCAGTGACAGTAACTGGAGGGGCCCTAGGGGAGACCAAAGACTAAGCCAGAACCCCTTTGGCCTGGGAGGGGCAGGGGTGCTGCAAGGCTGAGGCAGGACTGGCCCAGGCCCCTCTCAGATGGAAGGTCCAGTGCTGCTGCCCTGACCCCTAGTGGAGCCACAAGTTACTGCAGCTGATGCCTAAACAAGGCCAGGCAAGCCCCACCTCCTGGGGCTGGTAACAGGTGCCACCCACTTCCTGTCCCAATCACTGCAGTGCGGGGTGCACTCCCATAGGAAGAACTAAATGCTAGCACCGTGGTTGGACTTCCTGCAAATCAACTCCTAGTTTAAGAATAGGGGAAACAGCATTTCGCACGACTCAGCGGTTGGGAACACAGACATTTTCGGAGCTGGAGCCTCCTGCGCCGGCGCCCTTTTGTGCCTGTAGAGAAAGAGGCTCCTGAGGCGTCTGGAAGTGGACAGAGATCACCCGTGAGAGGGCGGCGTTGCGTACCCGGAGGTCCCCCCCCCCCCCCACGTCATACCCCAACCCCCTCTGCGGTCAGCATTTGGTGAGGCCGGAGCCTGGGAGAGGAAGCGCAGTCGGGAGGGAGGCGGGGTGTCCAGAGCGGCTGCAGTTGCGGCGCAATGTCGGAGCCAACGCCGGCCAAGGCCGGTCCCGCTTGGGGCGGGGAGGACGCCTGTCGGGATTATCAGTCATCCCTGGAAGACCTGACCTTCAATAGCAAACCGTACATCAATATGCTGACCATGGTAGCCGAGGAGAACCTGCCCTTCGCCAAGGAGATCGTCTCTCTCATCGAGGCCCAAACCGCCAAGGCTCCTTCCTCAGAGAAGCTTCCTCTTCTGTACCTTATGGATTCTATCGTGAAAAACGTTGGGCGAGAGTATCTCGCTGCCTTTACTAAAAATCTAGTTGCAACATTTATTTGTGTGTTTGAAAAGGTGGATGAAAATACTAGAAAACGTCTATTTAAATTACGTTCCACGTGGGATGAGGTATTCCCATTGAAGAAACTTTATGCCCTGGATGTCAGAGTCAACTCATTAGATCCTGCTTGGCCTATTCAACCTCTACCCCGCAATGTGAATAAATCTAGCATCCATGTGAATCCTAAATTTTTAAATAAATCGCCTGAAGAGCCTTCAGCTGGAAAGATTCGCCAATCTGGATGTAAGCAGTCACACATGGAAGACTTTATGCCACCTTCCAGGGAAGAAAGAAATGCTAAGAGAAGTACTGAGCAGGATGTTCGAGATCCAAAGCGAATAAAAAAGACTGAAGAGGAACGACCGCAAGAAACTACAAGTGAGCATTCTACAAAGTCAGGCACTGAACCAAAGGAGAATGTGGAAAATTGGTCAAATTCCAAGTCTAACAAAAGATGGAAATCTGGTTGGGAAGAAAATAAAAGCTTGCAACAAGGTGACGACCATAGGGAAAGCTGGTCAAGCACTAAAGGAATTTTGTCACCTCGAGCCCCAAAGCAACAGCATCGATTAAGTGTAGATGCCAATCTTCAGATTCCTAAAGAGTTAACTCTTGCAGGCAAAAGAGAATTACTTCAAAAGATGAGTGAACGTTTAGCATCTGGTGAAATTACACAGGATGAGTTCCTTGTTGTGCATCAAATTCTACAGCTATTTCAGTATCAAGAAGGTGTACGAGAAAAGCAGAGGTCACCATTCAATGATCGTTTTCCACTCAAGCGACCTAGATGTGAAGATACAGATAAACCATTTGTAGATAGCCCAGCATCACGATTCGCCGGCCTTGATATAAATCAGCGACTTATAGTGTTAGCTGAAGACAGACCATTATTTGATGGACCTAGTAGGCCATCAGTAACAAGAGATGGCCCAACCAAGATGAATTTTGAAGGACCTAGTAAATTAAGCCCTAGAATTGATGGACCTCCTGCACCAGGTTCTCTTCGATTTGATGGGTCACCTGGACAAATGGGGGGAGGTGGTCCTTTGAGATTTGAAGGACCACAAGGTCAGCTAGGAGGCAGGTGTCCTTTGAGATTTGAAGGTCCTCCAGGACCAGTAGGGACACCTCTGTGGTTTGAAGGGCCAATTGGTCAAGCAGGCGGAGGTGGTTTTCGGTTTGAAGGTTCCCCTGGTCTGAGGTTTGAGGGACCTGTAGGTGGTCTACGATTTGAAGGACCAGGGGGCCAGCCTGTGGGTGGGCTCAGGTTTGAGAGAAATCGGGGTCAACCTGTGGGAGGTCTGAGGTTTGAGGGACCTCATGGTCGGCCTGTGAGTGGACTTAGATTTGATAATCCCAGAGGTCAGCCTGTAAGTGGACATAGATTTGAGGGGGGTCATGGTCCATCAGGAGTTGCAATTAGGTTTGATGGACCTCATGGTCAACCAGCAGGTGGGATCAGATTTGAGGGCCCTTTGCTACAGCAGGGAGTTGGAATGAGGTTTGAGGGCCCCCATGGTCAGTCAGTAGCTGATCTGAGGTTTGAAGGAAAACATAATCAACTTGGTGGAAACCTTAGGTTTGAGGGTCCCCATGGTCAACCAGGGGTTGGGATCAGGTTTGAGGGTCCTGTACCAGGAAGTGGACTGAGAATTGAAGGGCCTCTGGGTCAAGGTGGTCCAAGATTTGAAGGTTGTCTTGCTTTCAGGTTTGATGGGCAGCCAGGTCAGCCCTCACTCTTACCAAGATTTGATGGATTACATGGTCAACCAGGTCCTAGATTTGAAAGAACTGGTCAACCAGGCCCACAGAGATTTGATGGACCACCTGGACAGCAGGTTCAACCAAGATTTGATGGTGTTCCTCAAAGATTTGATGGTCCGCAACACCAGCAAGCATCAAGGTTTGATATTCCCCTTGGTCTTCAAGGCACACGATTTGACAATCATCCTTCACAAAGGCTTGAATCCGTTTCTTTCAGTCAGACTGGCCCATATCATGAGCCACCTGGCAATGCTTTTAATGCCCCATCCCAAGGACTGCAATTCCAAAGACACCAACAAATATTTGATTCACCTCAAGGACCCAATTTTAATGGACCGCATGGCCCTGGGAACCAGAGTTTCTCAAATCCCCTTAGCAGAGCTTCTGGACACTATTTTGGTGAAAAGAATCTTCAAAGTCCTCAATTTGGAAACTTTGGCAATTTATCTGCTCCGATAACAGTAGGAAACATTCAGGCATCTCAACAGGTTCTGACTGGTGTTGCTCAGCCAGTACCATTTGGCCAGGGACAACAATTTTTACCAGTTCATCCACAAAATCCTGAAGCATTTGTTCAGAATCTTTCAGGAGCCCTTCCTAAGGCATATCCTGATAATCACCTCAGTCAGGTGGATGTCAATGAATTATTTTCAAAACTGCGAAAAACAGGAATTCTCAAGTTGTCCCAGCCTGATTCAGCTACACCACAAGTAAATGAAGTTGCTGCTCAGCCTCCCACTGAAGAGGAGGAAGATCAAAATGAAGATCAAGATGTTCCAGATCTTACCAATTTTACAATTGAAGAGTTAAAACAACGTTATGATAGTGTTATAAATCGACTGTACACTGGTATTCAGTGTTACTCTTGTGGAATGAGGTTTACAACATCACAGGCAGATGTATATGCAGATCACTTGGACTGGCATTATCGGAAAAATAGAACTGAAAAAGACGTTTGCAGAAAAGTTACTCATAGACGTTGGTACTACAGTTTAACAGACTGGATAGAATTTGAGGAAATAGCTGATTTGGAAGAACGTGGAAAGAGCCAGTTTTTTGAAAAGGTGCATGAAGAAGTTGTGCTCAAAACTCAGGAAGCTGCTAAAGAAAAGGAGTTCCAAAGTGTGCCGGCAGGGCCAGCTGGAGCAGAGGAGAGTTGTAAAATCTGTCAAGAACAATTTGAACAATACTGGGATGAAGAAGAGGAGGAGTGGCATTTAAAGAATGCCATTAGAGTGGATGGAAAGATTTATCATCCATCATGTTATGAAGATGATCAAAATACATCTTCATTTGATTGTACACCATCTCCTGGCAAGACACCAGTTGAAAACCCTTTGAACATTATGTTGAACATTGTCAAAAATGAATTGCAGGAACCCTGTGAAAGCCCCAAAGTTAAGGAAGAACAAATTGATACCCCACCAGCTTGTACAGAGGAGAGCATAGCAACACCCATTGAGTGGAGAAGAGCCTCTCAGAGCTGCTCCCGAGTCATGGGCTTTACCGGTAGGAGGGTGGCGTGGGCACCTAGTGGGAGGCCATCAGCAAGTGTCCGGCCTGTCTGTGGCTCTCAACATCAGCTCCCTTCCTCTCCACGGCAAAGATGGAAACTGCCCAGTCACGTGGCCTGAGCAAGCCCCTCTCCTTCTTAGGTTCTGGAGGGTACAGGTGACCCGTGCAAGTCCCTTCCAGGGCACCAGGTCCATTAAATTAAAACAGAAAATGATACAGTTGAGTCAGTTTAAATAAAATGAGAAAAGTATGTTTTTCTTTTTTTAAAAAAGCTGCTGTTTGGATCTAGGTGAAGAATTTTTTTATGTATATAAAGAACTATCTGTATAAATTGTCTAGCTGAGGTAGGGCCTTCAGCTATCATTTGGTTAATAAATACATTTTAGTATTTGCCTATCCTACTGCCTGCACAGTTTCCGGTGCTTGTTGTGTGAAAGTTCTGTAGATGTGTGCAAATTTAACAAAACGAAATTGTTATGTGTAAAAATGTACGATTTTCACTTGTGAAACTGCAAATTATAAATAAAAAATATTTTTGCTACCCCCCCAAAAAAATATTCACCATGTATTTGTTGAAAGGGTACATGGATGGTTAAAAAAATGGACATCGTGCATTGTATCTTTTGAGACAACATACCTGTTATTTACCATGTAAGCCAGGTTTCCCCTTTCCAAATGAAAGCTCTATGATAAACATCGGAAAGCCTAGACAAATAGAAATTAAGCTGCTCCCAAATATATCTGGAGATTACAAGACACTTTGTGATGCTCTCCCCATTTTATCTTCCAGCTCAATTTTTATCTGGAAAGCAATATCCCACAAATGGCTATAGCAAGTAGTAGATGCCAGGTGGGGGAACCCTGCCATGTAAAGCATGAGCCACTAAGCTTTTCCACAAAATTTCCAAGGTTTTTTTGAGGCTGGTGATAACTGCAAAGATAATGTGCACTCTCTATGCCAAAATGTGTGAATTAATGTGTTAAAGGAAACGTTTGTCTCTTGGAAATGACCAGAGAAGTTTTGCCAAATCTCTTCAAGTTGTCTCTTTTCTCTTAGTGATTTCTTGGAAAGAGGACATCCTGGTAATGAGAATCACATGTGATTAAAGAGACTTTTATGAACTGATGCAGGTCTTACATGGCCACAGTTAGAGGTTTGGGGGATATTGGATGTTGAGATAGTTTTGAGAAACATCCAGAATATACTTTAAAAGGTGAGCAATGAAAAATGTGCATCCCCTAAACTAGGTCTACAAATCCAATGCAAAGTCATATAGGGGTGTGTATCCAGTCACCTGGAAATTATAACCCTATATATGATATCATAGTCCTCTGCTTCTCATTCACTAGACCACTTCGTGATGTGAGTGTGTGTGTGTGTGTGTGTGTGTGTGTGTGTGTGTGTATGTGTGTCTGCACATGCACATGTGTGCATGTTTGTCTCACTGAAGGGCCAATTTAAAATGCTGAAAATTAGGAAACCATTTAGAGAAAAGCCTATCCTGATAAAAACTGACCAAGGCTAATATTTTTTTAAGTTAAATTCCTGGATGACTGAAGCTGCTAAGAATAACAAACTCTAGGTGCTTGTTATTCTTAGAAAGAAGAGCATTGAAAGGGCGAGGACTACGCCCTCCATCTTATCCTGTGTCCTCCATTTTGGGGCAGCCACGTGCTTGGCAAGGAGCTTCTTCCCGGAAGTCTAAGCCTCTGCTAGCCACACCCAGGAACAAGACACCGACTTACGCCTGGCCAATCGGCAGAGCACAGTCCTTTCTCCTCCCCTTACTCCAACCCCCCCTATAAAACCCGTCTCCACACAGAGTTCTCTCTCTGCCACTTGCTGCTGTGTCAGTAAGGAGGGTAGGGGAGCCAAGCCCGGGTTTGAAATAAAGGACTCTTTGCTTTTGCATCGGACTGGCTGGCTCCCTGGTGGGCTCTTGGGAATCTTGAAATCTGGGCATAACAAGCATTTTAGGTGTTTGTGCTCTCTACTCTGGCTGGTTTATATCAGCACAACTCGATAATAGACTTTCTACTTGGGATCCACATAAAGATTTCCTTATGCTCCACTGTCTTCAGCTTTTAATACATTCATGACAAAGTGGAAATACTTTTGCTCTTATTTTCTAGCCTCAATTGTCCCTTATCCAGTTTAACACTGACCTCTGACCTAAAGCACATAGGAAAGTGAAGCTGTTTGGGTAGTTTTGTTTTGTGGACTGTTGGATGCCACCACACCCAGGTAGCTAGCACACTTTCCACGCTCTTTGGGACTTGATTTTGCTTTTTTCTGCCTTTCTTTTTTCTCTGAGTCAGATCTTCCCTTATCCCACATTTTACCTTTTCTGCTTCCTTTGTTTTCAGCCATACAATTCTAGATGCCTGGAAGTTAATGTGGCTTGTTAAATATTCTCTGCACAGAACCTGGAGAAAAGTGCTATATATGTCATGCAAATAATGATAAGGAATCAAATTCCACTCTGTGCTTTCCCCACTTTCTGGTACTAAGTCATGTAATAAAGTACTAAATGATCAATTGGCAGCCTGGTGGGTGAATGCGCTTCTCTAAGTGCCTTGCGAACACCCTGGGAGTGACTTAGGTATGGGGAAGAATAAAAGCCAATAATATATGTCAACTCTGAGCCACTTGAGAATTCATGTCCTGAGAAATTTCAGTGAAAAAAAAAATCGAATGCCTCACCTACAATGGCAGTTGATTTGCATTTAAAAAGAGATACATTTCTGGTCTGGCTGCTCTGGGAGGCAGTTCAAAGCTCACAAAACCTTTTGTATCCTTAATTTTTGTTCATTTCCCATTTACAGTGGATACTCACTAAGTTCATGACCCTGCCTGGAATGAGAGGTAAATTAAGAGCAAAACAGGTTTGGTTTATACCTCTGAGAGCTTTCTCAATGTAAGAAACATCCAAACCTGAAATTTTATGAATTTATTTGAGCCAAACAGATGACTTATGCTGGGAGTCAGGTCTCAAATGCTCCAGAGAATGGCAGTTTTGTAGCTTATTTAGGACATTAGAATCAAAGGGGAAGATGTAAGGAAGGTGCTTGAAATCCATTGACAGTAGATTAAGGAGAGCAAAGCAGGGAAATCTCTAGGATTGGATAAAAGGCAAAACTGAGAAACACATACTTTTTTTACACTAATAGGTACAGGATAGTTAATAATTAACATTTGCAGCACATAGAGATGGTATTTGGGGAACAAGGTAACAATGAGGCATTTTGTGGTCTTGTGCTCTGGTGATCTTATACTCTGGTGCCTGTGATTGTGTTTTCAGGGGGTAGGAAAAGAAAATCACTCTGACATTTCAAAGGTATCTTATCCTAGATGCATAAGAACAATGGACAGGGCTCACTTACTGTAAAGACTGACCTTTGCTGAGGAAGCCATAGGCCTGGCATGTGACTGCACACTATGACCTGCCCAAGTAGAAATTCTGATCACACCATCACCCTGAAGTTCCTTTTGGTCACAGAGCTTGTCAGGCCTGCCATGCGGTCTCCCTGTGCTTGTCAGGGTTATAACATAGCCCCTTTCTTTGTTTACAGCTTCTATAGTCCAGCATCACCAAAAGCAACCCTTTCCTGGAACCTAGCAAAGGAGTTCCCTCAGATAGCTAGCATCCTGGTCTTCTAACCTGCAATAAAGGGAAGCCTGCTACCTGCCATGCATTGATAATCCCGAATCCCAAAGGGATGTAAAGTATAATTCCTGCGAGTTATTTACACTTTTGTTGAAAAATATGTATGCACATCTAGA
>NW_005871286.1:1622439-1626574 GCF_000147115.1 Myotis lucifugus | reverse complement strand
ACTGCATTAGGCAATTGAAAGAGTTGACTGAGCAAAGGTTTGGAGCACAGGGAACAGGATCTGTGGAGTGGGCGTGAGGCTACTGATTGGCTAGAGCAAAAGGTCATCTGGAGAGAATTACAACCTAAGATTAGATTATGGGGGGAATAGAAAATGTGTAGGTCAAACCATTTCAGAGTTATGTTAGTTAACTGGAATTCAGTTAACCAGAGCACTCAATTCCACGGCATGAGGGAATTTATTATAGACATTGGCATATGCCATTCTAATGTCACCTCCTTCCCAGATCTGACAGGTATGAATTGTGTGTGTGTGTGTGTGTGCTCCTATTACACTGCATTGCAGTGCCTTTCCCAGGACCGTCTTCTACTCACAGTGAGTTTGTTTCACAATGATGGCTCTGACTGTGCCTACTTTATGCACTGTTCTATTGGAGCACTTAGCAGAGGACCTGGCTACTTATTAAGCACAGAGTAGGTGCTTAATAATTATTGATGGGTGGGAAGAAGGAAGGAAAGAAAAAAAAGGAGAAGGGAACCAGGGAAGGAGGGAAGGAAGAGAACTAATCAAGAAGCTGAGAGTGAGGGGATTCTGGTACGAGGAAAGCATTTTGAGGCTGATTGGTAAGCAGGGAGTGAGTGTTGACCTTTTGCAAATTCCTGACTTTGGGTTTTAGTTTAGAATAGGCGAGGAGTTCAACTTTCAAATATGTGATTGATTGAGAGGCACTCTACAACTGCTGAACATTTTTCTTAAAAGCCTGCTTATCCCCTGCTTTTTTTTTTTTTTTGCAAAAAGCACAACTGCTAAAAGCTAAAAGAAGGGAAGTCAACAATTTAGTCATTTCTTGAAAAAAGCGAGCAACCAGGGAGGACCACTTTCAGAAACACCAGTTTTGCTAAACCTCCAATCCTCAATTATACATTTAACCCTGATTCTAAAATGTGGTTGCTCTATTTTTTTTTTCATATTTTAACATCTCTGCAATCAGGATGAATTTTATAATCAGTGGCATATTATAGTTATAATGGCCATGGCTCCTCTTTCTTCATCATAAATAAAATAGTTGTGCATCTTTTAATCAATAATATCATAGATAAGATGAAGAAGCTGAGGCCTCAGCCAATTTAGGAGTTTTCTGAAGGATACCCTGTAATCTGGTAATGGAGCGAGGATGAGATCTTCTTACTCACAATGAGTGACTCCATTCTCCTGATTGTGCTCCCCTCTCTCTCTAAATAATCACACATCATAACTGCTTACACTTCATGGTAAAATTGCTTTTCTCTCTCAGAGATAATAAGCAACTCCATTCCAGGACTGGGAAGAGATCACATAGGAAACCTGAATAGCAAGAGTTTTTAATGATTCATGTGGGATGCAGGAGCACTCATTGTTGGTCTGACTTCTGTGAACGGTAATCAGAAGACGTTTGCCACCAAATTGGTTTAAAGAGACTCAGTCCCACTCCTGTGAAATCAGGGGATGCAGCAGGGACACCATGGCAACGCACATTTCCATCATTGTTCTCCTGCCTCTTCTCAGCCCTGAGGGCTTGTATAATGAGACCTTGACTCCCCAGACTGGATCGAATTGTAACACATTTTATTGTTCAGCGACTATTCGGATTTTAATGCCAGCGTGCCCTGGATGGCCTCGCCTGACAATCTGGAAGCCTAAGGGAAGCAAGTCTCTTTATATTATGCATGATTTGAGGGTCTCACAGTCAGTCAGACCTGCTCCAAATAATGAATGGACAGATACATGTCTCTGTAGGAAAGGGAGACTTGGAACCCTGAGGTTTGGTCATGCTATTTACAGGGAATATCTTGGTTCAGAACACTCACTCAGTTACATTGAGCTGTTTCCCACATGTGTATATTGTCCTGGCTTCACAAAGACTAGTTTATTTCTCATTCTAAACTTTTGCACACTGAAAGAACAATGCCTCTTGTGCGCTTGTCATTTCCTCTCTGAGCCACTTTGTGGAATTTATTATGTTAAATATGTGGGACGAAGTCAAAGAAAAATCCTTAGAATTTGCCTGGAATTGGTAACTAGTTTTGGGATATTTTCATGGGGCTTTTATAAAACTATTGCTCATGGGGCCTTGAAATTTTCTGGTGAATGTTTCTCTGTGTTACACAATGATAGCAATCTACATATCTTGCTCTGTGGTTGTATCTATATCACTGAAATTTCCCAGTTCTCTGGAGAATTTAGTAATTCTTCCAAGATTAGACTTATGGTTCTACAAGATAATTAAATTAGCCCTTAAGCAACCAACTACTTTCAAAGGAAAAAATGTCACAATGCAGGATTAGAGATATTTAAATAAATAAATAAAATATTTAGACATGAAATAAATGTATAAAATTTTGAGACACATCAAATATGAAAATCTCCTGATCATCCACTATGACTGCCATAATTTGTACTCATTTACTAATTAGTTACTTCTCCTACATAAATTTATAATAGTAGTTAACATTTGAGCCCTTCTATATGCAAGAGGTAAGCTGTTGGAACTTTATTTTGTGAGTCATAATTTAGAGAACCTGAGTTATGGGCATTGAAATTATAATAGATTCCCATTGATCTTCTTTCTGTCAAAGTCTGTTTTGTGTGTGTGTGTGTGTGTGTGTTTTAATTTTTCTGAGAAATCTCTCATCAACTTCTCTCCTCCTTAGAGTGGAAATGAGGAGGACTTCACATGATCCTGCTTCTCTGATCATAGTCCAGAGGTTGACAGAAGACTCAAGTTGGGTCTATTAGCAATCCTTCCTTAGGAAGTGTGAAATTTGAAATAAAAAAATTCAGCTGATTTTTGGATGGCTGCAACGTGTAAACTAGGGACCTGTTGGCCATCTTGTGTTTCCTCAGATGGTTATCTGATGGAGAGATAGACATAGAGAGCTGGAGATGAATAAAGGGTATGTATAAGGGGAGCAGGGATAAAAGGTGGGAGGTCTTTACTGATCGTGTCAGAGGCCCTGTCCTGAAGCACAGCTTAATTCCTGTCCTTTTAACCTCATAATATTTTTTACCTTGTTTTTTTCTTATTTAATCATGAATGGGTTTCTGTTACCCATAACCAAAAGTCCAAAGTTACATAAAAATCGGTTTTTAAGGGGCATTGATATCATAAGACTATCAACTATAGAATAACCCAAGTCCAAAAAGCATACTGACCATTTATCCTACTTCTAAACATACCAACCATTTATCCTATTTTTTATATTTTGAATTATCTACTTGACAACTTTTACCGAGCACTCACTATCTATAATAATAAAAGCATAATATGCTAATTAGACCGGACGTCCTTCCGTCCTTCTGGATGACCTTCCGGATGAAGCCGGGGCTGCAAGGGAAGCCTGGGTCTTGGGTGCCTGCCGGTGCCCAGAGGCAAGCCCAAGTCCCGGGTGCCGAAGGGAAGCCTGGGTGCCAGAGGGAAGCCGGTGCTGGCAGCTGGGGGAAGGAAGGCCTACTCTTGCACAAATTTCGTGCATCAGTCCTCTAGTATTAAAATAATTGGAAAGAGCAGTCGAAACAAAGACACTTAATACTTATACACTCCCTGTCCTAGGGGATCTTGTAATTTAGTTGAGGGAGAAAATGCATGGAGGAAAAATTCTTAAGTATACTCTGAAGCAACAACTGGATAAATCCAAATTAAACAGAGCAAACTAATTACAGAAATGCTGAGGGGTGACAGGGTAATGAGCAAGTTCTAGGAAATGATCTCTAAGGTCTCTTTCAGCTACAAAATGCCACAAGGTTGCACACAAGTGATAATTGGATAAAGCGGCACTTAGCCATAACCCCCAGCCTTAGGGAGCTTGAAGAAATCAGGCCAAAGACAAGTCGAGTTTTGATTAAAACTTGAATGTTGAAAATGCTTGCTGTTCTGGGCTACAGAAGATGCTTTCTTATAGGACAGCAGCAAGGGGACTCCTGATAGGTTTGAAATTTGCCTAAAAGAGAGGAAGGCAAGAGAGAAAATATGCCAAGTTCTCTTCCAGGCAGCTTTGGCGAGGAGAGAAAGGGGAAGGCCACTCTTGCCACATCGTGTCTATGACTTTATGATGGTTCCTTAGGTTTGCTGAGGCAGGGTAAATCAGCTGGACTTCTA
>NW_005871286.1:1586684-1622333 GCF_000147115.1 Myotis lucifugus | reverse complement strand
TTAGAATATTCCCCCTGAAGATCTTTAAGTAAATACTATAGAGGGAGGGCCTTGGCATTACGTATTAATGAGAAGGCTAAAAAGTCTAATTCCAATGTAACCCTGATATTTGGGGGGCTAGCAATCTGAATCTGTGCCAGCAAGCCCAGTGTACATTCTTGATAACCTATAATTAAGTCACTGCCTCTTTCCCAGAAACTGGTCTTGCAGAACCTGTTACCTAAATGCTCAAATTTCACAGAGGCCATAAACTATGAACAGTGCACAGCTCTGGAGGGGCAGAGGTTATTAGTGCTGGTGCCAGGCCAGATCATTAGGTATGGTCTGGAGACCCCCAACACCTGGGGCCTTTTTGCAAAGCCCGAGAAAAGGACCGGAAGCTTAATCCATATTTGCGGGACAAAGACACCAGAAAAATATAAAAGAGAAGCTCCCTGCATGTTACTTTGCTCAGACTTTAGAAGTTATTCCACTGAGTCCGCGGCGTAATAAACAGTGTAACTCCTTTTCTCTAAAG
The DNA here is from genome assembly GCF_000147115.1 of Myotis lucifugus. Lineage (NCBI taxonomy): Eukaryota > Metazoa > Chordata > Mammalia > Chiroptera > Vespertilionidae > Myotis > Myotis lucifugus. The sequence goes on along the minus strand of NW_005871286.1, from coordinate 1,621,816 downwards.
CGTTGCTTGGTTTTTCTCTGGTCTTCTGCAACATCAAGAGATTTTGATATGAGCTCTACAGCAGCATAAACAACTAACTACAGTTCTGCGATTATCAGACTTAATTATAATGAGATGCTTGTGTATCATTTTCTCTCCCTAAACTGTAAGTTCTTGACCACAAGGAATATAGCCACAGGGAAAACATTTTTTCTCTCTCTTGTTCTTAGCACAATAGCTGTCACCTAGTGAGCCCTCAATTGAGGCCAAATAGTTGAGGAGTTAAGAGGATGGGCTCTGAAGTCAGAGATTTGGTTTCAAGTATTGACTCTGTAAACTTGGATGTGGATCCTTGGTTAGTCTGAATGTCCCTTGCAGTCTTATTTGTAAATGGGGTAATAATAGTGTGTGCCTTATGTGGTTGTCATGAGGCATAGAAGGTGATAAAGTAAAGTAATCAGCATAGTGCTGATACAGAATTTTTGGACTGGAACCCAGATTCTTTGTCTGTCGGAGTTGAAGAATGAATCCAGGGACAGAGGGTAGTATAGCAAAGATGGAGATTTATTGAAGAACAAGTACAGACTCCCATGAGGGGAGGGGGAAAGGGTCCCACAGAACAGACTCCCACATGGGGAGGGGGAAACACCGACCTCCTATTTCCACAGTTTATGAAGGCTGCAGTTCCTATGCCCTCATATCCCCTCTGATTGGTCAATATTCCCTTTCGAATTGGTTACTATAGTAACTCTTGAGGCCCTCCTCCCTCATTGTCCTCCTATTCCCTCTGAGCTTTCTTCCTCCTTCTTTATTTTGTAAATATAGATCTTTTTTGGCTACTTCCAGTCCCCTTGTCTTATGGAATTTTATCTGCTACTGCTCTCTTGTCTTATGAAAATGTAACTGCATCTGGCTTCCTTGTGTTATGGAAATGTATCTTCTCCCAGTCTGTAGCCCTGTGTTTTTCCATGGACCACAATTCTAAAAATTCCCTAAGCCTGCCTATGTTCCCCTAAAATTCCTGTTTCAGCGCCTGGTACATAGTAATAAATGGTTGCTGTTTATTTTATGTATTCATATCTGTTTATTGAATAAACAAATGAATAGATGTATGGTTTGATAAGCATCCTAAGAGAGGTCTTACAATAAATATACATTTAAAAATAATTTTATTGATTTTAGAAAGGAAGGGAGAAGGAGAGATAGAAACATCAATGATAAGAGAGAATCACTGATTAGCTGCCTCCTGCACGCTCCCTACTGGGGATCAAGCCCACAACCCGGGCATGTGCCCTTGACCAGAATTGAACCTGGGACCATTCAGTTCACAGTCTGACGCTCTATCCACTGAGCCAAACCAGACAGAGCTACAATAAATATTTTTACCTAGAGAAATATATTGAAATAATCAGTTTTTAAAAACCTCACTATAATTAAAGGTTGTAAGATTGCTTTCATCCTCTATCCCACAGAGAATTACATTTTCACCAGTATTATTAGAAAGGATGGAAACAGGGCCCCGCATCTTTAATTCACTTAGATTTATGTGTAGCTGGGAACACTGACATGCCTATGGGCATATGGCTTACAACGTGGAGATGGATGTTATTGCTGCTGAAAGCATCCCTGAAGCCTAGAGATAGCCCTAGCTCTCCTCTGGATGTTGTGACAAGCAGATCTGCAAATGAAAGATGCTATTGACAGAGGCTGAGTTGTCAAGCACATAATGATAAGCCTCTTGTCATTCAAACTCTCATTCATTTGGAGGGTGGGGGAGGGAGAATTGCCTTTTGTATAGAAAGCTATAATACCAAGGCATTCTATGAGTCAGAGTCTGTGGATCTTATCACTAAATTTCCTTAGGTCCTGCAACATAAAATGAGGACATCCTTTAATAGTGAAACTCTTGTTCATATCTTCATTTGCAGCAGCAATGGGACTAAATATTAAATTCCATCTCTGGAGCCAAGCACAAATAAGTTACTAAAAGAGAAAATCAGAACAGCCATGTAGCTGCAGCTAGTCAAACTCACAAAATAATAATGGGAGGAAAAAAGGAAACCCAGGAAAGATTTGGTTAATGTATTAGTTTGCTAGGGCTGCCATAACAAAACAATACAACAATATTATTGCTTAAAACAATAGAAACTGGTCTCACAGTTCTGTCATCGTCATGACCAGCTAGTTTATTAATATTAACAGGAAGAAAGCAAAGGGAAGGCAGACATTGCAAGGTTATCTGGGCATCTTCATTAGGAAGATGCAACTTTACACTCCCCCTGGAAACTGCATTCCCTGAAAATCACTGGGGGAAGGGAAATGGATGCATGCACAGTGAAGTTGGAATTGTTAGGGGCAAAAATAGAATATTGGGGACTAGCTATAATTATAAAAAATATTAATCATGCTCTGTTAACCATAGTTGTTTTGTTTTGATTAAAGAAAGCACATTCCCACCTGGCTAGGAGTTGCATGCAGGACCTGGGGGCTCACCTGGAAATTTGGTCCATCCTCTACATTTGGGAGCTGCTATTATCTTGGAAAGATTAACAACCTTGTTGCAGAAACCAGAGGTGCTAGCCCTTTGCAAACCCTCGGTCCTTTATGATATGGGACTTTTGGACTAGAACACACGGTGCTCCCCTGTGCAGGATGGCTTGTCCTGGGCTCTTTGTCCATCAGAGTTGAAGAATGAAACCATGGAGGGAAGATGGTATAGTAAAGGTGAGAAGGCGAAAAGGTTAATTCCAATGTAACCCTGATATTTTTTTTGGGGGGGGGTGCGCTAGCAATCTGAATCTGTGCCAGCAAGCCCAGTGTACATTCTTGATAACCTATAATTAAGTCATTGCCCCTTTCTCCACAAACTGGTCTGCAAGACCTGTTACCTAAATGCTCAGAGGCCATAAACCATGACACAGCTCCCAGAGGGGGGTTATCAGTGCTGGCACCAGGCCAAGCCCTTAGGTATGGTCTCAAGACCCCCAACACCTGGGCTTTTTGCAAAGCCCACAAAAGGTCTGGAAGTATAATCCATATTTGGGGAACAAAGATACCAAAAGGGGATAAAAGAGGGGCTCCCACCATATTGGTTTGCTCAGAATTTGAGAGGCAACTACTCTGAGTCTGCCGGCATAATAAAGCTGTGTAACTCCATTTCTCTAAGCATTGCTTGGTTTTTCTCCAGTCTTCTATAACAAAGGTAGAAATTTATTGAAGAACAAGTACAGACTTCCATGTGGGGAGGGGGAAAGAATCTCACAGCATAGACTCCCACATGCAGAGGGGGAAAGAAGGGGAAAGAGGGGGAAAGAGTCCCATTGAGTTCCTTTTCCCCTGGTTTATAAAGGCTGCAGTTTTTGTGCCTTGATATTCCCCTTTGGTTTGGTCACTATAGCAACTCCTGGGCTCAAAAAGTCAAACCTCACATGGGACATGCTAGGCCCTCCTCCCTTATTGTTCTCCTATTCCTTCTGAACTTTCTTCTTCCTTCTTTATTTTGTAAATATATACATGTTGGTACTCCCAGCTCCCTTGTCTTACAGAAATGTAACTTCTACTGGCCCCCTGCTCCCTTGTCTTATGAAAATGTACCCTTTTGCAACTCTGTAGCCCTGTGTTTTTTTCCATGGACCCCCTTCATTTTAAAAATTCCTCAAGCCCTAACCGGTTTGGCTCAGTGGATAGAGCGTCAGCCTTCAGACTTAAGGGTCCTAGGTTCGATTCTGGTCAAGGGCATGTACCTTGGTTGTGGGCACATCCCGAGTAGAGAGTGTGCAGGAGGCAGCTGATCAATGTTTCTCTCTCACTGATGTTTCTTTTTTTTTTTTTAAATAATTTTTATTTCTTAAAGTATTACATATGTCTCCTCCCCACCCCCCTTGATATTCCCCTGGCCTCCCCTACCCCCTAGTGTCTTGTGTCCATTGGTTATTCTTATATGCATGCATATAAGTCCTTTGGTTGATCTCTTAACGCCCCCCCCCAAACCCTCCCCAGGCTTCCCACTGTAGTTTGACAGTCTGTTCAATGCTGCTCTGCCCCTGCATCTACCCCGGTTCATCAGTCTATACTGGTCCCCATTATCCGTTTCAACCTCACCAGGGCCGTCCCAACCTCACCGGGGCCATCCCGACCTCACCGGGGCCGTCTCGACCTCACCGGTGCTGTACCTCACCAAGGCTGTCTCGACCTCACCGGGGCCATCCCAACCTCACCGGGGCCGTCCTGACCTCACCGGGGCCATTTCAGCCTCACCGGGCCGTCCCAACCTCACCAGGGCTGTCGCAGCCTCACCAGGGCCATCCTAACCTCACCGGGGCCGTCTCGACCTCACTGGGGCTGTTTCAGCCTCACCGGGGCCGTTTCGGCCTCACGGGGGCCGTTCCAACCTCACCGGGGCCGTTCCGACCCCACTGGGGCCATTCTGACCTCACCAGGGTCATTTTGGCCTCACTGGAGCCGTCCCAACCTCACCAGGGCTGTCGCAGCCTCACCAGGGCCATCCTAACCTCACCGGGGCCGTCTCGACCTCACTGGGGCTGTTTCAGCCTCACCGGGGCCGTTTCGGCCTCACGGGGGCCGTTCCAACCTCACCGGGGCCGTTCCGACCCCACTGGGGCCATTCCGACCTCACCAGGGTCATTTTGGCCTCACTGGAGCCGTCCCAACCTCACCGGGGCCGTCCCAACCTCACCGGGGCCTCCCGACCTCACCGGGGCCGTTTCAACCTCACTGGGGCCGTCCAGACCTCACTGGGGCCGTCCTGGCCTCACCGGGGCAACACAAAGTTTGGCACTCTGTCCTCTGCCAGGCAGCTCCCCGCCAGACACAATCTCCAGGAGTTCCTGGTGGCTGAACATCCGGCACGCCTGCTCGGACTTCGCCCTCCACCAAGTGCACTGACTGCCCGTCTGCCGTCCCCCAGCGTCCCCACATGAGACTGGAACCGGTGGACGTGCTTGTGTGCCTGCTGGTACAGCAGTTCCACCTCGCCGGCCCAGCCGGCCTGGCCCCGGCCTCCCCCGAACCTGACTCCGCCCACCAAGCGCGTCCCTCCCGGATGCGAGGAGCCGAAATCTGCAGCCTGCTGGGTTGGGCTCTGTACTTGGTGCCTCTGCACATCCTACTCATTCTCAATGCTCTTCTTTCTATGCGAGGAGTTGAAATCTGCAGTTTGTTGGGTTGGGCTCTGTACTTGGTGTCTCTGCACATCCTACTCAGTCTCAATGCTCTTCTTTCTTTCCTTCCAGTTGTAAAGCTTCCACTGGGCCAGCTTTCCCATGGTTCTGTATGATAGCTGTTTGTCCTATAGTTGGTAGTTTCAATGTTGTTGTGGGAGGCAGCACTCACAGATCTGTACCTTACGCCCCCATCTTGGTTCTCCTGGGTCTGCTTCTTGAGTGTGTCTCCCATGGGTGCGAGGAGTTGAAGTCTACAATTTGTTGGGTTCGGCTGCAAAAGCGCAGGTGGGTTTTTTTGTGCCACTGTCACAGTTTGGATGGGGATGTAAATTGAGTAGGGCGGGGTCTCAGGGAGTCACCCACCAGGGCGAGGCAAATAGCAATGGCATCTCCGCGGCTCCTGGCATCTCTGGGACTCTGGGACTTCGAGTCCCCCAGTGCCGGCGAGCTGCTGCGCGACAGAGCCTCCCTCGCTTTCCCACTGCTGCAAGGCCGTGCCGCCTCTCCCCATGGGGTCTGGGGCCTCAGAGACCCACCCCGAGCAAGCCCAGAGCATTAGAGAGTTCGTAACCCCTTCTGATTGAAAAAGCCGCGCATCCAGTTGCAGCCCGCCTGGCACGCGACTCTGTACCTGTTTTTGGCGCCTCTGTAGCTCCTACTCAGTCTCACTGTGCTTCTTTCTTTCCTTCCAGTTATAGAACTTTCCCATGGTTCTGAATGGTGGTTGTTTGTCTTATAGTTGGTAGTTTCAATGATGTTGTGGGAGACAGCACGCACAGGTCTACGCCCTACGCCGCCATCTTGGTTCTCTCTCATTGATGTTTCTAACTCTCTATCCCTCTCCCTTCCTCTCTGTAAAATATCAATAAAATATATTTTAAAAAAATAAATAAAATAAAATTCCTCAAACCTGCCTATTTCACCCCTAAAAATTCCTATTTCATTTGCACACCCCCAGGCCTTTGCAAACCCCCAGCCCACATTGCCAGTAAACTGCCCATTTTTTAAAAATATATTTTATTGATTTCTTACAGAGAGGAAGGGAGAGGGATAGAGAGCCAGAAACATCGATGAGAGAGAAACATCGATCAGCTGCCTCCTGCACACTCCCTACTGGGTATGTGCCCGCAACCAAGGCACATGCCCTTGACCGGAATCGAACCTGGGACCCTTGAGTCCGCAGGCTGATGCTCTATCCATTGAGCCAAACCAGTTAGGGCAAAACTGCCCATTTTTCATACCCATTTTTATCCCTTTTGCCTACTTCCCCATTTAATCTTTGTCCTTCTACCCAATATAAGCTGCTGGCTTATGGGGGGAGGGGGAGGAGAGCAGATTTTTGTGAACGATTTGCTGCTTTCCCATACTGCAGGCATTATTGGAATAAATGCTCATATATGATTCAACCCTGTCTTTGCTTAATTGGCTCAAGTAGTGACAGACAGCCTGGACCCATTGATTGTCCGGTTTCAGAATGACGTAGGAAAGGTGCTTGCCTGTCAGTCTAACCTGGGAACAAAGATCATTGGCTGGGAAGGTGGACCCCAAAGCAAACCTTTGAAAATCTGGGAATACCTAATCTCTACAAATGAATTCTCTCTCACTTGTTCCTCTTGCTTCACTCCTGCTTCTTTACACTCTCCTCTCCATGACCCACATTAGCCCACCATGTGGTCCTGGAAGCCACATAGCCCAAGCCATGTGGACCCCACACACCATAGACTATAGCTGAGAACACAAGCTAAGCTAGCCAGATGTTGGACTGCACTGTACAAATATGGAATGGGCAGAGGCATTGATTCTAACTCTGCTGAAGACAAATGGGACTTTTTCCATGGTGGGATGCAGGGAGATAGGACCTTTGAAACTCAGGAGGTTAATTCCACAAAACTAAAACTTTCCACAATACCTCATCCTCCCATGGGGTCCTCAGGAAATTCTTATTCCTGGGGCACCCCAAGAAGTCCACTTCCACCAGAGAGCTCCCCACCAATGACAGAAGCTAGAATTCTGAAATGAAGGTGTCTGAGGGCCACGCTCCTTCCTGTCGATCCCTAGTTTCTGGTGGTTAGCTAGTGGTCCTCAGCATTTCTTGACTTTAGATGTGCCACTCCCACCCTCCATCTTCATAGGGCTTCTCCATGCACATCCTCACATCATCTTTCCTCTGTGTTTGTCTGTGTCCAAATTTCCCCTTTCTATAGGACACCAGTCATGTTGGGTCAGGATCCACCCACCCCCACGACCTCATACTAAACTTGGTTACTTCTATAAATACCCTCTTTTTAAAACAAAGTCACATACTGAAGCAATGGGGCTTAGGTCTTCAACATATCCTTTTTTGGGGACACATAATTAAATCATAGGAGGTAATCAAACAAAGCTTAGGTCTTCACATATTTTGAAGGGCTCATGCTTACTGCATTAAGCACACTTTATTTAGGCTCAGGAATTTTTCTCTCTAATTAAGTGTTGTGAAATGACCAACTGTAAAAGAAGTCAGCTTGAACTCTGGGATATTATAGGATGTGAAGGAAAGGCCCACAGCAAAGGAACACAAGTGTTTGTCTTAACAGCGGGGAGGACAAGTGAGTTAATCTTTCTTCTGGGCCTTGGTGACCTGGCAGGGGGACCACCTGGGTACTGTCACAGCTGCTCTAACTGCATAACATCTTCTAGAACCAGGCTGGGAGGTGCTGCTGGACATCTTTGTGGGGCCTCCTTGGTTCTGTAGGACTCCTTACCACTTCACATTTCAGTCTTTTCATAGGAATGTGTGGGATGGTGGATGGGAGGGTCTTCTAGGATGGTTCTTGCCGGAAGCCGGTCCATCCTTGCTGCTTGACACAGTCGCTGCAGGGAAGAAACATCTGCACAGCATATGTTTCAAGGGACCTATCTAATAAAAATGGTCAATCACCATTTGAGGTGAATTTTTTAATATAATCAACTATGAATCTAATCTAATCTAATCTAATCTAATCTAATCTAATCTAATCTAATCAGACTAGACTGAATTTAAAAATCAATGAATTTTTTCAGTCAATACTTAGAAAATTATCAAAACCATGGTGTTTAAGAATGGCTGTTTAGGACAGGCTAAGGGGTCTTATATTCTAAGTAGATTCTAATCTTTTAAACATTACAAATCACTGCATAATTATTACTTATTACCCATGTTGTCAATATGAAAACTTGCAAAATGAATGTAGGGAGGTGATTTAAAGGATCGTGTGTTGATCGATATACATTGAAATATAAAAACAAAAGTGACCCTTTTAAATTTCATTAAGTATAGTAAATTTAATGAGGAGAAAAGTAGTGCTTCCCATTTTATAAAAACAGCTATGGAAAGTGGAAGTTTCTCAGAAGCAACGTAAAAATCAGGATGATTTATTCTTAGCCACAACCTTAAAATTTTTGTCTTACCACCATGTTCTCTGTATTTTGGTTAATTAAGGCTTTATGGATTAAAGGGTTTTTGTTTTCTTCAGATGGAAAGTGCATCACTATTTAGAAACACGATAACTTTTCAATATTTAAACTAATATATTAGTATTATTATATATTATATATATAAAATGCTGATTCACCTCCATATAGATTGATTATAAAAAATGTCAGTAAGATAGGAAATGAGATATGATGACAGAAAAAGGGGAACAAGAAAGATAAATATAGGGAGTGGGCTCAGGGAAATGCTCTCCTTTTAAACTTCCTGGATAAATGCTCTACAATTTCCTGGCCCCAGGGAGTGCGCTTTTATCTCTGCAGTTGTGTGTTTTCTGCAATTTGACTATCATTTGTTCAGTAGATTATAAAGCACTGTCCCCTTTGGTCTGCGGTGCTGAGGCCATTGCCTCCCCCAACCCTAGGAATTCTGCCCATAAATCACTGTGAACAGTTCCTCTCTGAATGGAGGCTAACATCACATAGTTGCCTGACCTCTTATCTGAGCACGGAAACTTTTCAGTACCATTTTCTCCTGCTCTTCAAAGACCTCTGTGAGATAAAATTGTAACTTCTCAGGCCATAACTAAAGAAAGGGTTTCTTTTCTGTCTCCAGCTAATTTCACTGCTGCTTATCAACAAATGCGTGCTTGGCAGTGGCAGGGCAGAGGTTTGGATCGTGTGCTGAGGGGTGTTGGAAGGCAGTAGGAATGCGGGGCCTCTTGGTAGTAGAAGTCTTTCATGCCAATTGTAACATCCCTTGTCTTTGCTCCTTCTCCTGGAATTCCTGTCCTAACCCCACTTCCCATAATTCTTCCTCCTGCTACACTTTAAATTCCAGTCAACATAGCAATTCTTTCATGCCTTGGCTTACAGTGTTGACTAGAATGAAAACCCAGCATCCTGGGCCTGGAGCCCCCACAGAATGCACCTTCCCCGTGTCTCTCACAGTGGGCTGCTTAAGCCTAAAGATAGTTCATGTTGGCATCGAGCTTAAAAAGTGCACCTACAGCTTGTGGGACAGCCCAGGGCCAGGGTCTCAGTGAGAAGAGGGGCGCCTGTGTGACCTGGGGCGCCAGTGGACAGCTGCCCTGGGAAGTAACTGAGGTTCCTGAACCAGTTACACATTTTATTTCTGCCTCCCAGGGACTCTAATTTTTTCTTCCTGAGGCAGCCCTGTTCCTGGGTGAAAACTTAAGCAGCTGCTTGGCTTTTCTGGTCACTATCAGTGACTTAACATAAAACACAACATACTCAGATAAGTATAATGCACAGTCCCCTGTAATTGTCAAAACTCCCAACTTGATTTTAAGTTGAGTTGTCTTTTCTTTCCTCAGTTTGGTATTGTTGCGGGTTGCAGGTGAAAAGTCTGTGATTGAGGAGTGGTGGTGAGTTTAGCTGTTTTTCTAAGGTAGTGGCTCAAATTCCCCCGGCCCCCCACTCCCCGCCCGCATCCCTATAGAGTCTGAAATGTGGGCAAAGTGAGAAGGAAGAGGGAGCATTGCTTTTCCCAGTGCACACTTCTGTGAGGGTGTCATGTGCCATGGTTTGGCAGGTGTTAAAAGTGGACTCTGATTTGTATGGGTCCCCCTAAGGCTCTTTAGAACCACCCCACATTCCCCCACACCTGTTGCCTGCCAGCTACCAAACATCTCCCTCCTGTAGCTCTGAAGGAGGGTAAAGGTATCTCTCCTCAGGCTTGACCCTTGCTCCTTCCTCAGGCATTTGGGAGGAGTGCCAACATTTACATTCTTTCACACTTCTCTTCCTTTTATTTACATCTATACTAATAATAGAGGAATATGCAAATTGTCTGGGACACCATCATAGTAACAGTAACCACTGAGCAGCAGGCTGTGTGGAGCGACAAGGTTGGCAGGGGGGTTAGTGAGGGACAACCAAACGACTGAACAGCAGGCTGTGTGGGGTGACCTGGCCAGCAGGAAAGGCAGTTGGGGGTGACCAGGCAGGTGGGGGAGGGACAGTTAGGAGCATTCAGGTAGGCAGGCAGTTGAGCAGTTAGGAGCCAGTGGTCCTGGATTGTGAGAGGGATCCCGGATTGGAGAGGGTGCAGGCTGGGCTGAGCCCGCCCCCCCGCCATGTGCACAAATTTCATGCACTGAGCCTCTAGCATTATATAAATGGAATTAGAAAAAAATACTCAACTTAAACTATGGGAAAATAAGTCAGATCTTGGGCACAGTCCAGAAAGTTTCCCAATACATTTGTTTTTCATTTTTTTTGGTTTTGTTTTTGAGTTCTTTTAAAAACAGATGAAGACTTGCCCTGAAGACTCTAAACTCAAGTTACATGGAGAGTAAATGCTACATCAAAAGTGACTTTTAAAGCACTTTTGATTCTATTGCAAGTTAATGTGGATTAAAGCATGGTCAGCTCACTGAGTTGTCATTTAAGGCAGTTGAGAACTTCAGGTATAATAAAAAACAAACAAAAACCACATGAACATAGTCTTTAATAACTCTTAGTGATAATCAGCCTGAGTGAGGTATCATCATTTCCATTTGATAGACAATAAAATCAGGTTCAGAGAGGCAATATTGTGGGACAGAACCAGAATTCATATTCAGATCTTTCTGACTTCAAATTCCATAGTTTGAGTCAGGGGTAAAAAGGAGAGAAAATGATAGAAATATGGCAATATGGAGAAGTTGAAAATTTAAAATGTTTTCTGTATAATTAAGGTGACCATAAATTTTTTCATTTAAACCAGATAACTTTGACAGTGAAAACGGCCCCTTTAAGAACAGATGTTGGGATAATAAAAGTAAGTTAAGTCTAAAGGTGATGTATGCTCACCCTCTGATGATTTCTATCCTCTTACTTAAATTAAGGCCTCTCCCTTTCTTTTCTTCCCCCAAACATCCCTTGAAGTATACCTCATATCAATGTGGTATTTATTCTACTTATTAATTTTAAAATATTTTTCAAGAACTTATTTTCAAGAACTTATATTTTTTAAAATATATTTTTGTTGAGAGAGAGAGCGAGAGAGAGAGAGAGAGAGAGAGAAACATCAATGATAAGAGAGAATCATTGATTGGCTGCCTCCTGCACACTCCCTACTGGTGATTGAGCCTGCAACCCACGCATGTGCCCTGACCGGGAATGGAACTGTGACCTCCTGGTTCATAGGTGAATGCTCAACCACTGAGCCACACAGGCCAGGCAACAATTTTTTATTTATCACACAATATTCACTACACTCTGATATATAGTGTAGAAGCCAGAAAAAAATGTTTTTATAAAATACTTTATTTGACTTTTTGTACCTGAATCTTCATAAATAAAAATAAACTTATTTGTTTATAAGTTACATACATGTAACACCAAACTAATATATTATGTCCATTTTACTCCAAAAGAATAAAGTTTAAAGGTGAGATAAAGATGTAACATTTAATATTTTTAAATTGTATATTCATTATTGATAAAATTATTTTGTTCCACATGAAGCACTAAACTTATTAATTCTGAACCTGTTACAAATAGCTCATTATTTTTGAAATCATTTATTTAACATTTGAAATAGTATTTACATATTGGCTTTTATGTAGATATGCTTGGGTTAAATAATATGCATAACTGAATAAAAACACTCCCCAAAGCACAGTATATGCAAATAGGTAACATTCACTGATGCAATATTTACAATGTTGGATATCAAGCCATAAGTCAAGTAAGCTTGAGTTTTCATTGTTGTTGTTATTGGGTTTTTTTGCCTGACTTTGAGTCAGAACCCATTGTGTTGTTATCCTTGAGTCTGTCTGGTTTGATGGCTAACAAAGAGCTCATGCTGTGCCATTCACAAGAGCTTACATTATTAGCATTGTCATCAATTTCCCACTTCTTTGGAGGGATATTTTGAGCTTATTAGTCTAATCTTTGAGTTATATTAGTTAAAAACAGGTAATATAAGTGACTTACCTGAGCCCCATAAACTACAGCACATAATAATACACTAAAAACTAGCAAATGAGTGAGGAGGCCACTGTCATCCCCTCGGTCAATCCTTCTTCCTTCAGAATACCTGTGGACTGTATGTGGTGTGTCCCTACTTGGTCTGCACTAAAATGGCCCTACTGACAAGCATAGTTCAAAAAGAAATAGAGATACGAATTCTGATGTCCTCCTGTGCCCCTGCAGGTCAACGTGCTCATACTTGGGGGGAAGGGCAGGCCTGGGCTTTGAGGTCATGTAGACTGTGCTTGAACACTTAGCAGCTGTGTGATCTTGGACAAGTTACTTCATCTCTCTGAAACTCAGCTAGCTATTTGCTATAAAATGGCAATAATAATATTTGACTCTTTTTTTTAAGCACTGATTAAAGCAATGGCCATGAAAGAAATCAACCAAGAGCCCAATACATGGTAGGTGCTCATTGACCCATAGGCTGCCTCTCTCTCTGCTTCTCTTCTCTCCAATCTACTTATTTTGCCTAGCTTGATCATCCCACATCATGCTTTGATGCTTGAAAAATGAATGAAAAAGAGAAACATGGTATATTTGACCAGCTGCTTTGAGTCCCCAAATTTTCTCCTAGGATGAAAGTTTGACAGGGGACCTCTCCCCATATTCATATATGCCACACACATTTCTCCCTGGACTCATTGGCTAGAAGAACACATAAGGTCACATTAAGAGTAATAGCTCAAATTCCTTCAGTTTTGCTGGCCCTGCCCACCTGTTGGCAAAGGACTTTCAACCTCCCTGCCAGCCCATCCATCAATATTTCTGGGACTCTTTATGGGGTGCCTTAAATGTGCTCACAAGTGGTTTTACCCTTGACACATCTAGCAGCACTGGGCATTTTGGTCCTCCCATTGCTCTTCTATGCATGGCGTCTCCCTAACATGGCTCTGCATACCCTCTCCTGGTCTTGGGGTGCCCCTTCTCCATGTGCCTTCAGTGGCCATTTCAGTCCCTCTTGTGGCTTTACTCAGCACAGTTAGCAGATGGACTGATTCACCAAGGAAAACCTGGGCCTCCATCTTACCATACCTCCTGGGGTATGTGTCAGGGGAATGAGGAGGGATGGGAGCTGAGGGAGGAGATAGGTTCTCTTCTCTTTGCCTAAAGTTCTGGTCAGGTAGGATCACAAGAGATGTATTACACAATTTAGTAGAAATAATTATTTTAATAATTACAGCTCCCTCTCCCTTTCTTGACATACATGTATCCAGGAGTCTGGAACAGGGGGCGTTCTGAAAGTGTTTACCATGATATATCCGAAATCCCTACTCCACCATGATAATTAAGCCTTTGCTATGGGATCAGCTCATTATCTTCATTCTTCCCTCAGCATAAGTTCCCTACAAACAGACTTCTCAGCCTCCATCCAAAAACCCTTTGGGCAATCAAATTATCTAGCTATGCCCAGCTAGGCCTAAGCTCCAGGAGGAAGTGTGGCACGAGTTCTGCTTTCAAGGGACTTCTTGGCATCAAGCTGAGAAGCTTTGATGAGTACTGTCCCTCCAAGTCACCAGAAAACAATAGTATCAACTTTATCTTCATTCTGATCTTCATCCTTTTCAAAATCTTCATCATCCGAACAGCTAACATTTGAGTACTTCTGACCAGCTGGATCCTGTACACAGCACTATTTAAATAGTGCACGATACAGTTTATTAACATTAGACTTGCAGCCGATGAACATAGCCCAAGTCCAAGACGAGTTCCTGCTATGTCAGGTTCTCTTTGTTGCCTCAGACATTAGTAAAACCTGCCATACTAAGGCAAGGAGGTATACAGTGAGTAACTAGAGGCCTGGGCCATAACATAACTTGTGTAGATTTGAGCCACACACACACACAAAAAAAAAACATTTCAGAAAGCAGACCAAAAATGTACTTTTATTTCCAAATAATGAAGCCTTCAGTTCCATTATAATTCTCACAAGTTTGTTCTACATAATTCATTTAAAGGGCAAAAGTAACTTATTTTTGCTGCATCGAGCATTTTAATTAAATGCCCTAGGAGCATCACCATCTCCTTATCTTTTTCTCCCTTGGAAAGAGCAATACATAATGAACATACTGACATTGATATGAGTAATTAATATGCAGCGTGTTTAGTCAGTATGAATCAGCATTTTGATGATGTCTTGTGAGGATAGGATTATAATTGGCAGGATTTCTGCCTTAGGTTGAAATTCTAGATTCTGGAAGGAACAAATGTATTAAATAGTACTGTTAATTTATCTTATAAAGCATACAGCCTTACAAGGGACAAGTAAAACTTTATAAAAGAGAGAAATTGATAAAACCTCTGCAAGTATGTACCAGCTTTGAAATATGTAAATCATTATAAATTTGTGGCAACTCTTGAATTATTCAGAACAATAATTTTATAAACCAATTTAGGAATTCTCCTCTGTGATATGCCATCTATACTATTAGTAGATTCTTGCCTGGCTGGCGTGGGTCAGTGGTTGAGCATCTACCTATGGACCAGGAGGTTACGGTTCAATTCCCCATCAAGGCATATGCCTGGTTTGTGGGCTTGATCCCCAGTGTGGGACATGCAGGAGGCAGCCAATGGATGGTTCTCTTTCACCATTGATGTTTCTATCTCTCTCTCCCTCTCCCTTCCTCTCTGAAATCAATAAAAATATATTTTTAAAAATGATTAGTAGCTTATTCAAGATTCACCCACTATCTTCTCATTGACTTCTTAATAATTACAATTCAAAGTGCTGGTTGACTTTTCCAGTAATCTGATTTGCTTCCCACTGTATTCTTAGAGAAAGCTCACTTAATCAAGCCTCATTTGGAATCTGCGCCTCTTTCATAAGCGTAGATTGTCTCAAGCTTGGCAAACAAGTTCACCTCTGAGCCTTTGTATGGTCCTTCAGTGTTACATGCCTTCCTCTCACTTCTTCATCCACTTATTTATTTCTCTCTTTAGAAACTCTACTCCAACTTCTACAAAGTTCTTTCTTGATTAATTTTATGTGAATGAATCCTAATCTCTACTATGAAGGATTTAGCAAGTGTGTTCTTTGGAACACAGCTCTTCTGTGATGCTCTACATGAAAAAGTTTCATAAATAAAGAACTGAGGGAAATGTTCCTTCCATTTCACTCCTCTGAGAGACTCACAGCAAGTCTTAAATGTTTGGCTGTAAGAAGCTTATCTTGATTAACTTATTTGATGACACCTTTACATCCCTAGGAACTAGTGTTCTGTGGAATGTGCTTTAAGAACCAACTACTACAGTTGTGATAATTTGGTATTTGGATTAAGTTTGCTGATACCATTTTCAGAGTATTTAGTCATTTCTCCGCATTTGATATAAGGGGCTTCAGATATGTTGTCCTTTCTCCCCAAGCACTCACATGTAATTTGCTCAAAGTGGGCTTCTTATTCACATCTACCAGATGAAAAACTGAAGGCTGTGGTGAAAGACTTCAAAGTTACAATTTCTATCTGGACTTGAAGAGTTCCCTCAGCTTTTTGTAAAAAGGAACTAGCAACTCTGTCTTATACCGACCCTGTCTGTCCCTTCTTTTAATTCTCCCATCGCCACCTCAGTGACAAATGCTGCTAAACACATTCGACTTCAAAGCCTTGTCACGGGCCTTTTATTTTAGTTCCTATTGCTGAAGTCTGGCCTTTCCCGGTTGTGCAAGTCACAGCTGGTAATGATGGGGACCAGATGATGCCCCAGCAGCACATTAAAGGTTTTTACCAGGATGTGGTTTGATGGTTTTACTTGGGTATTTTGTTGTTGTTATTTTTTCCTTTGGAATGTGAGTTGTGGCCAAGAATTATTTCCCTGATTGCATTTTTGTTATCCCTCTTCATTTGGGGAGTTGGAAAACATACAGAGACATAAGGAATATGATTGTAAACTACTGCTCAAGCTAACTGGTAGGCTCTAAAAGGGTGACTTTTAGCTGTGACCTTTTATTTATTCAATAAATTATGTGACTATTATGTCCAAAATGCCATACTGACAGCTTCATCTTATCACTTTACCAAGGCATCCATTATTCTAGTTTTCTTAAAACTTAAAAATTTATAGGCATAATTTTTTGAATATTATAGAAGAAATGCCTGCCCTTACACTGTGTTTAATTCACAATGCAGTGGGATGTGCATAGGTTTACAATCACTTTGGCAATGAGCTGTGTATAATAAGTGGCTATTACTATTTAAAATATTTATTGTTTTTCTCATTATAGAATTGTTATATGCTTATTATAAAGGATTTGAACAACATAGAAAAGGATAAGGGAGAAGTTAAAAATCACCTACAATCTTAACAACATGCATGTCTCACTCTTTGTTTCATGATTGGGGAACAACAATGGGGTAAGTAAAATTGACACTCCAGCTATTTATTTCAGCATCATAACTAGACAGTCTGCCTGTTACGACTAGTCACCAGACTAAAAACCTGTTAATTATTGCATATTCAGTTGGAGCTACCCCATCCTGGAGTGCCTTTTGTTTCTATATTCATACTCTAAGTTACTCTTTCTAATTCTCTGGACTTAAAACTGTACATATCTCCTAAATGTGTACTTCCAATCCTGGCCTCTCTTGGAATCTTTTTAAAAAAATATTTTTTATTGACTTCTGAAAGGAAGTGAGAGGGAGAGAGAGATAGAAACATCACGATGAGAAAGCATCATTGATTGGCTGCCTCCTGCATGACCCCATTGGGGATCAAGCCGGCAACCTGGGCACATGCCCTGAACGGGAATTGAGCCATGATTTCTTGGTTCATAGTTCGATGCTCAACCACTGAGCCACACCAGCTGGGCCACTCCTAGAATCTTAACTCATATACTCAACTGCCATCTTAACATCTTCATATAGATATCCAGGAGGCCTCTCAAACTTAAGGCCAAAGCTTAACCCCAGGTGTTCCTTTCTCCAGACTTTTTTTCCAGGTGGTTTTTTGCATCTTACTAAGGACCATCACATTAACCCGGGTGCTCAAGTCAAATTCTGAGAAGCCATTCCCAATTGCTCTTTTTCTTTCCTCTCTCCCCCTCATCTAGCATATGTGAGTCTGGAGAGAGAAATATTTGGGATAATGCCAGAGATCTCTCAGCCAAGCCATTATTAAAGAATGTAATTTATAGGGGTCAGTTCTTCCCCTGCTAGAAGCAAATGGAATCCTGTCAACTTCTATGCTGGGGGTAGGCATGGTTTTGGCAGAACAAATGTTTTCCATATTGAAAAAAAGGAGGAACCCTTATGGATGACCTAGCAATGTGTAGCAGACTTCAACAACTGCTGTTTTTGGCAGAAAAATCAACCCCAAGGGCTGAAATTTTCAAGCAGTGGCCTTCTGAGTAGTTGCCAATAAAGAGTATTCAGCAGGTTGAGCAAAAAACAGAGTTCCCAATAAGCCAAGAAACTAGGAGAACATAGGTTCAAAGAGGTCAGAACCCAGAATGGTAGGTTATCTTTTTAAAGTGATAAGTTAACCCATTTCCTATCTTCTTCCATAGGCATTTGCTGAAATGAGCTGTTGGGTGGGGGTTGGAACTAGGGCATTGAGAAAGGAATGGAAAGAAAGAAAGGCAGGTAGGGAAACTCTAGTGCAGTGGTCCTTCATGGGGACTGTTGATCTCTGGGAGGAACAATTTGTTTTGTGTAAGCATTGGGGGACATTTAGCAACTCTGATCCTGCATGCCAGAAGTAAATGTTAGTAAATGCCAGCTGTGCCCATCAGTTATTGTGATAATCAAATTTTCTCCACATATTTCGGTAGATATGGAGCAGTTCCAGCCTCCTTGGAGTCTTTTGAGAGAATCTATAAGGAGAGAAAGAACTCTAAAGAGAGATTTGAAGGCATGATGTGTGTGTGTGTGTGTGTGTGTGTGTGTGTGTGTGTGTGTGTGAGAGAGAGAGAGAGAGAGAGAGAGAGAGAGAGAGAGAGAGAGATAGAGAGAGAGAGATAGAGAGAGAGAGAGAGATAGAGAGAGAGAGAAAGAGGTAATGGTGAGAGAGCTCTCTTTTACTGCCTGGGGCAATCAGACTTAGCAGGATGTGGAGACTCATTGGATCAAGAGACTCTTCAAGGGTTCCTAAGACAGGGCGTAGATTCTATCACCAGAGTTCTTTGGGAGAATTCCTCCATTCTCAACTGACAGGGAGTTTTAGGGTCCAGCCAAGATTGGATTTGTTTTGCCATATGCACGCCAAATCCTGTTGGTGTAGGATTCTGTTACAAACCCTTAAATAACCAGAGTGTGTGACACACATGAGCATCTGAGATGTCATTTTCTCTGTTATACATTCCACCAGCCTGAGTAACAGTACCTAAAAAACATGCTCAAGCTCCTTGCAGCCTTTCTTGGCACCAGGAATCACATAGTTGATCTCACTCACATAGAAACATGGTCTAAGGAACCATCTTAGCCAGCTTAGGCTCACACCTGCCATGAGAATATAAATATACTAATAGGCACATCCCCTTGGCTTGGTTATTTCACTTCTCTACACCTCAGTTTTCCTATCTGTGAAACTGGGCTCTTGAAACTTACTTTACACATTACCCATGCAGCAAAGAATGGGTAAAATAAATAATTATGTAAAGCATTTGATAAACATTTTATATATTTTTTCTTTTTAAAAAATATATTTTTATTGATTTCATAGAGGAAGGGAGAGGGAGAGAGAGTCAGAAACATCAATAATGAGAATTATTGATCAGCTGCCTCCTGCATGCCCCCCGACTGGGGATCGAGCCCACAACCCGGGCATGTGCCTTTGACAAGAATCAAACTCGGGACCCTTCAGTCCACAGGCCGACGCTCTATCCACTGAGCCAAAATCTAGGGCCACGTTTTATATCTTTTTAAAATATATGTCTTTATTGACTTCAGAGAGGAAGGGAGAGGGAGAGAGAGAGATAGAAACATCAGTGATGAGAGAGAATCATCCATTGGCTGCCTCCTGCATGCCCAACACTGGGGATCGAACCTGCAGCCTGGGCATGTGCCTGACTGGAAATTGATGCTCAGCCACTGAGCCATGTTGGCCAGGCTACATTTTGTATCTTAATAAACATTAATATCCTAACTAGCCAGATAGTCCAGATAATTATCTGGAGTAAGGAAACTACTTTTGACTAAATGACCTTACGTAGTTTAATAAAAGCCTGTCTTCTTTGGGTGCTCTCCATCCTTCCTCTTGACCTTCTCAGGGTTTAGCACAGCCTGCACTGGAACAATGAACCTTACCCTCGTCCAGGTAAACTGACTGCACATTACACTACAACTTAAGCTGGAGTATCTCACATATGGGAATGTGAGTAGGAAAAGTGGTTCTTTAATTTTTATAGAGCAAAAGAAAGGGCGCGGTATACATTCCAATCTGGGCATCAAATGCCAATGTTGTTCTAACAAATTGGTGGAAACAAAGAGGAAAGGAAAAAAAAACACTGAACTCCGAACTGATTTGTGCTTCAGGCAGCACCAACATTTGCACTCTCCATTGCATGACTAAGCATTTGTTTGCTGTCATGTACCATAACCTTGGCTGCCAAATACTTTTAAATATCTGTAAAAAAAAAACCCACCCTAATAATTGGAGAGATTCCTTAAGAATCATGCAGAAGTTACAGAAGTCAGGCATGTCAGTAACAATATAAACACTGAGAAGATAAAAATGAAGTTAGAATGCATGTGATCAGACATCAAAATGGAAGAGGCTGTTAATGGTGCTGCCTTTTTGCTGCTGTTTTTTCTCTCACACATTCTTTCTAATTTAGACAATTTTCTTCTCTTTCCCTTTAAGCCCCATATGTTTGGTTTTATTCTCATCTTCCGGCAACATTGCCACCATAGTCTCTCATCCCACCCCACCCGAAGATGTCCCTTGAACCCTACTAATATCCTTGTGTCACAGAACATATATTAAAAAGTGTCTTTCTAAGTTTATATAGAACATGAACCTAAAAAAGATAATTATAAGAATTGCTGAAGCGAAAAATGTAGTTAAGTCCCAATGTTCTCATTTACTAATTAACCCAGACAGAGCATACTTTCCAAAACTGCTTTCATTTCATGTAAGAGTGACAAAATTAATGAACTATTCAGCTAATTTACCTCAGCTGG
Organism: Myotis lucifugus; assembly: GCF_000147115.1. Lineage (NCBI taxonomy): Eukaryota > Metazoa > Chordata > Mammalia > Chiroptera > Vespertilionidae > Myotis > Myotis lucifugus. Next base: position 1,601,106 of record NW_005871286.1, on the reverse strand, counting down.
AGTCTCAAAACTGTGGTACCTACATCTTATGAGAAGTGCTTTCATCTTTTTAATAGAAGCAGAGGAACTGGGAAATGAGCCAGTGGCTTCTGCTTCTCTTCCAATATCTTCTCTCCTGGCCCCGGGGTTAAATATACTTATCACAGACACGGGTACAGACATAGATGATCTCATAGGGGCTGAAAAAGAAATTAGGAACAGCAAGAAAAGCAAAAAATAAACACTGGATCATTGCTGAGATTTGTGTCATATTTGAGCAAAATAATAATAGCTGAGCATTAATTAGACACTATAAATGTGTGAGCCCTTGAACTGAGTGCTGGTGTTATTTTTCTAGGCCTCACACAGCTCTAAGAGGCAGATAATGATGATAATAGAAAACATCCAGGCATCATTTATTATATGTTAGATTGAGTTCTAAGCACTCTGTAAATGCCAACTCATTTAATCTTTGTAATAATCATGTGAGATGAGTATTCCTGTTTTACAAATAAGGAAATTGAGGCACAGAGAATTTCAGCAGCTTGTCCAAGATCACAGTGACTACATAGTGGACTTAGAATTTGAACCCAGGGGGAGTTGATACCAAATAATGCAGTAACCACTAAGTATAGCATTATTAGCCTAATTTCTCCTGCTTTCACAGGATGATTGGCATTTTACACCCACATTCTTTTGCAGACTTTATACCTAAAGTGTCTGTCTTCTGAATTAGCAAGATTAATATTGCCGAGGAGAGAAGAGAGACCAAAGTGACCCAAGTAGGGAGGGAGGGAAAAGTGGAGAAGATGGATGAGATGTGACGTATGAAGGGAAAAAAACATGGAAGGTGAGCGAAACATGCATGTATCCTGATCTAGGATGCACGCTGGTGGACTTTAGGTGGGAAACATATTTCATGCTTTTACAATGTCTTCAGCCTAGTTTCTGAGGGGTTTATTTTCAGGTGATTGGTAGCAACAATTATGTCCAAATAGCCATAATCTTCTATCCAGACTGGATTCCTAACTGCCACTCTTGTCTTTAGCATCCTTCCCGCACCTAGCAGCCAAGAGAGAGCTTTTAAAGGTGTAAATCAGATTATGAGGCTGCCCTTGGGAAACCATCCAAAGCCTTCCATCCCATTTGGAATCAGACGCAGACTCCTCACCCTGAGGAGGACCCTGTGTGGCCTGCCCTTTGCCTAGCGAGGTGGAACATTTTAGTGTTGAAAGACATTACCCAATGAGTGTACATTACTTAGCTAAAAATGTCTTCCTTAATATAATGTTGTCCACTATCAAACATGATGGAGAAATTTACCTTCATAAGCTCAATCGTTTTCCAAGGTTTAACTGAGAAATCACTCATTTTTCCTCTCAAATAATTTTTTTACTTTTAATGCTTGTCTCTATGTACCACCCCCCAACCAACCAGTAAAGCTCATAGCTGTGGAATCATAACTTAACATATTGGTTTCAATATATTACTAAGGAAAAAATACATATTAAATCCTTCCTTGAAAATCAGTGGTGCACACACTATTTTGAAATATATTTTAGAGAAGCCCTTGGAAAAAAATTACACATTAATTGTGAAGGGGATCAGAATATACCACTGCAAAATATGCCACTTTGGCAAAGGGGTTATTTTGAGCAGAAGGCAGTTAAGAATTAATAGATGCAGGAAGCATCTATAAGTTCTCTGCCCTGCTCTTACCTGCCTAAAAGCAAGGCATAAATTTCTCTTTGAGGAAGGAACTCCCCCCCCCCCCTTCCACATCCCCGTATCAAGGAGAAAAGAGTAATTCATCATTGAAGATGGGGAGTAGACACCAAATTGAGTTGCATAAAATAGGCTTTATCTTCCATTTTCCTCCATGTGTTTGCTACTAACTTCCCCACAGTTTATCATCCCTTGAAACCCAAACCCTCTTTTCTTTGGTAAAAGGATATATAAGCCCTTGAACCTAACTGCTTCTTTGAGTTTTAATTCATTTATGTGAACTCCTATGCATACAAACATATTGTACCTTTTCTCCTGTTAATTTATCTTTTATTAGTTTAATTTGCAGGCCCCTAATCACAACCTAAGAGGGTTAAAGAAAAAGTTTTTCTTCCCCAGCAAATGCATTTATAATTGTATTAGGATTTTTAAATGAAATGGAGAGACCTTAGATATCATACTCTGAAGGCGTGCTAGACCATAGTCAGAGTTAACCACACTGTGTCAGAAAAGCTTAACCTTTCACCCATCTTGAGGGCATAGCTGGAGGGTTTTTCAGAGAAGCAGTGAGAAAGCACTGTTGGTGAACTTTTAGGTCCTTCTCCTTCCTCTAAAAGGAGGAAAGGAGTATGGATACAGGAGTACTTCCTTCTTTAAGAGAGCCTTATGGGTGTCAAATAGAAACAAATCCAGACTTAAATAAGGGGAGACTTTATTTAGGAACTATTGCAATAGGGAGAACATCTTGACCTTGGGATCTGCAAGAGCTCAATATTCAGTTTTTAAAAAAAGGTGTTCTTTTATAGGGAAAAGTAGAATGGGCTAACAGAAACTCTGTGGGGAGCTGGGGAAGTGGCAGGTGAGTAGACAGCATGATCAGTTTAAGAGGAAATGTTTCTCTGTGCTATGATCAGCCAATGCTCAGAATAAGCTGTTAACAGGGTTGCTTTGCACCTTAGTGCTTTTACTGTTTGCTAAGACTTGGGGCCCAGCCATATTTTAGGGGTCCATCGGGAGGAGAGAAACCCGACCAAAGTTTGGCCCAGCCAAAGTTCAGTGGTGATTAATGGGCAATTATAAGCCTTTGGTCAAAGGGAATCATTATAAGAGCTTAATACGTTTGGGAGGAGACTCGGTGGATTTGGGTCTGCTTTCTGCATGAGAAATATGTAAAGTGAGAGGCTGGCTTAAGTGGCCTGTGGCAGCAGAGATGGCTACTGTTTAGAAAATAATTGCACTCAAAGAATTACTTGGGTCAGAGAATGGGGGACTTTTCCCTGACCTTCTTTTAAAACAGGTCTTAACTAAGAAGACCATCTGGAAGAATGAATGAATGGACTGTGGCAGAGAGAAGCTGATGGTACTGCTGGATTCCTAGAGGCTAAGACAGAAGCGTAGAGATGTGATCCTCTATAACAAAATAGATAGGCAGTAAGGTAGGCATATATGCCCACATTTGGGAATATTTAACCTAACAAGTAGAATTACCTGTGTAAAAGTTATTTATCTAAAAGTGCCATCAAAATAAAGGGTAAAGTTTAAACATGTGCACAGCATTTTTATTTATTAAAACTCATGGTAGATGAGTGGATAAAAAAGCTGTGGTACATTTACACAATGGAATACTACCCTGCCATAAAAAAGAAGAAAATCTTATGTTTAGCAACAGTGTGGATGGACCTAGAGGTTATTGTGCCAAGTGAAATAAGCCAGAAAAAGATATTATATAATTTCACTTATATGTATATAATAACAGGTGGGAGATCCTCAGATATTGGGTCTACAAAGAATTCATAAGTGAACTTCAGAAGAGACGAATTAGAATTCAACACTTAACCAAGCTCAAAAAGCACTGATGCTAGATCACCCCACAGTACCAAACATGAATATCCCTTTGTCCCTTTGCTTTCCTCCTATTCCCCTTCTTTTCTAGATGTTATAAATCAGTTAGGAAAATGTCATAAATCAGTAGCAATATTGACTCCTAAGAACCAAACAGGGAAGGCAATGGCTTGGAGTAAGGTAGGCATATATGCCCACATTTGGGAATATTTAACCTAACAAGTAGAATTACCTGTGTAAAAGCTATTTATCTAAAAGTGCCATCAAAATAAAGGGTAAAGTTTAAACATGCACACAGCATTTTTATTTATTAAAACTCACGGTCTGGCGTATTTCACAGAACTGGAAAAAATAATCCAAAAATTTATATGGAACCACAAAAGACCCCGAAATAACCATAGCAATATTGAGATAGAAGAACAAAGTTGGAGGTATAATGCTACCTTATATCAAATTATACAACAAGGCCATAATAATTCAAACAGCACGGTACTGGAATGAAAACAGACATACAAATCAATGGAACAGAATAGAGGGTCCAGAAATAAACCCACACCTATATAGTTACTTAATATTTGCCAAAAGGAGGGAAGACCATACAATGGGGTAAAGACAGTCTACTCAATAAATGGTGTTTGGAAAATTGGACAAATACATGCAAAAAAATGAAACTAGATCACCTTCTTACACCATACACAAGAATAAATTCAAAATGGATTAAAGACTTAGAAGACCTGAAACCATAAAAGTCATAGACAAAAACATAGGCAGTAAAATCTTGGACATGTCTCATGCAGTATTTTTTCTGATATATTTCCTCGGGCAAGGGAAACAAAAGAAAAAAAATAAACAAATGGGACTACATCAAACTAAAAAGTTTCTGCACAGCAATGGAAACCATCAACAAAATGAATAGACAATCTACTGAATGGAATAAGATATTTGCCAACGATACATCTGATAAGGGATTAATATGCAAAATTTATAAAGAACTTAGGCAGCTTAGCAAAAAAGAAAAGAAAAGAAAAAAGAAAAAACATAACCCAATTAAAAAGTGGGCAGAAGGCCTGAATAAACATTTCTCTGAGGAAGACATACAGAGGGCCAATCCACATATGAAAAGTTGCTCAACATTATTAATCATCAGATAAATGCAAACCAAAACCACAATGACATACTACCTCACATCTGGCAGAATGGCTATTATCAACAAATCAACAAAAAACAAGGGTTGACAAGGATGTGGAGGAAAGGGAACCCTTGTGCGCTGTTGGTGGGAATGCAGATTGGTGCAACCACTATGGGAAACAGTATAGAGGTTCCTCAAAAAATTAAAAATGGAACTGCCTTATGACCCCGTGGTTTCACTTCTGGGATTATATCTGAAGAAACCCAAAACACTGATTTGAAAGAATATATACACTTTCTTGTTCATGCAGCATTATTTAAAATAGTTAAGATCTGGAAGCAACCCAAGTGCCCATTGGTAGATGAGTGGATAAAAAAGCTGTGGTACATTTACACAATGGAATACTACCCTGCCATAAAAAAGAAGAAAATCTTATGTTTAGCAACAGTGTGGATGGACCTAGAGGTTATTGTGCCAAGTGAAATAAGCCAGAGAAAGACAGATATTATATAATTTCACTTATATGTGGACTCTAACAAACAAAATATGCAAAATAGAAACAGACTTATAGATACAGAGAACAGACTGAGAGCTGTCAGAGAGAAGGGTGGCTGGGAGACTGGGTGAAAAAGTTGAAGGGATTAAGCAGTACAAATTGGTAGTTACAGAATAACCACAGAGATGTAGATTAGAGCACAAGGAATATAATCAGTAATATTGAGATAAATAGGTATGGGACCAGGCGGGTGCTTGAAGCAACAGGGGGACTGCTTTGTAAATTACATGATTTTCTAACCACTTTACTGTACATCTGAAACTAATACAGAATAATATTGAATGTGAACTGTGATTGAAAAATAAATTTTAGAAAACACTGAAGAAAAAAAGTATTTGTCAAACATATTAAGTGTCCTTTAATCATTGCTAAGGCCTTGCTACCACAATGGAAAAACTTACTTTCCTTTTTTTTTGAGAATATTTTTGTTAACACTTGGTTAACAAATAACTCAGAGTTTTAGAAAACTATTGAGAAGCATGGAAACCAAAGCAATAAAATAGCTGAGTCATCCATTAGGATCCTGAAACACTTTTGCATTTTTTTTGGCTAGAGTTCCAATTAACAAAGTATGATGACTAATCACAATAATTCTGTTTTCGTTAAATTTAGTACTCCTAGGATTGCATCTTTTAGAAGCGTCCTGTAGCGCTTTTCTATAATATTTGGAAGTCTCAATATTGTTTTTTTTCCTGAGAAGAAGCTTCCTTGAAATACCATGTTAACCTCATTCAGTGCCAACACCCAGCTCACCTGAGGACAATCCATAACTTATTCTGGTCATGATCAAGTTGCGTGGTGTTTCCGTGAATATGCAGCCTCCTGGCCTGGGAGCAATCAGGCAGAGAATTATCAGGACATTGAAAGATTAACATCATCAGTTACCTGCTGTGACCATCAGCTTTCTGTATATTAATAAGGAAAAAAGGGCCTGCTGATTGTCATTTAAATTGCATAAAGATGTATTTGTCTTTTGGAACTCCCAGGCATTTAAATGTGATGTAAGATCAAAAATCATTAAAGGAGAAGAGTTGTTCCAGCAAACATCTCCCAAGAGGCTAAAGTATGACACTTGCACAGTGGAGAAGATGAGTACATTTTGTGCCTAATCATTTTCAACATGCAACCCAATTTAATTCAACAAATGTTTATTGTGCACTTACTATGGGCAAAATACTAGGTTAATCCCTGCGGGGGTGGGGGAGGAGGAACATGGGGACTGTGAATCTCAAGAGTCAGTCATTAAAATCAACATGTGAGGAAACATAACCCAAGACAGACTATAGCGTATGATGCAAAAAAGAACCTGAAAAGACCATATTATGTCGGAGCAAGTAGGAAAGCCTTTGTGGAAAGGTAGAAAATCTGAGCAGGCTTTTCATTTTTAGAGAGGAAGAGGAAGGACGAGGGATAGAGAGATAGAAACATCGATGAGAGAGACACATGGATTAGTTGCTTCCTGCATGCTCCCCTCTGGGGATTGAGCCTGCAACCTGGGCATGTGCCCTGATCTCTTGGTAGATGCTCAACCACTGAGCAACACCAGCCGGGCCTGAGTAGGCTTTTTAAAAAGTGAAAATGGCTCAGTGGATAGAGTGTCGGCCTGCGGACTTAAGGGTCCCAGGTTCGATTCCGGTCAAGGGCATGTACCTTGGTTGCGGGCAGATTCCCAAGATGGGGTGTGCAGGAGGCAGCTGATCAATGTTTCTCTCTCATCGATGTTTCTAACTCTCTATCCTTCTCCCTTCCTCTCTGTAAAAAATCAATAAAATATATATATTTTTTTAAAAAGTGAAAATGGGAAGAAGAAAAGTATAAGTTGAAATAAGTATAATATCAAAAGTATGAGAATAAGTGTGGCAAATGCTAAAGGTGTTCCCACCAAATCCTATGGGCACATACCTTTCCAGCACACACTGGCATCTTCCTACTGCCAGGTCTGCAACTCTCCTGAGCTTTCTTTGGCCCTGGAGCACGACCAGTGAACATGCAGAACAGACTGGAGGGATCAGGGAGTTGAGCTCCTGGGAGCAGCTCCAATCAGTGACAAATAGGGGCTTCCTCACTCCTCTCCTGGGACAACTCCAAGAGGCATTCTCAGTCCCCCTGAGTGGTGGAAGCTCATTAAGTTAACCTACTTCGAGTTTCTTCTATTTCCTGCCTCCTCCACTCTCCTGACTGGTCACTTCCCAAATAAACTACAGTGATGTACCACTTAATGACCAGGATACATTCTGAAAAATGCCTCATTAGGTGGTTTGGATGTTATAGAGTGCATTTACACAAATCAGGTGGTACAGCCTACTGCACACCTAGTCTATATGGTACAGTCTATTGCTCCTAGGCTGCACACCTATATAGCATGTTACGGCACCGGATACTGTACGGAATTGTAACACAATGGTGAATATTTGTGTATTTAAATATAGGAAAACAGTAAAAATATGACTGTACTTGCACTCAAATCCTTATAGCAAATTGTGCTTCTTCGGAACCCAACCTAAGACAGAGGACAAGCACAAGGAAAGTTAAATAACCAGCAAGCCGCCCAGCTTGCTTAAAGCAGACAGGGCGTATAGGACAAATAAGAATGGAAGCAGTCAAGTTTTGTGCTTTTTTACTGTGTCAGCAATTGTGTAAAGCACTTTAACATATTCTTTTCTACTTAATAATCAGAAAACTCCTACAAGTTAGGGATTACTCTAAATCAGAGGCACAGAGAGGTTAAGTTGCTCAAGATCACACATATGTCAGGTGGGAAAGGAGGATTCAACTTCAGTTCTCTCAGATACAGAAACTAGACTTTGAACCCAATGCTCCTTGGCCTCCCTAACATCACCGAAGGTATTGGATACCACTGGCGGGTTTCTACCCACCTGGGGAGCACTGAGCAGCCATGGAGGTTTGAGAGACAACCAAGGAACAAGAGAGGGGACGCCCTGGGTTGGTTGGTGACTCTAACAAGAAAGAGAGGAGTGTTAATACTTGAGCAAAGTCATGGTCTGGAAACATCAGAGGCATTCCAGTCATCCAAGGCTCTACCCAAACACCCCCAGTGTATCTGTCATCCATGTGTCGCCAATGTTTGGGGAGTTCTAAAATTGGGATTAAGGTTCCAATTCAGTAGTCAGACAAACCTCGTTCAGAGTCCTGGCCCCATGTTTCTGCCCCTGAGATTCTGAGTGAGATACATCTATTCTCTAAGCCTCAGGCTTGTTATTTGTAACATATTTCACAGCGTTGTGAGGATTAGCAGAACTAACACGTTTAGAGGACTTTGCCTTTCACTACTGAAGCCAGGAGCTGTCTTATGCACATAGGGTGACCCTTTCTTAGGTCTCACAAAATGTTGCCTCTTCACCAGCTTCCACAAAATTCAAGTATACCAAATGTGTTGTTGCTTTATGGAAGATTCGTGGGGCTAACATACAGAATGAATATAGACAGGAATTCTTGGCAACTTGGGGCCTAATAAGACCCTTTCTCACTCAGCTGTCAGTGTCTTATAAAACTGCCGGACGGGAGCACAGTTGCAGTAGGTTAACGCTGGGAATGCTCCCTGACATGTGGGTGTTGAGGCCCACTTTCCTCCCGCCCCGGAAGAAGCTTTAATGGAAGCCCCACTGAGGGCCGAGTTCACGGGTGCTGCTGCTGCATTGTGGCATGGGCAGCACTGTACAGAAGTCAGAAAGGACATGTTTAGTTATTAAAAGATAAGTTTCCAGAATAATCCACAGGTTAAGGATGCCAGCTCCAGGTGGCTTGGATTTTTACCTATTAACAAATATTCTTCTGTAAAAACCTTTATATTCATATAATGCCATTTTTTTTGTCTTAAGTAAAATTTGGAACACAGTATTTCTCCAAATTATTATCTATATACTTGTGGGTATTTCTCATTGCAGTGCAATTTGAGTAGGTACAGAGGTTGTTTTGCACTTAATCTCATCCTTGTGCTTGGTTTTACAGAGGAATCCAGTGAAATGCAAGCCACATTTCCTGCCTTAGAAGCTTATGGTTTCACCAGAGAGAGGCAAAGAAAGAACTAGCATGTGTTTAATGCCGAGTAAAAGGATATGGCTGTGGGTGGGGACGTTCTAAAGAAGAGGGAGTTGCAACTTGAACTTGAAGGTGTAAGGTGGTTGTGATTTAGGTGAGAGCTGATGATGACATTCCTGGAGCAAGGAGCAACACGGACAAAGATGGAAGAAAGAACTAGAAAGATCTGTGTAGCTGACAGTGAGCCTATTGGCCTGGCAGGGGCGGGAATCATTAAAGGTGGATTTGGGAAAGGAAAGTGGACTCAGACTGGGTAGGGCTTTGGCTGCCCAGGGGAGGCAACGTCCTCCAAACATTGTTCCAAGTTACCATCTTCTCACACTGATGCAGCAGGATCTTAACCGGTTCCCGGAACCCAGTCTGTAGTGTTTACAACAAGTGAAGTGATATTAAAAACAAACGAACACTGAGCTAACTCTGTCACCTCCCTGCTAAAATCCTTTCCTAGTTTCTCTTTGCTGTTGGGAGAAAGACAAAGGCTTTAACATGGCCCAACAGGCTCTTCTGATCCAGTTTCTACGGATCTCCACAGCTTCATCCCACCTTCTTTACGCTTTCTTCAGCTCTCCTCTTTGCACACCCTCCCTCCTGCTGTTTGTTCAGCCACCCTGGCCTTGATTCAGTTCCCCAGTGATCCCTCCCACCCACAGAAGCCTTTGCTTGTGCTGGTTCCTCTGCCCAGAAGGCGCTTTCCCTCCACCTCTGTCTTTGACCTAATTAACCGCTCTTTATCTTACACACTGCAGCTCACAAAGGACTTTCTAGGGGAAACTTTCCCCAACTCCCTAGACTATTATAGGCTCATAAAACACCCTGTGCCTCTTCCTCAAAAGATAGAGGCTCAGCTTGTGCCCACCTATTTATTTGTGTGACTATTTTAATGCCACCTGCTCCTACTGGACTGTAGGCACGGAGAGGAAAGGAAACACAACACATCTGTTTACTCACCATTGCATCTCCTGCAAAGTGCCTGGCAAAGAGTCCACAAAGATCCTTTGAATTAATGGATGGTTGAACGAATAGATCGGTGAACAAATAATCAGAAATTTACTCACAAGAATTTGGGTCATATTTGATATCTACTTTCTCATTATTATCTAGTTTATTTGAGGAATATTAGTTGCTTGTTTTATTTAAAAGCTTCTTATGTCTCTCTTCACACAGATAGCTTATTTTTGGAACTACTATTCATGAGTCAGGAAACCAATTCTTCACCCACCCTTATCTATTATTCCTCTGAGTCTGGTTTGTTTTAAAAATGAAAAGAGAAAAATAAACACTGCAATTTTGTGATTTGGTTTACATTTCAGTTTTTTTTTTCTCTTAGTCTGAACATTGTAAATGGTTTGAAAAAACACATAAACTTTTGCATTTATATTGATATTTTTATCAACAAGATTTCTAAGAGCTGTAAAAAATACTTACAGTAGCATTTGAAACGACAAAAATACATATATCCACATGAAAGTGCCTTTAATATATAGAGGCTTTGAACAGGTTCACAATACAGCAGCAACAATTTAAAATGCAAATTGAAGGTTTTAATGAAACCCTCTAAATTGACTAATGGTGAATTCCTTCAAGAGACACCCTTCATTCTAAACCCAAACAATATTAATATCTCTTTAAAGAATACAAGAACTTAGGTCTGGTTTGAAAACTTAAGGATTTGAAACATTTGCAAATAAAAAAGGGCAGCATAACATTTACTCTGCTTTTTCCAAATTCTTGAAAAATGTAATTGGATCTTTAGCCCTACATTTTTCCTAATCCTATATAATAAAAGGCTAATATGCAAATTGTCCCCTTGACCAGGAGTTTGACCAGGGGGCGGAACCGGCTGACCAACTGCCTGCGGCCCCTCCCCCCAGCCAGCCCTGCCCCTGATAGGCACCCCCCACCTCTATTGGGGGCAGGGCCAACCTGCCAACTTCCTGGGTCCCCTTCTCCCAGCTGGTCTGGCCCTATCGGCCCCAATTGGGACAGGTCAGCTGGACTCCACCATGCATGAATTTGTGCACTGGGCCTCTGGTATATACATATAAAGCTATACATTTTTTTCAAGCACAAGTTTTAGCTGCACCCTGTGAATTTTGATATGCCATATTTTAGTTATTTTCACTTCAAAACATTTTCTAATTTCCATTGGAATTTCTTTCTTTGACCCCTGGGCTCTTTTAAAATGCATTGCTCAGTTTTCAAACATTTAGCCATTTTCAAGTTACCTTTTTAAAAAGTCTTTATTGATTTCAGCTTTAATTCCACTGTGGTAAGTGGACATTCTCTGTATGATTTCAGTCCTATGCAATTTGTTAAGACTAGTTGCATGGTCTATAAGCAAAATTTTACAACCTTTGTAAATGTTCTGTTGCAATTGAAATGCATATTCTTAAATGTGTGGAGTATTATACATATGCCAATTATATCAAGTTTGTTAGTAGTGTTACTCAAATCTTTTATATACTTTCTGATTTAATTTAGTCTGTTTTATCAATTACTGAGGAATGGTTACTAAAATTTCCAACTATGCTTGTGTATCTGTCAAATTCTCTTATTAATTCTATTAGTTTTTAGTTAATGTATTTGATGTTATGCTATTAGTGCATACATATTAATTATTATTGCATCTTCTGGTAATGTTGGCACTTCCATCATTAAATGTATCACCTTTCTTTAATCTTTCTTTTAGTGATTTTAACATAGCTATATTATGGTTTATTATTTTGTGGGAGGGTCATTTAAAATGGTTTTTCTATTTTCATTCTTTTTACTTTCAACTTGTCTTATCCTATATAATAAAAGCCTAATATGCTAAGTGTCTGGGCGTCCAGTCGGCCATTCAACCAATCAAAGTGTAATATGCTAATGATATGCTAAGACCACTCAACTGCTCACTATGACATGCACTGACCACCAGGGGACAGTCAACTTGTCGACCAGTCACTATGATGTGCACTGACCACCAGGGGGCAGACACTCCAACCGGTAGATTAGCTTACTGTTGGGATCCAGCCGATCAGGACTGAGCAAGATGGGCCAGACACACCCTGGAGCCCTCTCGTGGTCCCTCCCCGGCTGGCCAACCTCCTGCATCTTTCCCCAGCCCCAATTGTGCACTGGTGGGGTCCCTCAGCCTGGCCTGTGCCCTCTCGCAATCTGGGACCCCTCAGGGGATGTGGGAGAGAGGGTTTTGGCCTGATGGCGGAACGACTGGACACTATGATGTGCACTGACCACCAGGGGGCAGACACTCAATGCAGGAGCTGCCCCCTGGTGGTCAGTGTGCTCCCACAGGGAGAGTGCCACTTAGCCAGAAGCCAGGCTCATGGCTGGCAAGCACAGTGGCAGTGCTAAGCCATCAGTCGGACATCCCCCAAAGGCTTCAGGACTGTGAGAGGGTGCAGGCCAGGCTGACGCACGCCCCCCCTAGTGCACAAATTTTGTGCACCAGGCCTCTAGTAGTAAATGTGTCTCTTCTAAGCAGTGTATAGGTGTGTGTGTTTTTAATTTGTTTTTACAATGTTTTTTAATTAGATTATTTGGTCTGTTTACATTTAATGTGTTTGTTGCTATATTTGAGTTTTCTCTTTGTACTACCTGATATTCATTCTCCTTTGTAGTCATCTTTGGGTCAATGTAGTATTTTTTATATTTTTCTATTTCTTTCACAGTATTTTTATTAACACACATATATTTTTATCATTCATTTAGTGGTTACACTAGAGATTATAATATGCATTTCTAGCTTTTGTTTTGTTAGCATTACCTCTAAATTAGTATTTAAAATTTCCTAACAATGCAAGGATGTTAAAACACTTGAACTCCATTTATGTCCTTTTTTCTTTTTATGTAATTCTTGATGTGCATTTCAATCATATATATATATATATATATACATACATATGTATATATATATGTGTGTGTGTGTGTGTGTGTGTGTGTGTGTGTTTGAATCAGACAAAACTTGTTTTAATTCTGAACTCTGCCATTTATTAAGTACTTGACTTCAACAACTTATTTAGCCTTTCAAAACCCATATCTTTATCTAGAATGGTCAATAGATGTTGTCATAATTATTTAATAATGTAGTGTAATAATTAAATGAGTATGAAAGTATTGCGCTTAGCACATTTTACCTTTTTTTATGATTATGAGGAATGAAAGAGAAACAACCATCTCTTTAGAATTTATTTTTCTTTGGAACCTCGCCCTTTCAGAGTAGTGTCTGGGCATTTTTATTGACATTGAGCCCTCTCTTCCAGGAGATTCTTATGCTAGCACTATGCCTGTGGACACTATGCACTTTGAGTCAGGATAGCACATGATTCTGCAGAAACAAAACAAAATAATAGGCAAATGGCAGAAATGTCGACACCCTTGAATGGCAGGTCAAGGCTGGTCCATTTTACAAATGACAGTGCAGAACAGTGTGGTGGTTAAAAATGTGGAAACTGGAGACAGCCTGCCTAAGTTGAATCACCTCTACCAATAGCCAACCGTAAAACTTCAGGTAAGTTATTTTACTCCACCTCTTATATTCCAGTTTCTACATGTGAAACAGTGATAGTAGTAGAATTGTGCATATTAAAAAATCTAGTGGCTATAAAGTCACAGAACATTGTCTGGTATATAGTAAGCATTCAATTAAGATTAGTTACTATGTAACTCTGATTCCATAAAATAGCACAGTACAGCAAGGTCTAGTCTAAGTTTAAATAGGGAGCAGATGAAAGAATGAGATTTTCTACAGTCTTTATATTTTTGTAGTATGTGAAGATAATTTTTGCATGCTTGCTCTTTGTAGTATCTTCATTAGAGACCAGAAGAAACTTACCTCCCAGTATCCCAATCGAACAAGAAAAATTTCTAGTTAGATTTCATTATTGTCAATTATTTTGTTTTTGTTAATAACAAAAATATCAATAACCTCATGGGGAGAGTGGGGATAATTGTCCACATCACTATGGATACTCCTCCTGTTTTGGTTCATCCCTTTAAGGCTGAAGGTGGGGCTAGTGTTTATTGTTGCTCAACATTTTCTTTTTCTTTTAAATGTTTTTATTGATTTCAGAGAGAGGAAGGAGAGGGATATAGAAACATGAATGATGAGAGATAATCATGGATCAGCTGTA
>NW_005871286.1:1471748-1585862 GCF_000147115.1 Myotis lucifugus | reverse complement strand
ATAAATTTATATATGCTTGAAATACTCTAGAAGTATAAGAGGGGATAAACATGATAGAGTTACAACTCCCTTGCTCTGGTTGTTTTAGCATTTCTTCTCTGTTTCTAAAGATGGCATGATGTTATCCCTTAGGTATTGGGAATGTGGCAGTGTGCAATTTGTTTGGTAGTTACTGTCTTAGTTACCCAGGACACATGGGAGAGGCTAAGTATTTTTGGTGGTTGTTCTACTTCTTTTTTACTCATCTCCCTCCTCTGTGACATGGTTGGTAATGTCATGCCTGAGTGGAGGGAGGAGGGTGGACTGTACTCAGTGCTTCCTTGAAGATCACATTTTAATATTTCTCACCGGGGGATTTTTCTGCTCTTCCTCTCTTCTGTACTCAGCTTTAGCTCCTATTACAAGCTTTTCCTTATTGATCCCTTGGTGTTTCCTTAGCCATTAGCCTCCGCAGTAAAGCTCTACTGGGAAAAGAGGCCAGAAGAATCAGCTGTAACAGTGTAGGGTTACACATTTCAAACCTTTATTTTTACCTTGACACACAGAATATATGAGATCAGACTATAGTCCACATAAGAAATGGGAATCAATGGATCAATGATTTACTTGCTCTCCGTATTCTGGTGAAATTTCAACCTTTTCTCAAACTCGGGTTCCCCTTCATTCAGTTCCTTTGTGCCTTTATAATCACTTGAGTTCGTAGCTTCTGGCTGTCATGTCACCCTGAAATGCCTCCCCTCAGTATTCGAAATCTCAGACACAGTGATGTTCTTGGAAACTATTCAAACCTCCTGAAAAATAAACCCTGAGAAAGACCAGCAGATAGAGCAGCATTCAGACTTTCAGTTGTTTGTTAGGAGAGATTCTGAGCATTCAGACAAGTGTATCACAGCAAGGTAGTAATTACTGAGCTCAACAGCCTATTGTTGGGATATTAAATTAAGGCCAAATAAGATACCTAACCAAACTGCCTCTTAAGTATAGTGACTCACAGGCCTAATTGATGTGAGAATCAAATAAATATTATGGAACTTCTTTAAGGGGAAGAGATTCCTTTGAATTTAAGTTTAATTTAATGGAATTTATTGAACCTCTTCAGAATTTTCCATAAATTGTCTAATAAAAAACATGAAGTCTTGAACAAGTTTAAATCATCTTTTAAAAACAGATGGTGAAACTCTTTCCCTTCCTGCCTACCACATGAGACAGGGAATGTAGTGCTGTAAATTCCTCTATAATTTTAGCCCTGAGACCTGGGTCTGGGGGAAAATGTCTAGGTAAAGAGTCCAAGCTGGCACCGAGCTGCCCAAAGCACACAAGGAGGTGGGCTTTTAGAGTTCTTACGGGGGTGCAGTTGAATGGTGGGACTTTATTATAACTCATTAAACACATCGGTCCCAGAGTGAATGTTCATTCAGTCAGCCTGTGATTTTGTTTTCCTTATGACAGAGTGTTGGTTTGGTGCTTCCTTTTTTAATTTTCCTTACAGGTTGCTCTCTGGTATGCAAGGTCAGTTTAGAAGGGGTTTTAAACCTAACTATTAGACAATACTGATGACTTCTGCCACTACAACTAGATCCCTTGAGAGGATTAGTGGAGGTCCTAGCATGACGTGAAGCATACCATATGGAGTATTTGGCATCACAGAAAAGAATTTGAATTTCTTCTCTGCTACATCTAGAGGTATGTTTTTGATTAAATTGTTAGCATGTCTCACTTTAAATGAGAGGATAAAAATATTTTACTTAAAGAAATGCTGTGTGATTAAACGAAATAACGTATGCAAAGAGCTAGTGAGATAGTAAGTGCTCAAAATAGTTTACTTCTGCCACTCTATTTTTTCGAAGGCCACTTTCTAGCCTTTTCCTCTATGAAAATTATTACTTTCAGATTGAATGTGCCTCTAAGTACATTCCAGAGACAAATCTTTTTGCAAAAAGGTAATATCATTGTAGGTCTTGTAATTTTACAATTTTTATGTGTAAGGCACAACCCTCAAAACTACACATCATGCCCTAGCCAGTTTGGCTCAGTGGATAGAGTGTTGGCCTTCAGATTGAAAGGTCCATCAATGTGTCTCTCTCACATCGATGTTTCTCTCTCTGTGTCTCTCCCCCTCTCTTCCACTCTCTCTAAAAAAATCAATGGAAAAATATCCTCGGTGGGGATTAACAACAACAATAGAAACTATAAGTCAGTCCTAACCAGTTTGGCTCAGTGGATAGACTCTCGGCCTGTGGACTGAAGGGTCCCAGGTTCGATTCTGGTCAAGGGCATGTACCATGGTTGTAGTCCCATCCCCAGTAAGGGGTGTGCAGGAGGCAGCTGATCGATGTTTCTCTCTCATCAATGTTTCTAACTCTTTATCCCTCTCCCTTCCTCTCTGTAAAAAATCAATAAAATATATTTTAAGAAATAAAAACAGTAAAAACTATAAGTCATATGCTCTGACTGGTGTGCCTAAATGGTTAGAGTGCTGGCCCCCCACACTGATGAGTCACAGGTTTAATTCTGGATCAAGGACATGTACCTGGATTGCAGGTTTGATCCCAGGTCATTTCAAAGCATGTGTCGGAGGCAACACTGTGATCAGTGTGTCTCTCTCACATCCATGTTTCTCTTTTTGTCTCTCTCCCTCCCTTTCTCCCTTCCACTTTCTCTAAAAATTAATGGGAAAAATATCGTAAGGTGAGGATTAACAACAACAACAAAGAACCCAACTAAACAAATATCAACAAAAACTACAAGTCATATGAAATGACAAGACAATATGAAAGAAAATAGAAAAAAATCAGGCAACAGAAAGATATATACTGTCTTTAAATAGTGGAATAATCAGATGTAACACTTAAAATAACTATTCTTAATGAATTCTAGTAGATAAAAGACCAGGCTAAGGATTTTATGGAGCCTGATTCATTATTACAATTCCAAAACAGGTTATAAAATTGTAAAATAAAATATCTGAAATTGTGAACTCATGTGGGAATAAAAACAAATTAGATACAGCAGCAGAAGAAAATAGTAGCTGGAAGATAGACCAGAATAAAATGATCTAGAATGAAACCCAGAGAAACAAAAGAATATAGAAGGTAGAAGAGAGAAACAAAGACATAGAGTATACAATAAGAAGGTCTCACATGCATCCAACAGGAATCATAGAAAAAGAGAGAGAATAGTGCACATGCAATGAAGTAAGGCCTAAGAATTTTCCAAAACAAATTAAATACATCAATCCTTAATTTTAACTCTATACATTATATCCCTTGGCATTATCTGGTTTCCTGGGTGGCCATCAAGGAGCCATCCTATATAATAAAAGGTTAATATGCAAATCGACTGAACGGCAGAATGACCAGTTGCTATGACATGCACTGACCACCAGGAGACAGATGCTCAATGCAGGAGGTGCCCTCTGGTGGTCAGTGTGCTTCTACAGGGAGAGTGCCGCTCAACCAGAAGCAGAGTCATGGCTGGTGAACACAGTGGCAATGGCGGGAGCCCCTCCTGCTTCTGTGGCAGCACTCAGTATATTTGACTGCTGACGGGCCTAAACCATCAGTCAGACATCCCCCAAGGGCTTCCGGACTGCAAGAGGGCACAGCCTGCTGAGGGACCACCCCACTCCTGAGTGCACGAATTTTGTGCACCGGGCCTCTAGTATAATATAATTTACTAGTGCTGGAGAATCAGTTGCTCATGAGTTGGACTTAGAACAATAAGAAATGGGAAGTATATGGGAAGATAAATCTCCCCTCTGTTCTTTCCTCCATGGAACACCCCTAGGTGTGGTTCATTTTTGCAACCCTTGTAAAGAAGTTACATACCAGAAAGTAAACTCAGCTACTGAGCACCCTATTATGTCTCTTGCAGCTTGCTGTAATAGCCAGTATGGTAATGTAATTCATTACATTCCTTATGTATTTTCTTTCATGATTTCCCTTTTTTTTTTCATATCCATACCACCCTGGTTTTGCACTTCTCAATGTAATGGCATTTTAATCCATGTCACGTTGTCTGCTTTCTCGAGGACCTAAGCTGAGGAACTCTATGAACCACAGGAAGTATAGATATAGATATAGATATAGATAGATATAGATATAGATATAGATATAGATATATAGATATATAGATATATCTAAGTACATCACAGTATAAGTTCTGGAAACCAAGAAAATATATTAAAGAAATAAAGACAGATTACCTTCAAAAGACCCACATTGTTACTTAAAACAGACTATGCAACAGAAACAATGGAAGCAAAAATACAA
Organism: Myotis lucifugus; assembly: GCF_000147115.1. Classification (NCBI taxonomy): domain Eukaryota; kingdom Metazoa; phylum Chordata; class Mammalia; order Chiroptera; family Vespertilionidae; genus Myotis; species Myotis lucifugus. The sequence continues at coordinate 1,581,591 of NW_005871286.1, read as the reverse complement.
TTAAATATCTTTTACCTTGCTGAAAGGAAATATGTAACAACCTAGGCTTTTATGAACAGCAGCAAAATAGAATTCTTTATGGACAAAAGTGAAATAAACATATTTTAGAAAACAACAGTAAGAAAATTAATTAATGACAGACCAACATTAAAGAAAATATAAAAGTTTATTTTCAGGTAGAAGAAACATGATCCTACATAGAAGTTTGGAAGTGAATGAAAAAATAAAGAGCAAAAAAGTTGGTAAATATGTGGGCAAATTGCCCTAGCTGGTTTGGCTCAGTGGATAGAACATCAGCCTTTGGACCGACGGTCCAGGGTTCAATTCTGGTCAAGGGCATCGGGTGAGGATTAAAAAAAAATATCTAGACAAATCTATATAACTATTGTCTGTATAAAACACTATGTAAATACTGTTTATAAAGTAATGATAATAATATTTTGGTGATTTAAAATACATATAAAATTTAAAATAGATTCTGGATAAATGGCAATAAAGTTTTCTATTGACTTTACATTGTCCAGGAATAGGGCAAAAGTACCTATTTTACTCTATAAAATAATGGATGTATATTATAATCCTTTGAGTCACTACTAAAATAATAGTAAACTAAGAAATATGGAGTATGATGGAAGAAACCATAAGAAGATATCAATATAAGCAAAGGAAATAAAGGAGAGGAAAATGTTTCAGAACCTGTTTGGAAACAAAGTTTTATAAATGATAGTAGATTTTATCTGTTTAATAGTGACCTTATATAGGTAAATGAGTTCAATGCTCCAATTAAAATACAAAGATTGTTAAATAGATAAAACAAAAGCACCCCAACCATAAGCTATTTGTAAGAAATGCCTCTCAAATATGAGTGCAGATAAATGAAAACTATTGAAAAAGAAATACTGAAAATCATTAACCAAATGCCATATTTTAGTTTTATAGACTAAAAACATTTCCAGAGAGAAAGCATATCATGATTAATAGTAATAAATCTTTGACCTCACCCAGAAGATGTAATAATTATAATTTATATTTTAAAATATAGCCTCAAATATATAAAATAAATGCTGACAGAAATAAAAAGAGACATAGCCACATATGCAATCATAGTGGAATATTTTAAGATACTGCTCTTGATAATTAACAAATTAAATGGATAAAATTAAGTTGTTCAAATAAGTCATGAATCAAGAAAATATTAAAAATGGAAATTATGAATCTTTTTAATTAAGTGATAATAAAAGAACATCTAAATATTATGAGATGTAGGTAAAACATAAAGAGAAATTATAGTCTTAAATGGACATCTTGAAAAAGAGAATAAAACCTGCAAAGTAACAAGTTAAGTATCTATTGCTAAAAGTTAGGAAATGTATAGCAAATTAAGTCTCAGGAAATGTGAAGGAAGAAAATAATAAAAAGCAGAAGTTGTACACAGAATCAAACATACATTAGAGAGAATTTACAAAGAATAGACTGATGCTTTGAGAAGATTAATAAAATTGACAACACTGATCAAAATCATATGTATAGGAAAAGTCTAGAAAAAAAAGAGAGGGAAGGTACAAAAATCCCAGAAAAATAATAGGCACAAATAAACAATATCAGAAATAAAAATGGACATTATTAAATATTCTGTATACATTAAAAATAAAATAGCTATATACATAAAACCTTAATATGCAATTGACCGAACGGCAGAACAACCAGATCGACCAGAATGACCAGTCACTATGATGTGCACTGACCACCCCAATCACCATCAGGGCTTGCCAGCCAACCTTGTGGTCCCTCTCCCTGGCCAGCAGGCCTGGATCACCTGATGGGGAATGGGAAAAGGGGGTGTGGCGGCGAACTCAGGCAGCATCAGGCCAAGGTTGGTGAGGGCGGGGCCGGCTGCTGGCAGCCGGGGGAAGTCCAGGTACTTGCTGGAAGCCAGTCCATCCTTGCTGCTTGACACAGTCGCTGCAGGAAAGAAACATCTGCACAGCATATGTTTCAAGGGACCTGGCGTATATAGCATACTGTTCTTAATATGTTTGCTCCCCTTAGCGCTATGTGTTTTAACCAAGGTCACCTCTCCAAGAAACATTGTTACCCCAGGTAGGGATTTTTCCCTGAAGTTAGGGAGGGGATAAAACCCCTTAACTAAGTACCAGGCAGGTAGTTAATCACTTTAACTACAAACAATCACGCTTAAGCTACATAATCTTTACTCCCTGGAATGGAGATAAGAAACGCCCTAACCTTTGCAATAGAAATTGACAGGATTAAAATCAACTGGTATAAATACAGATGTAACAAGACAATAACCACCAGAACTTCGCTGGAGTTCCTAACCAGAACTTCGCTGGAGATCCTGACCAGAACTTGGCTGGAGATCCTGGCTAGAGATCCTGGCTAGGCTGCTGATCAACTGAAGGCTGTCTCCATGTCATTCCTTCTTTGCCGACTCTGTCCACACTTTGGGGACCCCTGGACCAGTTGGGGTTGGACCCCAACAGGTACTGGCAGCTGGAGGGAAGCCCAGGTCCCGGGTGCTGGTAGCCAGAGGGAATCCCGGGACCCAGGTGCCGGCAGCTGGACGGAAGCTGGTGCCGGCAGCTGGGGGAAGGAAGGCCTACCCTTACACGAATTTCATTCACTGGGCCTCTAATAAAATATGAAACTGTTGTTAAGAACAATTAGATGCCAATATACTTAAAATAAAATGAAATGCACATATTCCTAGAAAATTATAACTTACTGAAATTGACACAAAAGATAAAATGTGTGTAAATGCTATAAATATTAAATATATTGACTCTTTAATTTAAAGCCTTCCTTACATAGGAAGGATATGCTTTTATTGACTTTAGAGAGAGAAGAAGGGAGAGGGAGAGAAAAAAAAAATCAATGTGAAAGAGAAACATTGATCTGTTGCCTCCCACACAGGCCAATGGAGGGATCACACCCAAAATCCTGTGATTGTGCCATGACCAGGAATCAAACCCACAACCTTTTGGTGTACAGGACGACACCCCAACCAACTGAGTCACATGGGCCAGGGCTCTACCAAATATTTTTAACAAGAAATAAAAAAGCGTATATTGAATAGGAATATAAATTGTACAGCCACTTGGAAAACTACTGTTTGTTATTTTCCACTTATGACCCATCAATTCTATTCTTAGATCAATAAACAGCTGTGACATCAAGCGACATGTAGCGAAGTGTTAATAGTAGCACGACTCTTAAAATCCCCAACTGAAAATAACTCAGATATCAATCAACAGTAGATTAGATCAAGAAACTGTGAAATATTAGTACAAAGAAATGTTAGGCAGAGATGAAAATAAATGAATTATAGCTATTTATAGCAGACAACATGTATACATTTTATGAACACAATGCTGAGAGAAAAATGTCCATTATAAAGTAATACTAGTATAGACTGTATGATTTTATTTATGTAACACTCAAAACAGGCAGAATTAAATTACGATGTTAGAATTCAGGATAGTGAACACTTTTGAGGACCCAGAAAGGGGAACTTTTTGTGGTGCTTACAATTTCCTGTTTCTTTGGCCGGGATAGCACTTATATTAGAATTTACTTTATGAAAATTTATTGAATGGTACCTCCTTTTTTTTTGCACTTTTATGCATATGTATTAAAAGTCACAAAAAATTTAAAATACCACATTAGAAATAGTCTTAGGTGTCTTTCAAAATATACAATGGACACTTTTTGTTTCCTTGTAGTTTCCACATTTTATTTTCTCTTTGCTTGTAATTATAATTATACAGCAAATGTGGCAACAAACAGAAATCTTTGTTAGAACTACTGACTCATGACTTACACAGATTATTTCTAATTCTCACCAGGTTTCTTCAGTTTAGAGTTATCACCGTTTCATAAGTGAGGAAAGTTAGACTCAGAAAAAGCTGAGTGATTTCCTCAGAGCATTCTACAATACAAGGTGGGGTCTGAGCGGGCTATGGAAAAGTAAAAGTACGAATACACACTGAAATGAGTCAGAAAGTAATAATGCATTCCTCCGGTTCACTATGTATGCCACGTTGCCTAAATGTACAACATGTTAAAAAGAAATTGTGTGTTTTTTATCTTTAGAAATTCAGTTTGGGTCTGTTTTTAACAAAATCTTCCAGGTTTCCCTAATATCAAGCTTTCCTCTGCCTTCTTGAACGTATAAAGTACAATTGAAATAAATGTTTCAATACCCTTAACTACTAATTTTATCATGGGGGTCATTGCTTGGTCAGTTTCAATTGATTGTTCTTTCTCCTCATTAAGGGTGGTATCTTCCTGCTTCTTTGAATGCCTGGTAATTTTTTATTGGACGTTAGTTTCCTTCTTGGGAACTAGATATTTTTTATTCCTACAAATATTTTGGACTTTATTCCAGAATGCAGATAAGTTGCTGGGAGGCATGATCCCTTCAAAGCTTGTGTGTAAGCTCTGTTAGTCATGACCAGAGTAGCCTTTCTTCTAAGTTGGATTTTGCCCAACTACTGAGGCAAAACCCTTCTGAAGATTCTACCAGGGATGATGAGGTTTTCCTACGCTGACTGTGGGAATACAAATAAATCCCATCCCTGTGGGAGCTTCAGAGATTTCCGCCTTCTTCTTGTGGGCGGTTCTTTCCCTGGTCGGAGCCCCTTTCCTTACAGGCCTGCACTGATCACTCAGTTCAAGACTCAGGAAGGACCCTCTCAGAGAGCTGGAGTTCTCTCCCTGTGGAGCCTTTCCTTCCCAGGACTCTTCTAGCACTAGAAATTGTAGGGTCTCTGTCTCTGGACTCACAACTCTGTCCTCTCAACGCGGGAAGACCTTTTGGGTCTCTGCTTTGGAAAATTTTTCCGGGCCGTAAACTAAGCTAATCAGAGGACTCACTTCTTCCGTCTCCCTCTCTCAGGCATAATCATTGTGTCAGTGTCTGAAAACCATCATTTCATGTATTTTGTTGTTTGCTTTTCTGTTTGTTTGTTTCAGGCAGTCACGTAAAGCCAGTGCTTGTTATTCTATTTGGGCTGGAGGCAGACATACAATATGTTTGCTTTGGTCTCATCTCCTCTGTTTTCTACAAGTGAAATGAATCTAACACATGTGTCTGTGTCACACTTATTGAAATGGTATCAGAACTACCTCGAGGAGAATCTGAGGTGACAAGTCATAAGGTAAAAATTGAGTGTGCATTCACGCTCAACTATTTGGATCCTGTTTACACTACTTGCTGCTACTGTGGAGCTGGGAAGCTGGTTTCAGGAAGGAGTTAATCCTTCCAAGACATAGTGGATTGTCTCAACATTTCTTTTTTCTTTTCACTGCAGAAACAGGCCCATTAATCATCCTTTTGGATCGAGGTTATGCAAGGCCAAGCAGTTCCAACTTGCAAACGGATGAAGTTTGGCAAACCCAGTCCCATTTCCAGAACAGCATCTGAGCACTGTGCACCTGCCTGTACCTTCACCTGAACTCATACTTTGCCAAGTCCACTTTGTCAATCTTTGCTGGGCTGAGAGCCAGGACGAGGATGCCTTCAAACCCGAAACAAGCCTCCTTGTTTGTGGAATCCCCTGCATGCACTTACTAGTACAGGTGTCACAACATAGACCCACGTGGCCCTTAAGAGAATCTGATGGGTGAGCCCACACTTCCTTCGTTGTTTCTCTGCTCCCAGCTTCACATGCTTTCCACCCCTCATTCAGTGTCCAGTGCTTTGCCGGCTGCTTGTCTGACATTGTTCTTAGTTAAGTTGGGGTATAGCAAGTGGGGCTGGATTTATTAAGAAGAAAACTCTAGTTCCTGTTTGTATGTTACCTACTTAAAAAAATCTTTATTGTTGAAAGTATTACATATGTTCCCTCTCCCCCTCACTTGTCTTCTTCTAGTCTGGCCCCGCCCCACCCCCTACCCCAGGCCTTCACCACCCTATTGTCTATGTCCATGGGTTATATATATGCATATAAGTTCTTTGGTTGATCTCTTCCCTCCCACCCACCCTCCCTCCCCACCTTCCCTCTGCAGTCTGTACCTACTTAATAGATCACCTTTACCAGGGAACACATTGCCTGAAACAAACTAAAGGGAGCATTTCTTTTTTTAAATATATATTTTATTGATTTTTCACAGAGAGGAAGGAAGAGGGATAGAGAGTTAGAAACATCAATGAGAGAGGAACATCGATCTTCTGCCTCCTGCACACCTCCTACTGGGGATGTGCCCGCAACCAAGGTACATGCCCTTGGCCAGAATCGAACCTGGGACCTTTCAGTCCGTAGGCCGACGCTCTATCCACTGAGCCAAACCGGTTAGGGCAAGGGAGCACTTCTTAAAGAGGCCAAGAGGCAGATAAAAATCCTTCTCACATCCCATTTTATCAGAGTATCCGCCAACTCCACTCTTTCTACATCGAAGGCCAGTGTTATTCTTATCTGCAGTCTCTAAAGTCTGATCTGATATCCCACATACATTTCCTTTCTGGATCATATTTTAATTATCCACTTCTTGTGGGCTTGCTCTGTGCTTGGCTTTGAGTAAGAGGTTTCACAAGTTCTTCAGAGATCATTAAGCTTCAAAGACAACTTGGCAAAGTGACTATGTTAATCCTTACTTTGTGGATAAGAACACTGACACTCCAAAGGTTTAGGGACTGTTGAAGTCCTCACAGTAAGCAATAGAGTCAAGAGTCTAACCTCCATCTAGTTTTTCCCACCAAACACAGTTTGGGGGCAAAATTAATTAATATGAAGATTCATAGGCTGTGTGCATTAAGCAGCCCACTTCTGCTCAGCAGGGCCAGTTATGAGATCATGATAGTTACAAAGCACAGGATTATATACACAGTTTGCCGTTAGATACATACACAGATCAAACCACATTGTTCATGATGCTTTGATCTTAGCAGGGTAAGGTCTTTTCTGAATCCAGAGTAGATTATGAGGCATGCTCCCTGGAGGTGAGAAGGGAGAGAGAGAGGTGATATTAGTAAATGTTTTAAGACTAGATGTGGAAAGAATATTTGATGATTTAACACAAAGCTTTATTACATTAAAAGTGTAGTTTGACTTAGGTAAAAATATGTCTACAAGATGACTGTGTTGTTCATTAATGCATTCAGCTTCCTTATTGAGCATATTCTATTTTTCCTGCATGAAGAAATCAAAATGCAATGTTAACCTTCTCAAGTTCCACTTGCCTTTTCATATTCATTATTTTGGAAGGTAATGTTTGCTAGGGATAAAGGAAGGGGTAGGAGTAGTGTATATTTGCATGGGTTTTAGTTTAACCTCTATAGCAGTGTTCAGCTCAAGGAAATTCCTGTGGGGATATCTGTAAGAAAATGTTGTAGGAAAATGGTAGATTTATGGACAAGGCCATGTTATATTTTTCTTAAGTTGAGGTGGGAAGGTAGAAAGCCCTAAAAGTATTTTCCTTTTCTACATATTGCCCAGAAATTTACACAGGTAATATGTTATGAAAGTAATTCAAATGAATCAGACATATCTCAGAATGATGACACCCCACCTTCCTATCCCTAATCTGCCTGTCAACTTTGCTTTCTTCCCTAGAGGTCACCTTGCTAACAGTGTGGACTATAACATTCCAGGCATTATTTTTCCTAGCAACTCATGAAACACACACACACACACACACACACACACACACACACACACGCACACACACACCTGTTGCAACACATGTCACTCAATCTGACTTCATTATTCATTAACAAGGCATCAACACAGTGTTGATTCATTCATACCTTTTACTGTAGAATCTAATTATGTATCTCTCAAAGAAAACTCTGGAGTTCTGATGATAAAAGCTCTTGGGAGATTGCCAGACAGTTCAGGCCTAGATTATTCAACCCATTTGCTTTTATAACTCAGTAGGTGATTTAACTGGTCACAGTATCTTATATCAGTTATGGCATCTGTCTTGTTCTTATATCTTAGTGATTTTCTAGCCTCCATGTCACTGCAGCTGATGTTGTTGATTTGGAGTTATTGAAAATATAGTTGTAGATATCATGGCTTACTGTGTTTATTGTTGTATTTTTCAACAGTGTGGACCATTTCTAGAAAGTGGCTGTGATGAAATGTACCAGAGCGGCTCAAGCAGGGTCCTCAGCCCCTCCACTCCCCAGCTGTGTGACCCAGTTCTTTCCTGTGCTTATGCTCCAATCCTTAGACTCATCCTTGATTTTTCTTATCTTCTCACACTCCACACTCAGTACATCTGAAAATCCTCTGTCTCTACTTTCCATATATAAACCATTTTTACCTCCCCATGACCACTTCTTACCACCTTCATTTTTTGCTACTTTAATTCAGCTACATTGGTTATTTTTTATAGCCTTCTCTTTTTTGTTGTTGTTTAGCTTTTTTATTTGTATTATATATTTTATTGATTTTTGAGAGAGACAAAAGGAGAGAAAGAGAGAGAGAGAGAGCGAGAGAGAGAGAGAGAGAGAGAGAGAGAGAATCATCCATCAGCTGCTTCCTGCAGGCCCCCTATTTGAAATGGAGCCTGCAATCCAGGCATGTGACTCTACCAGGAACCAAACTGGTGACCTCTCTGTACATGGGATGGGATGATGCTCAACCAACTGAGCCTCACCAGCCAGGGCTGAAGTGTTTTTATGATGCTAACACTAAATTCCTTGTCAGACAATTCTAACATCTGATTGATCTCTTCTTGAAATCTGCTGATAGTATTTTCTCGTTCTAGTTGAGATTGTTTTTCTGATTCTTGGTATGATGAGTGACATTTGGGTGTCTTGAGCATTTTGTATATTATTTTATAAAACTCTGGATTCTGTTTACTCTTTTCTATAGCGGGCATTCCCACTGTTAGGGAGGAGCACAGGAGCCGGGTGGGTATGTATATTCACCTTCCCACTGTGCAAATGCGGGACCCTGACTTCACACTGCCTTGTAGCATGTGGGGAGGGGAGGAGTTTAGTTCCTCCACTGGCCCCTGTGACGCTTGCCAATGCAAGTGTGGCAATGGCTCAGACTGAGGTTTCCTCTCAGAGAATCCAGCTGCCACTAGGGGAGGAGAGAAGTAAGTGCCAACTAATGCCACCTTTTTCTATCACCTCCTGCCACCGTTGATGTCAGCTCTCTGTTGGCCCTAGTGACACTGGAGTGGGGGGGGGGAGCAGAGGGATGGTAAGCCCCACTTCTCATTGCCTCATTGCGTCTCTTGGCTGCCAGGTGGGAGTGAGCCTGTGTATTTCTGGACCCCACTGATACTGCTTGAGCAGGGCAATCTAAGTTCCCTCTGCTTTTGCTGGGCGGGGGGTGAAGAATTACTTACTGCTTGGCCCTGCTGGCACCACTGGATGGGGAGACTGGAGCACCACTGTGTGATGTCCCTGTGCAGGGGATGAGGGAGGTAAAGTGTGGTGGTTGCGGGGGTGAGAGAAGCTCCCTTCCTGGCCCAACTAAAACTGTGGGAATGTGTATGATGGGTGGCTTTTCTGTTGGTGTTTTGTGTGAATAAGGTAAACACTTTGGGCAATATTTACTTGGTGTGAATAAGGTAAACATTGCCAAAAATGTTTTCTGTACTTTAGGCCACACTTCTCCTGGCATTTTGACTAGGACTAATAGGCTTTTCTGCAGATTTTTAAAGGGATTCTGTACCTGTCAGCAGTTCCTGGTTGGAGGCTCCTGCAGGACCTTTATATCCTTCATGTCTGGGATATAAAGGAGGAAGTAAGGAAATAGGGAACTCACCACAAGTCCCAGGATGCCTAAATAGTCTGCCTTCTTTTCACCTTTCAGAGTCCATCGATGATTATTGTTTGCCTTATGTGGATGGTAAAAGACATGATCTCGGAGGAAAGGGACTAATTTATGTTGGTCAGAACTGGAAGTCACCAATAGTATCTTTTAAAGATACTAAGTTTTTAAATCATATGAGATCTAAGCCATAGGCCTGGGATGTGACTGCCTGCGATGGCCCACCCAAGTAGGAATTTGTGATCAGACCATTCTGTGGTTACTTTTGGTCACTGGGAATGTCAGGTTAATTCCATAGCTCCTTTTCTGTTCACAATAATATTCCCATTAAATAAAAAGTTAGCTGTTGATTTTTCATAAATACTCTACCTCATGTTTAGGAAATTTCTATTTTTAGATTGTTGGGAGCTTTTTATTAGTCGTATATGTTGAATTCTGTCAACTATTTTTCTACATCTGTTGAGATAATTGTGTTTTTTGTTGTTGTTAATCTGCTGAAGTACATTGATTCATATTTGAATGTTTAACTTTTCATTTCTGGCACAAACCCCAGGTAGTCATAACATATTATACTTCATAGATTTGTTGGATTTAATTTGCTGAAAATGTAAGAATTTTTGCATGCAGTTTTATTAGAAATATTGGTCTGTATGTTCTTATTATTTATTTGTCAGGTTTGAGTATCAGGGTTTTCTTTAGATATTACTTGGTTATACATTTGCTAACTTTTCTAGACCTCAGTGCCCATAAGCCTTATTTCTATTTCTTGTTTCAGCAGGTCTTCTTTTTATATATTCCCACCTTGCCAATAATAATTAAAGCCTCTGAAGGTTAGTAATTAACTTCAAGGTCAAAAATAAATTATATACATTTAAATTACAATCTTTTGATTTATAGTGGCCCAAAAATGAAGGTAATTAAATGTTACAGCATTAAATTGTGATCAAATCTTTAATGATGAATATTCAAGTAGTTCATTTAAATAAAAAACTAAAATAAAAAAACTAAAATTTTATAGGAATTTTTAAAATTATCATTTCCATATCAATTTTTTTCTTTTTAGATTTTTCTTTCCTAGGGAAACACTTTAGTGACCATGAAGAATGCAGTCATGGAATACACCTAAACTCGTTCCTATTTTTTCCTTCCTACTAGTTTAACTTAACTAAACTATTGAGAACCAATTATGCAAATGGTGATAATTAATTTGATCCTCAGACAAGTGCAAGTGTTTCATATCTCTAAAGAGGATGGGAGAAGGGGGAATAAGCCCTTATGATTTGAAGAAATATGATTTGAAAAACAAAAGAATGCAAATATTGATTCCTTGACCCCAACTCTGGTACCACAGGAGATTTTGCTGTCTCTTCTGCTTGGACTAGTTCTACCTGGTGCAATTCCCTAGATCTTTAAATGCAGTAATGCCTTAAATTTGATATGTAAATCAGGTGATCATTAGAAACCATTTTTATTAGAAAAATAAAAACTAGGTATATGATTATCCGATAAAATAGAGCATCAATCTTGCATATTTTTTAAATTAAAATATTTTTTTGCTCATAAAAAGAGTAATGTGATTTTTAAAAATTTCAGGTAGTTTTCAATAGCATTCATGTTTTGAAGGCTACTCTTTTCTTGAGACAGCTTGATCTGAAGTTTCCCTCTCTGGGTAACTGTTTTCCATCTTCGTTCTATGCCTTAAAGTGTATTAGATATTTAAGGGGATCTAAAATGCTCTTGTGCAAGGTGATATTATCAGTGGGGTGCTCTCCATGTCCCCACCAGTTGCTGGGAACATGGAGACAATGAGGTGTCATGGAAAACTTTATTTCTGTGGAATTAAAACCCTGAGTTTCCAAGGTCCCATCACCCTCTGTCCTGCCAAGGAAAATGTCCCCTTGTGTATTCACCAGAGCTTGGATTAAGCCGCTGCCCAGAGCTTCTGCTCCATATTTGCCCAGTCCAGTCCAGCGTCTGGCTAGGTCAGCTTGTGTTCCCAGCTGCAGTCTATGGTACGTGGGGTCCACATGGTGAGGCCATGGCCATGGAGGCGCACAGCAAGTGTTGGTCACTGAGCAAGCAAGAAACAGGAGTGCAAACAGCGAGAGAGAGAATTCCCTTGTCTGGGGGATTTAACCTTCCAAAATTTTCCATGCTTGGAGTGGCTACTCCCTTAGCCATTTATCTTAACTCCCCTGGCTACATTGAGAGGTGAGCACCTTCCCTACATCATCCTGACTTTACTGCACATGCACCCATTTCCCCCTTTGGTGGTTCATGGGGAGTATAAAATTGCATCTTCCTGGTGAAGCTGCCCAGATGATCACGCTTATAATGTCTGGCCTTCTTCCCTTTGCTCCTTCCGATTATTAAGAATAATAACTAGCTAGTTACGAAGGTAACAAAGTGACAGCACAGTATAACAAAGTGACAGCACAGTATAACTTGAATGAGAGCACTATTACATTATCACAAAATGAGCTGCTACTGAAATTTCAGAGGTAAGGCAGAGAGAAGAAACTTTTCCTGCAGACTTTCTCCTCTTCTTCCATCCACTAACTGAATGAGGGACCTATAGGGGTTCCCTCAGACTGAATTTTCCAGATAACTGAGCCCTAATAGTTTTCTGTTTTTCAAAAGTTGTTCAAAATTTTGGGCTTATCAGTTAAACTTTGTTTTCAAGCTATTTTTGGATCTCTAGAAAATGTATTTTCTGTCTTTTCATGGTATTTGAGCAGAAAATTAGGTGTTACATGTACCATCTTTACCAAATATACACTTCAATCACCACAATAGCTCTGGATGGTAATGTTATCTAGACCATTTAGTAGATGAAGTGATGAAATGATAAAGCTGCACTTTGGAGAGATTAAGTGGCATATCCAAGATCACACTGTTAATCGTTAGCAGAGCACATACTAAATCCTAGGTGTACTTGAACTCATAACCCATGATCTAGTATTGAGCTAAAGTCAGGATAGCCAAGTGCCAATTTTGAAGAATGTTCAGTAGGGATGGAGATCATGCTGTGAACAGTGGTAGATTCATTTAAGATACTGTGAGGGCTTATTCAAAAATTTTTTTGCAGCATTATCTAAAATGATAATTGTTCAAATATGGCAGATACATGAATGACTAAAAAAGGAATGGGTGTTCTTTTTCTATTTCTATGAGTTAGTGGAATCTGTTGATCAGAATTTCAGAAATGTAAGTGAAATTTCAGGTTTTTTTTTCTACCCAATTAAAATCCCATAAACCTTAAAATTGCATAAAAAACAATCTTCTGATTTTTTACAGGAAAAGGTAGCAATATTAGAATGGAATTAGAATATTCTGAAATCATTGGGAAAGAGTAAGAGCTACCCCAAATATCATCTACAACTTAAAAATCCCTTTCTTGCCCAAACAATAGCTATTGATAGAATTTTGTATTTTTTATACTTAAAGATTTTAATAAAGAATCTTCTTTAAAAGAAAACTCTACTGTTATTTTTTAATCATTAGGAAGGTTGATTTTATTATCCACTGTCTTGTAGAGAAATGGAATTGTAGATGGGTGGGTAGAAAAAATGAAGAAAATTACAATTTATCTTTTCTCTCTGTGCATGTCTTTATTGCCTAAAGCATCTTACCAGCCTTTAAGTATGCCTGGCAGTCACAAGCTCTATTTGCTGTGAGATTGAACACTGGTTCTCAATATAGTACATGCCCTAAGAGCATCACATTGTATAGAAGGCTCTGGGTGTCTCTCTTAGCACCTGGGGGAGCCCTTTGAAGGCTGCTATTGTTGCTACTGATGATGATGACTCACACTTGAAACCCTTTGGGCAGATGGAGCCACCTCATCCAGAGGGGCCTGCGGGTGCCCGAGTCACTGCTATCTTGACTCCAGAAAAGAAAAGCAGCCTGATTCAATCCTGCCGAACCAGACTGATGCTCGCTACACCAGAACCAATGCCTTGCTTAGCTCTCTGCTTTTTCATCTTGCTTCCTTCATTGCTACTGGTCTCTCCTGAGAGCACTCCCTTCAAAAATAACTTGCAGAAGAATAATAGTCTCGGGATGTGCTGTGTGGAAACCAGACCCAAGATATGTGGCCGTTTAACCCACAGAAATGATCTCCCTTGTCTAAGTTTCAAGAGCATGCCTGGGTTCAATTTTGAAATTTATAGGTGCCTGCATTACCAATAAGATTGTTGGTTGTGTTCTATTTTTTCTTTTCTCTGTGCTCTTCTTCTGTTGATAGAAGAATACTGGCGTTATGTATGATAAGTATTACAATAAATTTTGTAAGCCCCTGAATGTGGAAAGAAAATGCTCATATTATGGGTGTTTTTGAGGAAATTACTCAAAGAGTATATCACATGGTAATCACCTTCTTTCTTCTTACATGTTTTAGAAATAATTTTGTTATCACTCTCTGTCTGTGCCAGATTTTATTGTCTCCCATCCATTTCTCCTGGGGCAGCTTCTCACTGTGTTTTATGTGTTTGTTGGTTTCACCAGACTGGAAATATAACAGATATGAAACAGAAGCTGACTCTCCTCATCCCCTCCTGATGTGGACAATGTTAATTGATAACAGAGCTGTTTTGCCATTAATGGAAAAAAAAAAAGCAAACAGCTGGTTTGATGGAAAAATCTGCCCTAATCCCTGGAGAACAGGGAGTTCAGACGTGATATAAACTGACAGCGGGTGAAAAATAATCTTCAGGCGGGTAAGGTAGTGCAGCTAGGATGGGCAGGACAGGATGCCATTTGCCAGAGAAGAGAACACAGGGCATCTTGTGGCCACACGGTGCTCTTAGGAAAGGTGACGTTGGGAAAAGGTAATAATCAGCTTACATTGTTTATAGTAATGAAAGAGTGCTAAAAATATAGAAATGAAGGTTTGGATATATCACATGTGAAGGAGGTTCATCTGCTTAGAATCCTTCTAAGATTATTGTTCTATCTCAGTTGATATTTTCCTAAACACCAGTAGAGGCCTCCAGACACTTCCTTAAGTAAACAAACATGCTGTTCACACACAGGGGAGAGCATGACACCCCATGTGCGCACCGTCACCGAGGGGAATCAGATGGAATCTCTGATGAAATTGATTTCAGTGAGTCGGCTATAACTAGAAGAGTGCTAACTTTTATTGTATAACCTGCCCACATGCCCATGAAAACAAACAAACAAACAAAAAATGAAACTTGATTTAGAATAGAAGGAGGTCATAATATGTGAAACTATTATAATTTTAGTTCACATTTAACTAATTATCACAATGTGGGCATTTCTCTAATAACAATTCTTATGTTGTCAGTAAGACAGTTCTCTCAGTTTTCTTGGAATCAAGATACTATAGATGGAGGGATGGAAACAAGGTCAAGGTCATTGGTGGACCCCTATCCTGGGTTATTTGGCAAGTACCACTTTTTATGTCTCAAGTTTTGAACTAAGCATAGTCCTAAAGGAAAAGTTTGCTAAATAGTTAATAAAAGCTTTACAGAAAATATAACTAACTCATAAAGAGCCTATTCATGAGCAATCTACAGCACTTCTTCTATTTGTAAATATTTGTGCTATTATATGTGTAGTTGCAAATAAGCACCAAGACCTACGTGGCTCACCTACCTGTTTCCCCCCTAAATTTTAATGAATAATCACAATGAGAATCACCCAAGTCCTCTAGTGCCCCAGGAAATCTGCTGCGTCTGAAGTAAATCTCATCAGATTCTGCACGTCACTGATGAAATCCGCTCAGCCCGACCTCTACTCACTGCTTTAAGAAATTCTGGCAGCTTCTCTATGCTGGACACTTCTCTGTACCTTTAGAAGCATAAGCACCTTCATTTTGCTGCCATACTAATTGATTTTAGCTAATTAGGAACATTTTGGGGCCCTAATTTGATAAGAAAGTGTGAATGCATCTTCCCCCACAGCAGGTTTATCACTTGCTGGGGTTTTAGGAGGGTGTTAATTAGGTGGAATTCTTCTGTCAGGTTGGTGGTTTTTAAACAGCAGTCACCACACAGACAAAAACAGGCAGAGTGGAAGCTGGGTTTTGGCCATTGGTGTGATTTGCCAGCTGAGGTTAGTGACCCCTGGAACAGAAACCTGGTGGAGGTGAGTATGTATATGCTAATGAAGCACCAAATCTGTTCTTTCTTTTCACAAATGTTCTTCAGAGTTGCGGTCTCCCTGTCCCCCATTTCAGAAGCTCTCGGGAGGCTGCAGAAATGCACGTCTCCTTTCCACCGTTGTCACTCTCCCCTGGCCTTCCAGCATCCAGTCTGGTGTTCATCTTGGCTCTTTTTAATTTTAAAGCAGAAGTCACAGGTTTTGAAATTCGCTGGCCCTGAAGTATTTGCTGAAGCTCTTTTGAACAGTTTGGGTCCTGGGATTTCTTTGTTCAATCTCTTCAGCTGAAGGCAAAGCTGGGCCGGACTGTCTGTTGTCTGCTGTCTGCCGGGCGCAGTGAAGCAAGGGGAAACAAACAACAGAGGTATTGAGATTTCTGTTAGGAGCCTGTTTGTAGATGGAGCCCATACAGTGTCTTCTGTTTATTTGTGAGGCTTTTCTTAGGGAATGCATAAAGAGGACTTGAAACAAGCAACCCTTTAGGAAAGGAAGAAAAAAGGATGTTTGACAATATTTTGGGTTGTGAGGCTGAGGAAAATGCTCATTTACATAATGTGAATTCTCTGTCAAGATACAGTTGCTCTCTAAGGCATGTGCTTTGTTGTGTCCTTTGTGTTATAGCTTTACACTAATCATTTACACACTTGTCTCCCATCCTGCTTGTGACCAATCTATAAAAAAAAGAACCAAATACAATAATCTCTGAATGCCCTCCAGTTATTCTGTTCTACCATTTTGATTCTGCAAATCAAATCTCAAATATTGGTCTCACCACCAAAGACCAATTGAATTGTGAAAACTTCCCTTGGAAATGTCTGCAGATGTTCATAACTACTTTTGAGTCATGGAATATAATAGGGCGGAGGGAGGAACCCCTTAATAGAATGCCTGGCTCTCTGAAAGATTCATCTTGATAGATGGTGTGGTGGAGGGGGAAATTGCCACTATTTCCCCTCTTAGTTCTTTTGGCTGGTCTACTAATCAAATCTACGTGAGACAGATTAACAGGAGAAAATAACCGAATTTAATTATATATATACATACAGGGGTTCCATAGGAATATAGGTCTAGGACAAATAGGGTAGTTAAGGCCTACATGCCATCTTGAGCTAAGGAGAAAGCAGAGGTTGAGGCTTGTTGCTTCAGAGGGGAAGAAGGCAATTCACGTGGAGATAGAAAAACACATATTTGGTAAGGAAATGTCTTCTGGGCCACCTTTAAGGATGGGACACAGGGAGGACTTTGATGAAGTGGGCCTTGCTAGGTTCCCCTCTGTTAATCACACACTAGTTCATATTAAACGTTAGTTGTCATGGTGATAGCTCCCTTCCTGGCAGGTCCTCTATTTGAAACTTTTAGGCAGTTAGGGCGGAGATCAAAAGTTATTTTCTGGAGTCTTTTGTTTCTTTAAAATAACAAGCTTAAAATAATCAATATAAAAAAGGTCATATTTTGGTGTGGCAAACTCTGCTTCCTGCACTGGAAAGAATATAATATTTGGAGACTCCATCTGTTGGTTATAAGCTGATTTAATTGGTCTTTGTGAATCTTAGCTGTCTTGTTTGTAAAATGCAGATAAGAATGCCTATCTTCCAGCGTCATTGTTGATATTAAGTATGTTTTTTTTTCTTTTGTCATCATAGTGTTCATAATGATCCTTCTTAATTTTAAAACAAAAGTCACAACCGTTTAACAATGGTTGGCAAATAAGCTATTCCATTCTCTCTTTCTAGAGCCCGGAGAAGACATACAGAAATGATACCTTGCAAGGGGAAGGAAAAGAAGGAAGAACAGGTCATCAGATGGCTGGAGGAGAAAATACATTTGGTGTCTGCCATATCTTTGCATACTTCAATGACACTTTTGTCCATGCCACTGATGTTTCTGACAAGGAAACCATCTGCCGTGTTACTGGTTGTTATTAATGGTGAACGGCACCTCAGTCCTTAAGTTTGGCTAAGAATTCAGAGTCAAGAACTCAAATATAAGTGAAAGTTGATTGAGAAAATCACAGAGGTAGAAGTGAGCCAGCTGGGCTGTGTGTATGCAGGAAACAAGCTACAGAGGCAAAAGAAGGGCCCTTGGAGTTTACGAAAAAGAAAGCAGAGGTATGTGCCTTGGGGGAAGAAACAGGGAAAGAAACACACTGGCATGTAAAAGAGAGATTGAGGATGTCAACTCCATCCCCTCCACAAACATGTGTTTACCTTCTGTGGGCAGGAATCCTCAAATCATTGTTTTCTGTTAATAAATTGTCTTTGTGTGAGCTAAAAAAAATAACAGTGGTTGGTAAATAATAGATGCTCAATAAACATTTGGATATCTGGCTTCATCTCATGTATTTGTTTATATGATTACTACCTATGGACCCCCATCAATATATAAGCTCCATGAGAATGAAGTAAGTGTCTTATTCAACACTGCCCTCCTCTTCTTATATGTGGCAGATACTCACTAAACACTTGTTTAGATCAATGAAATGTTAGCTATATGGTATATAATATAAATATTATTGTTATTCTTTGTGGTTAAAATTTACTAGTTAAAATCCAACATAAACACAAAATAGATAAAAACAAAAGCAGTGTTTATGTTTGTATTTGAAGGAAGGTTTAAAATGAATTATGTAAGTGTCCATCTCAAGAACACAAGAAAAGAGCAAAGCCAAGCCAAAGAAAGTAGAAAGAAGGAAATTCTAAAATTAAGATCAGAAATCAATGAAATAGGAAACAAATATAAAACAGAAAAAATTAACAAACCAAATTTGATTTATTAAAAATACTACTATAGCTAACAAATCTTACCCAGAGAAAAGGAAGAAAAGAAAACATTACCAATGTCAGAGATTTAATAAAAGGTCAGTGTTAATATAGATACTAAAAACATTAAAAAGGACAATATTGAGAAAACTTTAGGCATCTATAATGTAGTTGAAATAGAAAAATTTCATGAGAAACCATTAACCAAAAGCAATGGAATCTAAATGATTATATATCTTTCAAGGAAGTTAAATATATTATTAAGGAAACTTCCCACAAGAAAACTCTGAAACCAAATGGCTTCCTCATAAATGCTTCTTAATATTTATAGTAAGAGTGAGCTTGCAAAAACCATTCCAGAGTAAAGAAGAAGAGGAACACTTCTTAACACATTTTTGACTCTAGCATAAGCTTCATACCAAAATCTTATCAGGACAATAAAAAAAAAGGAAAATTAGTAACCAAACATAGATATAATATTTTTAAAAAACCAGGTAATATAATATAGCAATATAAAAATTATATATAAGTATATATAGAGGATATATATATATATATATATATATATATATATATACTAGAGGCCCGGTGCACAAAAATTTGTGGACTGGCAGGGGAGGGGGTGGGGGTGTGTCCCTCAGCCCCACTTGTGCCCTCTCACAGTCTGGGATTCCTCGGGAGATAAACACCTGATAGCTTAGGCCTGCTCCGCCAGTTGGCAGATGGCAGGCCTGATCCCTTGGTGCCTGCCCCACCTTCCCAGGTCGCGCACATGGCAGGGCCGATCCGGGGGTTGGGGCCCCGCCCTGCGTCGGGTCACACATGGGATGCCCGGGCGGACCGGCGGATCACTGCTGCCCTGCCCGGCCACCCCGGGTCGGGTCGCACACAGATGCCCACCACTCCGAGTTGCAGATAGCAGGCCCGGATGGCGGCGGGGCAGGCGGGATGGCGCTGTCCCGCCCTGCCTGCAGTATGCAAATTAGCCGCCATCTTTGTTGGTGGTTAATTTGCATATTGTGCTGATTAGCCAATGGGAGGCGTAGCGAAGGTACAGTCAATTACCATGTTTGTCTATTATTAGATAGGATATATATATATATATATATATATATATATATATATATATATAATATTATATAAAATAATCAAGAGCAAAGAATTGTTATTAGAGACCAAGGCTAAAATATCCACACTCCTTGTATTTCCAATTATTATGTATGGCTGTAAAAGCTGACAATAAGAAGGAAAAAAAATGATTCATTCAAAATATGGTTGTAGGAGCGCTCTATGAATACCCTTAAACCTCCCGCAAGATGAACAAATGGGTCCTAGAGAAAATTAAGCCTGAAACATTGCTGGAGGCAAAAACTACAAAGCTGTAGCTGCCCTACTTCAGGAACATTATGAATCATGAGGAGGCAGGTTTGTTTGGAAAAGATAGTAATGCTGGGGAAAATAGAAGATGGCAGGAAAAGAGGAAGAACAAATATGAGATGGATTGACTTCGTAAAAGAAGCCTTGGGCATGAGTCTACAGGAGCTGAGCAGGGATGTTGAGAACAGGGCATTGTGGATATCAGTCACTGATAAGAGTTGCTAGGAATTGGAGCCTACTCAACTGTACTTAATACACAACATATAAATCCTCATTATATTTATATATAAATAAATGGGGCTCATTCTAGTTATCTAAAAGTGAGTTACATATTAACATTCAGATATCAATCAATACCACAACTATCTTCATAGCAGCACTATATTTAAATTTATATACTATGTAACTATGAGAATAAATTTATTATAATTAAATGCAAAAACATAGAGGAATATCACAAAGATAGTACTAAGCAAAAGAAGCAAAACAAGTATTATGAGTCAGATAGTGGCTAAGCTTGAATGGAGGTAGTAGTGCCCGGGGGGAGGCAGGAGTGAGGCTGGAAATGTTTTCTTGATGTTAGTGATGGTTACTTAGATGGGTTCAATACTGAAAATTCATCAAGATAATCAATTATGATTAGTGTACCTTTCTGGATAAATGTTTATACTTCAAAGTAATTTAGATGAAGCACACACAAATAAATCTAATAATATAGCCTAATACTGGGCCTGCAAGCTTAGCATTTGTGTTCATGGTATATGTCTGCAGATTCCCACTGTGATCACTGTAGTGTCAAATAAATCATGTTTAGTAAAAGGTAAGAGGAAAAATTAAATAAACAAATGCAATAAGAACAAAGTTGTTTAGTCTGGATAGCAGTTGCTCATATAAATGTAGAAATAGATGAGTCCATTGTAGGAATATTATCTTTTACCTATTTTTTCTCTTCAGAGTTTATGTTGTAATAATTATTTAGTGCTAAAAATACATTATCATTTTTAAGGTCCAAAGATAATTTTATTGCATAGATACATTAAAATCCATCTAAAAAAAAACACCCTTCAGCTAAGCTGGTGTGGCTCAGCGGTTGAGCGTCTACCCATGAACCAAGAGATCATGGTTCCATTCCTGGTCAGGGCACATACCTGGGTTGTGGGCTTGCTGGAGACACCCGATGGATGATGTTTCTCTCTCATAGATATTTCTATCTCTCTATCCATCTCCCTTCCTCGCTCTAAAAATCAAGAAAAAATACACATTAAAAAAACACATCTTCATCTGAACATTTTAGGTGGTTTCTAAATTACTGCCATGCTAAACAGTGCCTGCATGGACTCCTTTTATAATGACTGAAGTGCTCCGCTTCTGGCAATCTGTCATGTATGTTCCATTGCACCATCACTCACTGCCAGGTGCACACATTCACATGGCAATGAGAAATGTCTCCCAGTGCACACACCAGGATCTTCATCATCCCAGGACTCTTCTCTCCCCAAATGGCATCTCATCAGCTTGTTCTAAAAGAAGGTTCCTGGAGTATAGTCCTGTTCAGAAATCTTAGAAGGTCTATGTAAAGAAGCTTTGAACTCTGCCGTGTTATTAGCTGAGGAGACTGGGACATCACGGTGCAGTTGCCCTAAAAATTTCCTATAATTAACATTGTGCATACTTTTAAATCTAAAACGAAGTGCTCTCTTTGTGAGTATAATTTAAGTTCCTAGTAATGCCTGTATTTCTCAGGTTTTCTTACTCCAATAAAACCACACTCTTGTTGAAAGAAAAAGGAAGCAATAAAAAGAAATAGGCATCTAGCTCTGAAAACATACTGGTTCCTCATTTCTCCCAACACTGTGTATTTTCATCCGAGTAAATGAACATTATATGTTCAAAGTGATAGGTAGATGGTCATAATTCATTAATCCATAGTTCAAAAGCAAGGGTGAAATGTCTTTCTTGTCACCATTTATCTGAATGAGAATAAGACTGTGATTCTGACTTCACTGCAGTGAGATTGTTTATAAAAGAAAATAGCCCTTCTTCACATGAGATGCAACATTTTCACTGGTGAATACAGCTGAGTCTTTGCAATGGCTCTAAGACAAAGACAGTAAAAGAAGATAAATCTATTGAGAGAGCTGCATAGAACAAACCTGGCCAGAGACTAAAACCCTGTAAAATTTGATTTGAGTCAAGTAGGGAGAGGAACTTCCTCTTCAAAATACATGGTAGAGAGCATCTCATTTCTTTAAAATGTTTAGGTAAGATAAGCCAATTCTAAATGATATCCAGTGTCACTTTCCCAGAAAAATGTGTCTTGGGGAATGACTGATTCAATTGTCTTATAATAAATAAATGTAAAGGGGTCTTACATCCACTTCTTTCTCTGTAGTCTGTTGTTATTTTACTTTATTTCTAATGAACCCAATTTGCTTGGAAGTGTAATTAAAAATTCATAAAGGCAAAACGAGTAAAGAAATTGTGTCATCATGCATTTTTGTTTTCCCACACCTCTGAGGAAAAGTTGTTATTGACTTGGTACTTTGAGTTGCCATCACTTGGGGGTAATTTGTTCTAATAACCTTACACACTGACCTGAGACATTTGTTGATGAATGTTTTTTTGTTTTCTTTCTTTGAAATTGTTGACAACATTAGGCTTTCCATAATATAGGAGAAAGCTGCTTCAAAATCCAAAGAAAAGTGACAACACAGTAGGATAAATGTGCAAATTATTCTTCAAATAAAATCTTTGAAAAAATGAACATCTGTTTGAGAATAGAGCTATTAGAGGGAATGTTCTGCACAAACAATATGCCACGCAGAGTAGTTGTACAATAATGCTGTGAAATTGTTTAATGAACTCATAAAAGAGGGAATCTAGTAAAGGAAATGTATGCGGTGCACTCTGGAGATATTTGACAATCTTCAAGAGCAGATGTGATTATGACTATAATTATTTTAGTAAACTGAGCCATAATTTCTCCTTCTGTTGTAAAACAAGGTAAAGTATATTATGAATCCTAAGTAGAGAAAAACCTTTAAACATAAATAATTCATGCAAATTTTGACTCTTGGAGCTGCACCATTGCTTTCATTTCCCTTTTTCATTGAGGTGTACCTTTGTAAATACAGCTGAGCAGAGTATGTATTCAATATGTAACTAGTTGGATTATATGTGTACTTTGTGGAAATTGTTTCAATAGTTTGTAGACATGACTTTCACCATAGATTTGGGTGCCATAAAAACAATATCATTTTGTCTCTAAGAGTACCAAGTATTTATAAGATTATGGTGTGTAGTGGGATTAGAGTAATATTATTTTATTACCAGAAAAACTCAATCAGAGACCCTGCAGTGTTGAACATGAAGACTATATGGCCTTTAGTTTTTTTGTGTTTTTTTTTGGTGAGGTCAACCAGTTTGACTTGAAGTAGATTCATTGACCACGCATTATATTTCAAGTTTGTTTGATATTTCTATGCAAACTGATTAGATCTGCACTCCTCTATTATTTTTAGCCTTCTCCATTTGAGAAATTGCGTATCTTATATTCATAACTCTAGTTAGTAATTACAGGAATGTTACATTTTCTATATATTGCCTTTATCACTCTTATTAACTGAAATTACTGTTTGAAGAAAATTAATCAGACAAATTAGTATGCTTATTCATGAAACGTAGATTATAGTAAACCCCAAGATTAAGACTAATGAAACAATTACTTATTTAATCATTATTAAAAAAGAGGACATTGCTCAGATATCTGACAGTAACTGTGGCAAGCGTTAAAAGTAGACAAATGAATGTGTTTTCCTTGACTGCTCTTTTATGAAAGTAGGATTATTATTACCTGCTGGGAGTTTGATTTCATATTCAACATTTTCCCTGTAAGAGAAGGTCTCTTACTAGAAAATGATAAAGATCTAATGTCTCCAGTAAATGTCTGTTCCTTGAAACTTAAGCTCTCTGACTCTGATTTTTCAAAGTTTAAAGATGTATGTGAGCCCAGATGGTGTTGCTCGGTGATTGAGTGTCGACCCATGAGCCAGGAGATAACAGTTAGATTCCCAGTCAGGGCACATGCCTGGGTTGTGGGCTCCATCCCCAGTAGGGAGCGTGCAGGAGGCAGCCAATAAATATTTCTCTTTCATCGATGTTTCTATTTCTCTCTCCCTTTCTCTTTCTCTAAAATAAATAAAAACATGTTATTTTTTAAAAAAGTGTATATATGAAAGTGTTCATAAGTCAAGGTCATAGAGCTTATTATGGGCACAATACTGATGCTACATTATAATAATAAACACTATATTAGAAGTATAATATTCACTTAAGGTATTTCTTAAAACAAATTTAAAATGTTTAATTTAACTTAAACATGTATTAAAAAGTAAAACATGCAGCAGGGCTAATAGTGAAATTCCAAAATCTCCTCCTCCACACGTCACTGCAGCTAGCTTCCCTGCACCCAGGGACGACCATGTTCAATCCGCCCGCTTTCAGGTCTTCCGCTGATTGCCTCAATGTTGGATGGCTTTTCTTAATTCTCAACTTTAATATTTTCCCATTGATTTTCAGAGAGAGTGGAAGAGAGAAGGAAAGACAGAGAGGAATACCGATGTAAGAGAAACACATCGATTGGTTGCCTCCTGCACATACCCCAAGCAGGGCCCAGGCTGGGGAGGATCCTGCAACCTAGGTACATGCCCTTGACTGGAATCAAACCTGGGACCCGTTGGTCCACAGGCCGTTGCTCTATCTACTGAGACAAACTGGCTAGGGCTTAATTCTCAACTTTAGACATTTGCATAAACCTAGTGATTTTTTGCTTTAATAGCTGAAGATTTTATTCACACTACTTCTCACATCTTATTTCCTCTCCATCTAAAACAGTTCTAGATTAGTAACTTTGTTAGCTACTTTTGAAAATCTAAATATTATATTAAAAATATCAGTTTCTTGTTCTATCAAATTTAGACACCATCTCTTGATTCTGCATACTATAAAGTGAAAATTTAAGCATTCTTAACACTTCCTTATTTTGCTTTCCACCATATTTGGGTTTCTTAGTAAAATATAGGATACACAGTTTAAATTGAATTTTAGATAAACAACTAATTTTTTAATATCAGTGTGTCCAAACTCTGTATGAGACATAATTTTATATATACATATATGTCTGTTTGCATATATATATATATATATATATATATATATATAAATATACACACCACACACACACACATATATATATATTCATTTGGAATATGGGAAGCTACATAAGTGATATTTGATTAACTACACTTGAGAAAGAAGAATTTTTGGGGGGAATCTTAAAAACAAGACAACCAATGTATCTGCATAACCCCCAAAGTCTTAGGAGGTTAGGGGTACTGATGCTTCTAAATTAGCCTTAGGAGATGAAGCTGAAATAAGGAAGATTGGTGAAAAGTTGTATCTAAGGAACAGCTAAACTCTCAGATCACTAAGCCTTCATAGGCTAAATTCCAAGTCCCACTCCAGCACAGGAAATGAGATTTCTATTTCTGGCAAGTTGAGACTCTTAGCTGGAGGAGAGCAAGCAAAACTAAGCACAGGGTGTGGCCTTTAATTGGAAACAAGAAAACTGAGTGAAAGTCTATGTTCTGTACTGTCCCTCTTTTCCTTTTTGGCTCTCAGAATGCTGATGGCAGCACAATGAAGAGGTAGGCTAGGGAGTTACTATCCTGAGCTCCAAAGACTGGCTCAAGACAAAAGGCTTCCATAAACTATCGTTAGGATTTCTCAAGTGAAATAGTATGGTCCCCACTTTATGACTCAGAGTAAGAGCCATCAATCCACAGCTTTTTTATTTTCTTCTCCAAACAGAATTTTAGGACTTCCCTTTTAAATATAAATTTCCAGCCAGGGAAAATCAGATATCGGAGTCCCTAAAGTAGAAGGCAAAGACCAAAATGAACAAGTAGAAAAGGCAGAAACAAAGCTGATAAAGGAAAACAATAAAACTTTTGTAAAAAGCTACAAGTAAAGCCCTAGGCTGTTTGGCTCAGTGGACAGAGCATCGGCCTGCAAACTGAGGGTCCCGAGTTGGATTTTGGTCAAGGGCATGTACCTGGGTTGCAGGCTGGATCCTTGCCCCAGTCTGGGGGCACATGCAGGAGGCAACCAATTGATGTGCCTGTCTCCAATTAATGTTTCTCTCCTCACTCCCCCTCCCTTCTACTATCAGTAAAAATCACTGGATGTTTCTCTCTCTGTCACTCCCCTTCCCTTCTACTCTCTCTAGAAATCAATGGAAAAATATCCCAAGATGAGGATTAACAACAACAAAAAAAGCTACAAGTAAAGTTGTCAGTAAGATAACGTATTGCATTTGATAGTAGAACAGGCTACTTTCACAAAGGAGCATCCTTTGAGCAAGAAAGAACTCTTTCAAGTTACAAACTACAAAGTGTTTATATTGAAAGAGTTCATGAGGACCCCAGAAAAATAAATCCATGAAACTAACACCAACACTGGAGAAATGGATCATGGAATTTCAGAACAGAAGGGATGAAGAAAATAAATCTTTAAAGATCTGTGAGGGGGGGGCGGGCAGAAGAGGAGAGGAAGAAAGGAGAGGAGAGAATCTTACCACATAGTTCAAGTATCAACAGCTTTCTATTTTTTTTTTTTAACAGAAACACTGAAAGCTAGAAAACAGTAAAGCAATGTGTAAAAAATCTCGCAGGGAAATAATTTCCAACTTAGAATACTGTTCTCAGCTAAACTATTAATCAAGTGTGAAGGTGGAAATAAAAATGTTTTTAGACATACACTGTTTCAAAAATGTATTTCCTATGCAACCTGTGTCTTCAGGAAACTATTGAAAAATGTGTTAGTAACAAAGTGAAATACACTAAGGAATAGTAAAACATGGGATCTGAGGCACAGGGGCCAAACAGAAGGAAGATGAAGATAATTTCAGGATAATGGTGAAGGAAAGTCTCAGGAAAATAGTTTCTCAGCAAGGCCAAATTTGAGAGAAGAGAATGTTCTAGTTGTTACTGAAAGCTTACCTGATGAGTGTAACCATATGTAAGCATACTTTTAAAGTTCTGTTTGAAAATTTAAACTAGTGTTAGTTACTTATAAAGCAGTACAAATAGAAAAAAATGAAATTACTAACTTCAAGGAAAACAAAATATTTACAATGAAGGGAATGCAATTATAGTATACTATCTGAGCTTTTAATAAAATTTAATGTCATAATGTACATATTAAATATTAATATAACTGGATTGAGAAGGAATATATATATATATATATATATATATATATATATATAGAGAGAGAGAGAGAGAGAGAGAGAGAGAAGTGGAGGTTTGTATAACAGAGTCAAATCCTCTTCTTGCATTATTTGAAGGCATTAGATAATATATAAATGGAAAAATGAAGATATACTTTATAATATTTTATTTTTAAATAAGAGGTAAATACCAGAAGAAATTATTGAAAAGAGATAAAAATTATTGCTTGTACTTGGGAGCACAAAGAAATGGAGGAGAAGACAATTTTTTCTTTTGTGTATATGTATTACTTTGATATTAAAAATGAACAAACATATAACAAATACAATGAGTGAATAGATAAGAGTGTTACATGCTCATTTCCTTATAGAAAAGAAAAGAAAGAAAAAAATTAAGCCACATGAACTCAATAAAATAAAGAAAGCATCAGAGAAGCAGCAAGTATGGGAACAATGGACACCCTATAGCTCAGAGGAAAGGTGATATTTCTCTGGAGCAATTTCCGTACTTTAATTTGCAAACTGATAAGAAACAGGAAGTGAACCATGAATGTGGTAGGATTCCTTCTTTGTGCTCACAGCCCTAAGGCCTTTGTGGGGAGCAGCAATAGGCTTGTGTCACCTATCCTTGTTGGGAGTGGTAAGGAAGACACCACCAGATTACTTCTGGTTGTAGGAGCAGTAGACACAGAGGACTCAGTGACTTGATGCATTCTTCCTTCTTGAGCTTGGTTTTTAAAAGCCTGGGAAATGAGGAAATATATCACCACTGAAATAATAATGTCATGCTTCCCTTTGCAGCCCAAGGCAATTCGTCGGGACTCACTATTTGGAATGACTATGAAGCGTCACAAAAAGACCTGGCTTTGGGGCAAATGATAATAACCATCAGAAAGGAAGTGTGTATGTGTGTGTGTGTGGGGGTGGGGTGGGGGGGGTGTCTACATATTTTTAGGCCTGCTATGGGGTAAGCCTTAAGATACCACCACATATTCTAAGTCATATAATCTTCCCCAGGGCATTGGGGTTTATACATGGTACTGACACACATATGGAAAAGAAAAAGAACTCTTAGATTTCCAGGAGATAACACAGCCTTACTAAGCAGGTGCTGAGCCCAATAGAATTCAGTTTTTTTATAGGGATAGTAGGAAACCACTAGCAATGCAAAGTTAAAATCCACTAATAAAGTTATGGAGTCCAGATCAAGTAAGATGATGGTTTCACTGTACTTTGCCTAGGTCATACCACATTTGGAATGCCAAATTGGATCTGGCCAAATTAGGACACAGGCTGAGTAAAGGAACAATGACAGTGAGGAGAATCAATCAGTTTGCATGAGGAACATAGAATCAATCAGGTTGTATAAGGAACATTTAGAAGAACCAAGGATTTAAGTCTAGATAAAGGAAGCTGTATTGGAGCCCATTATGGCTATTTTGCTATAATTAAGTTCTCGTGTATACAAGAAGGAATGGATTTTATTCTGGATTGTTTCTGAGATTGGAATTGATGCAAAGGTAAAAGTTATAGGAAGGACCTGATGGAGTCACTTCTGGTAAGTAGTGAATGGTAGAACACCATGTCCTATAAATTACTGACCCTTCGTCTGAATTGTTCAAAGAGCAACCAGATGATCATCAAGCGAGCACTTTGAAATAATATTCCCACAATGGAATAGAGGTTGGACCAGTTGCAATTTAAAGTCTGATGTAGGTCTGCTGTTCTAGGTCCTTAGATCTGTCAATCTTGATATTCATTCTTCAAGCACTGATTATTTGAAAAATATTGGCCATTTCCTATATATCAGGGAACAAAATTGTCATTGTGCTATCTCCTGAATGTTAAATTCAGCAAAGAGGTTAATAATTAAGCAGATAATTGCATAAATACTTAATTTAAAATGTAAAGAATACTATGAAAAAGTAAAGACTATTATGGCAACCTATAACAGAGGATCTAATCTAATTTGGAGAGAGGAGAGTGGGAAACTCTAAGGAAGTGATAGTGAAGCTGAGACCTAAAGGCTGAGTTAGCCTCTAGGAAATTACTTTAGATTCAGATTCAAGATCCAGAAATTTTTTTGGATAGAAAACTGCACATATTGAAACAAAAAAATTCTACGTTAGTACTCAACCAATCTTACATATATCCCTTAGCACCTCCCTTATTTACTGATGTGATATTGGGTGAAGTTTGCTCTTTTGTTTTACAGGAAGTTGTCTTTGCACATAGACTAGTCGATTGGTTTGGGTTTACACTTAGAGACTGCTTTTGAATGATTTTGTTGTTGTTGTTGTTATTGGCTCTGACTGACACCAAGACCACTACTCTATGTTTATTGTCACTTAAATGAATCAGATTCTGAATTATAGCCATAGAGGCAAGTGGGATTGCTTTCCTGCCCTTGACTTTGGAGTTTAAAATACTGTTGTTTAAATGCCACCTGCAAAACAAAGAAGTAAGGAATGGCTGTAAAAGTAAATGAAACCGTCCTTTTCCCAAGTGTATTTCAAAAACCCACAGAGCAAAATCTGTTATCTAAATTAAAGATGGGTTTTCACAAAACTTCAAAGAGTCTGATGATATGAAAGGAGTAGCCAGGGCCTATGAAGTGCTGGTGAATAATTACAATCTGAGATTTATTGGTGACTACTCTTGTGTTAGTAAAAGGTTGGCTGACCAGATAAAACCAGGCATTGGCTAGAGGGAGGACTCCTGAGCCACTCAATCTTTTGAACTTTCTAAGGAGTCTTCCAAGGGGAAAATCAACATTCACATGCTACATAGGAAGATCTTTACATAGACCTAATGGATTCAGCTGGCTTCCTTTGACAGTCTGATTCACTGCCTGGGAAATGTTATCATGCTTTGGGCCTTAGGGAATCCATCATGCCTGCTAAGAGCTGAATGGAACATTCCTATGTCTGCTTGGCATGTTATTGAATCTACATTGTCAGCTTCAGATCAATTCAGAAATACAATGTTGTACAATGACATTTGATATGGACCTCATCGAGGACCTTGTAATCAAGAAGTGTCACCTAAAACATGATTACAAGGACATTATTGTGTTTTCATGGTATTGAGTAGTTTTCATAGTGTTACTCAAGGTAACACACTCAGACAGTGGCTTATGTTTAATTCCCAGAATAGTGCAGCCTCTAAGTGTGGCAAGCCTGGGTCTTACTAATAATTCAGCTCACAAATGTGGTCTCCAAGTTATTTATATAAATAAATATAAGTATTGCCCTAACTGGTTTGGCTCAGTGGATAGAGCGTTGGCCTGTGGACTGAAGGGTCCCAGGTTCGATTCCGGTAAAGGGCATGTACCTTGGTTGCAGGCACATACACAGTTGGGGGTGTGCAGGAGGCAGCTGAGTGATGTTTCTACTCTCTATCCCTCTCTCTTCCTCTCTGTAAAAAAAATAAGTAAAATATATTAAAATAAATAAATATAAGTATCAAATTGTCACACTTAAAATGAAAGCTGAGCATTTAGTCAGTGAAAGCTTTTATCTTCACTCCAAAATTTTGACTTTAATATTTGAAAGAATTATTTGTTTGGCTACATAAATACTACCCTAGGAAAGATAGCTTATGAATGAAACAAACTGGTCACTTTTGTTTATCATGAATAATATTAATAACTAGAGGCACAGTGCACGAATTCGTGCACAGGTGGGGTTCCTCCACCTGGCTGCCCATCAAGGCCAATTGGGGCTGCGGGAGGTTGGCTGGGGGGAGGGACCATGGGAGGTTGGCCAGCTGGCCCTATCGGGGCCAATTGGAGATGGCTGGCAAGAGGGAGGGACCACGGGAGGTTGTCCGGCTGCAGGAAGCTGGCTGTGGAAGCACACTGACCATCAGGGGGCAACTCCTGCGTTAAGCATCTGCCCCCTGGTACTCAGTGTGCATCATAGCAACCAGTCGACCTGTCATTCGGTCATTTGGTTGCTTAAGCTTTTTATATATATATATATATATATATATATATATATATAGTAAAACAGGAGATATGGAGAAAAATATTGAAAGACTCATTTATCTCAGTTATTTGAAGGTTCTAGATTTTTGTCTTTGAGCAATTCAAATATAACCTATGAATTTCAGAAGACAATGCAATAACAGATCTCAAGATTGAAGAATAAAAAATATTTTAAAGTAATAGAAACAAAATTTGATTAAAACAATAAGTTCATCAAAGTATCTGTTATATAAAAAATATAACTTCTGGATATAGATATATATATAGACTGTATAAAAATACTCTCACTCTCAGTCATTTATTCCATGTTTTAGACATGGATTTCTCAATATACATTAAATATATTCTCAATATACTATTGAAAAATAACAATAGCTCCCATTTATTGAGGGATTAGTACAGTGATGGTGAACCTATGACACGCGTGTCAGAGGTGACATGCAAACTCATTTTATTGGCTGATTTTTCTTTGTTAAATGGCATTTAAATATATAAAATAAATATCAAAAATATAAGTCTTTGTTTTACTATGGTTGCAAATATCAAAAAATTTCTATATGTGACACGGCACCAGAGTTAAGTTAGGGTTTTTCAAAATGCTGACACGCCGAGCTCAAAAGGTTCGCCATCGCTGGTTTAGTATGTTCTTGGTAGAGCTAATCTCTTTATATATAAATATCTAATTTATATTCACAACAACCCAATGAGGTAGGTACTAATGTGACTTCCATTACAAACTAAGAAGCTGCTTTTTAAATAGGTATGTGATCCAAGGTTTTATAGCTAACATTAAAGACAGAATTTGGATTAAGGCATTCTGAGTTCAGAGCCTGACTTTTAATCACAAACTCTACTACTATCTACATAGTAGCACAACTGGCTGAAAAATGGTGAATTCAGGCAACTTGTTTTCCCTGCACACTCTCAAACAAAAGTCTCAAAATTTTGTAGACAGGGCTGCATATTTTACCTCCATTCACTGTAAGTAGTATCATAAGTAGTGGTCCTGTGTGAGCCATGGATATTGAGAATTCTGGAGGTAACACATGGACTTCCATGTGACATTAGTAAGTTAATTAGGACTAAACTCTATGCTTCTTTATTTCAATCGCCTCTTTCTTCTAGTTGCTATTAGACCCGTAGACCTGGTGGATGGTGACTTGTAAAGATAATTTAAAAATTTAGGAGGGGAAAATCATAAGCAGACCTTTTAGAACCACTTAGGTAATCAAGGCTAGAAATTTTAGGATGTGGACTTTCTTGTCTTAACAGTCTTTACCCTGAAATGTGTCATTCCTCAAGTTTTTAAGTTTCCAGAAACATACTTTATTTTCAAAGAACTGTTTGCTATGTTAGATGGGGTCAAGAGCCTTGGGAGTGAAGTCTGGCCAACGTGGATCAGTGGTTGAGCATCAACCTATGAACCAGGAGGTCATGGTTCTATTCCTGATCAGGGCTCATGCCTGGGTTGTGGGTTCCATCCCCAGTGTGGGGCATGCAGGAGGCAGCCAATCAATGATTCTCTCTCATCATTGATGTTTGTATCTCTCTCTCCCTCTTCCTTCCTCTCTGAAATTAAAAAAAAAGCAAAAAAAAAAAAAAGCATGGGGAGTGGGATGACAGCCATGTGGAGAGAGAAAGTGACAAGAGAATCTGGCAGGTTAAATTAGCCCCAGCAGAGAAAAGTGGAAATTGGAACAATAATATAATGTTTAGCCAAATTACATAAATTATTCAAGTTTTTTATTTTCTGGATTTTTTCCCTTTCCATGGCATAATTCTACAACTTTTGAACTTTTTAACATATTTTTATTCAAGTGGCCTTGATTGGAAGTTTACCTTTGGATTTTTGCATTCTTATGCAGTTTTGAAGTTTGGTTACCCATTGATTAAATCTTCAGACTTAAATGAACGGTTGAAAGAATGAGGCAAAGTTGTTGCTTCTCACCCCTGGTACGCTTTTCAGGTGGTAATATGTAGTATGATGTCCTTGGGCAAGGAAACAATTTGTCTTGATTTCACCAGTGCAAAGTCATTTTTGATTAGGCGTTATTACTGATTTCTCAATATCCGTAAGGACTTTAAAGCTCACTCTTGAAGAAGGGAAGGGTGACAAACATATTTGAACACTCATATGAATGTGTTCCCGATCCAAAGACTAAGTTCATGTAAAGGTCATTATTCTGTTCATCTTTCCTTAAAAATGTCCAAATTGATGGGTGTGTATCATTGTAACATAGAGGCCAAAGGCAAAAATAAGAGTCCACATGCTCAGCAACAGCACAGGTCAGTGGTGCAGTGTCTGCAGTGTGGAGAGACTGAGAAAGTTTCTTAATCAAAACTTCTACTCATCTTTGATGTCTGCTTATTTATTATGTGTAGAACAGCAGCCTCTTCCTGTTTGATCTCCCAGAAGCCAGAGCCTGTTTCTGTGGAGTTTGATTATAGAAACAGAGGTGTCCTCACAGGGAGCCCAGCTGGATGTATCCTGCTTTCTGCCTTCGTTCCTTTCATGGTAGGAGAGAAAGGAAGAAAAGCACGCTATAGAATTGGTAATTGTTTGTGCTACTGGCAGAGCCTCAAGTGGTATTTATTCGGTTACACTCACTTTCAACTGGAGGATTCATTTTTGCAGCAGATGGAAGGTGGAGAGCATATAAATGCTCGGATTAAACACATTCTAATGCTTTTAAACTCTGTCCACTGGTCTCTGTTCTACAACCATGTTGTTTGTAGACATATTTTCTGCCCTTACATTGGTGCTGATTTAGAACAATTCGTAAGAAAAAACAAGTCATTTCTTTGGTTGTAGTTCCTTACCAAACATTTGAATAGGAGTCAGGTGCCTGTTCGGATGGAAAAGTGCAGAAGTTTACGGTTTGGCCTTGTTTCAAAAACTGTTAGGCTTTAACAACCCTGGTAATGTGTTCAGTCTCTTAAAGGTTATGGGACTGATATTTCTCTCCTTTTTCATGGGAAGAGAATTAGATTAATTGTTAGGATGTCACTGGGGAATCTTTGCTGAAGGGTTATTTTTGAGTTTATTCCTGGAAAAAAACTGAAACTGGCAGGAACAAAGACAGTTTACTATTATTGATGACTATTTCCAGGAAAGTTGGGCCAGCCAAGCCACATGGATTCTTGGTCTCTATTGTAAGTTGCCTAAAGGGATGTCCCCCAGTGGAAATTGTTACAACTTGCTTTTATAATATTGGCATCTCTAAGCTCTTCATGGTACAAGGAATAAAATGTTGAGAAGGAGGCTGAAAATATATAAATCTCTTCCACAGTTGGAAGATCTAACTGTCCCTATCACATGTACTGGATGGAGGGAAACGTCATTCCAGAAGCGAGAGTAGTTGTGTGTATTCAACCTTCTTAATGCGTCTGCTGAGATAGACTTGATATTTATTCATACCTATAAATTTAAAATGATAGTCTTAATAAATCAGCAATTTATCATAATCATTAAATACCTGAGACATTCAAATTAAAATAAGGATGGCCTTATTCATTCATTTCTTCATTGAACAGATATTTATTGAGCACCTTGTAAAGGCCAGACACAAAGTGTTTGTGAGACAAAGTGAGCAAGATAAACATTTCTACTCAAACAGAATTTTACCTTATGAAGTAGTACAAAACAACTGCAGCTTTTTCTTTAATGCTATACTTTACATTACAAAAGGGAACACTTGGGTAACTTTCAGACGGTCATGCAATCAAGATATTTTTCTTTTGATTGTGACTTGCTTGTGTTAATCCATGCACGTGCTCTGTTTCTGATTTACTTGTGATAACATTACCCATTTTTTAGACTGGTGACAGCTTTTGTTTAAAATTGGGCACTGCAATAATGTTAATTTATTTATGAAAAATTTAACTTACATCAGTGACTTTGTTTTAATAACTAAGCTAATCAGTTGCAATATTAATGGAATTTCTTTCCTGGCCTTGTCGAATTTAGAATTTATTAGATAATCATGATTTTAAAAAGGTATATCAGTCTGCTCTTTTTAAATTTATTTGTCCCTTTTAAGAAATTACAGTCTGGAATTTTGCATACATTTATTGTGGCTATTGTAACAAGTCTGGAACTTATTAGTCAAATAGTTGATATAATTAATTTGTTTCAGGTCTCAAATGAGAGGCAAAGTTTTGATAGCTTACAGAGCATGACAGCCTTATTGTTCATTCCATTTCCAGATGTTATTATTGTTAAAAGTACATGTGATCACGACCATTAGTATATAATATATTGTCCATTCTAATTTACTTTTATGATAATGTTTAAAAAGCATACACATATGTATGTGTTCAAAGTGAGGTAAGAATTCTGACAATTATATGGTGTCTGCAATTAATATAAGCCAGAAATTCTCCATATGGTATGTTATAATAGTGACTCTTTGACTAGTTGCTAGCTCTGCTGCAACTAATTATTTTATTCAAATAAAATATCAAAGGTTGTGAATGATTTAATTTTTAAAATAACTTAGAAAGAAATCAAGGTTACCCTTATAATAATTTCATTAATTATTATGCAATGTATATTGTGATTTACTTCTTGAGAGGAAGAGAAAGAAACGGAATTGCCTATAAACCTGGGTTTATCAGCCTGTGGCGGGAGATTGCATATGTGACTTGTATTTGCCCTGTGATATGGTGGAAGCACGCATGATAGACCTTGGTCCAGGCAGGACTGGAACACCAGTGAAAGATCGGTTTCTCCAATTGTCCTACAACCCCTACCTCCACCCATATGCTCTCAATTCATATTGTTCTGATAGATTTATGTAAATAGTTTTCATTACTCACTATTTGGACTCAGAGGGAAAAAATGGCTGAGAACAAAATTCCTATTGCAAACAGAAGTCATCCTATCTAATAATAGACAAACATGGTAATTGACCATACCTTTGCTACGCCTCCCATTGGCTAATCAGCGAGATATG
Organism: Myotis lucifugus; assembly: GCF_000147115.1. Classification (NCBI taxonomy): domain Eukaryota; kingdom Metazoa; phylum Chordata; class Mammalia; order Chiroptera; family Vespertilionidae; genus Myotis; species Myotis lucifugus. The sequence goes on along the minus strand of NW_005871286.1, from coordinate 1,545,343 downwards.
CAAATTAACCGCCAACAAAGATGGTGGTTAATTTGCATACATAGGTGCAAAGTGGCGGAGTGAAGACTGAAGGCGGCTCCGGCCAGAGCAGCGAAGGCTTGAAGGCGGCTCTGGCCGGAGCGAAGGCCTGGGTCCTGGATACCAGAGGAAAACCGGTGCCGGCAGCCAGGGGAAGGGAAGGCCTATTGCATGAATCTTTTCATGCAACAGGCCTCTAGTTTCATTTATAAAGGTCAAACTTTCTAGTTCTCTTCAACCTATCATATTTACCTCTTGATTTAGGTAGATTTTACTTCTTTTGGTCTGATGGTCCTGTGCCTTTATTGTAAGCTGCCTCAAGTCCTTTATGAAACAGGTTACTTAGCCTATCTAATAAAAGAGCAATATGCAAATTAACCATCACTCCATCATAAAGATGGCAATGGCCACGGAGCTGGAGCGAGCAGAAGGCTTGGGTTGCCCCCAGGGATGGCTCATGGCTACAAAGTTTCAATTATAGAAGATAAATAAATCCCAGAAAAAAAATAAAAAGAAAAAAAGGAGAGGCTGGGATCTTGGGTTGCCGGGGGCATGACCAGTCTGAAAATGGCCATCAGCCCCTCACCCAGGCTGGCCACACCCCAATGGGGTGAGGTTCCCCGCTGGGGGGCTTGGCCAGTCTGCAAACAGCCATCAGCCCCTCACCCAGGCTGGCCAGGCACCCCAGTGGGACCCCCACCCTGATCCAGATCACCCTTCAGGGCAAACCAGCCAGCCCCTACCTGTGCACCAGGCCTCTATCCTATATAATAAAAGGGTAATATGCAAATTGACCCTAACAGCAGAACTACTGGGAATGACTGGTCACTATGACACACACTAACCACCAGAGGGCAGACGATGCTCATTGCAGGAGCTGCCCTCTGGTGGTCAGTGCGCTCCCACAGGGGAGCTCTGCTCAGCCACAAGCCTGGCTGCCAGCTGCCAGCACAGCGGTGGTGGCGGGAGCCTCTCCCGCCTCCTCAGCAGCACTAAGGATGTCTGACTGCAGCTTAGGCCTGCTCCCCGCTGGCAAGTGGACATCCCCCGAGGGCTCCCGGGCTGCCAGAGGGATGTCTGACTGCCAGCTTAGGCCCGATCCTCTGGGTAGAGGGCCTAAGTTAGCAGGTGGACATCCCCCGAAGGGTCCCAGACTGCGAGAGGGCACAGGCTGGGCTGAGGTACCCCCCGAGTGCACAAAGTTTTGTGCACTGGCCTCTAGTTATTTATAACCATCAGAGACTAGTCAGGAAAATGGAAATACTCATTAATTATTTCAAATAAAGGATACTCACTATAGATAATTAATAACATAGGTGACAGAAGAACTAAAAAGCCAACCAGGGGAAATTACTACTTTGGAAGAGAGAAAGAAATATTTTATTTTTTGATCATCTACTCAGCCCCAATCTACTACCAGTACCGCCTTTTGACCACACCCTTCCTGAAGCCAATATACAAAGACCTGGAAACAGCCTGCAGGGATCAGTCTCCCTGTGACACAGAGCAGAAGGGTAAAGAATGGATCTGTAAGCAAACAGGCCAAAGAAGATATGAGCCAATCAATCAATACAAATTATCTTTTAATTATATTCACAGTTTCCTCCAGAAAAGTAAACTGACAACTGCTAAAATAAATAAATACAAATAAATAAATAAATAATTTAAAACTGCATCTCTTGATTAAATTGCAGCAATTTTAAGTCTCAAATTACCAAGAGGTATACTGTAAAATTAATTCATTTACTCTTTACCAAAGTATTTTGTAGGTTAAACATAAAATCAGAGAACAGATTTCCTGGAGAAAAAATCATGTAAACTTTTTTTTCCGAAAATGTTTACAGAAAAGTTAGAAAGATATCTTGCTAAGTTAGTCATTCCAGAACTATAAATTTTTATCTTCTAAGTTCATAATTTCTATGATTATTAAATATTTATTTTCAGATAGATTTCAATTAGTTGGACTTAGAGTTTGAAGATACTCTGGAAAATAGAGACATATATATAAAATTAGTCTGGATTTGCAAAATCTTAATACTATATAACAGAGTAGGTGTTCATGTTTAGAGATTTTCAAAATTAAAAGCAGGAGGTTGGAATGACTTTCAGAGCTTATATAGAGGAAAAAATACCACTTATTACTTTAACAAGAAAAGATACATACTACAAAATATTTGTGGTATATGGAATTTTTGTAAAATTTGAATGATTAAAATTGAACCTTGAGTGACTATCATCACATTTATAGCAAAGCTTTGGAGACCCATACAATAGTTTCTCCTTGGATAATTAGCTTGCTTAGGACTTTAGTCCTATCCTGACAGAATCCCCAGATCTTTTTCACTTACTGGGAGGAGACTATACCATCATGCCTTTTAAAAATTGAATAAAGCATGAACACATTCTCCAGGAAGAGGGATATTTTTTATTATAATCAATCTATTTTGCTAGAATTATATTAAAGCAAAATTTTAACTACAGTTGATATATCAAATGGTTTTATTCTCTCTGTCTTACCTTTTTTCTATCTTCCTTTTTGCAAGTTATGTACACTTGAAAAAAATTATTATTTTTATGTCTAGTTTCAAGATAGTTGACAACAACTTTGATATTTTTGTCTAGATTTCTTTGTAAAGAAAAAAATTATCCTAGACATTTAGAATTTTTCTATGAAATATTAATCTCATGCAAAATCATTCACTGGAGAGTATAGGAAATCTTCCACTCTGGTCAACTTGCACTATGAAGTGGAATGATATTAGTGTCTATCTTGCATTGCTACGATAGTTATTTTTTGTGAAGAAGTCAGAGTAGTACTTGGAACATGGTAAATGCTAAAGAAGTTCTAGGTGAATAAGTACATCTTACCTAATAATAGACAAACATGTAAATTGACCAACCCTCAGCTACACTCACCAGCCAATCAGGAGAGTATGCAAATTAATCCAACAAAGATGGCGGTTAATTTGCATATGTAGGTCCAAAGCGACAGAGCGAAGACGGAAGGCTCCAGGCTGGAGCAGCAAAGACAGAAGGCTCCAGGCCAGAGAAGTGAAGGCCTGGGTTCTGGGTGCCAGAGGAAAACCGGTGCCTGCAGCCAGGGGAAGGGAAGGTGTATTGCACGAATCTCTTCGCGCAATGGGCTTCTAGTAATTAAATAAATCCCTGTTGTGCCTATGTCATATTAATTCCCATCTTTTTTTCAGAGCTTATTATATTCACTCTGCTTGGATTTCTACCTGTCCTCTATCTATCCAAATTCTGTGATTCTTTAAGGACGTCTTCAGACCCCACTTCTTAAGGCTTTGTGACAACAGGAGAGTCTACTGACCTCATCTTTCTCTTACTCCATTGCACTTATGCACAAATAAAGTATGTGTTTTATTTAGACCTTCCCATTAGTTCTTAGTCAGGGAGGCCATTGGAATTTCCTAGAGAGATTTTCAAAAATACATATCTCTGTGCCCAATCCCTAGAAGTTTTAGATTCAGTGAGTATTGACTGGCACCCCAAACCTGCACATTTTGACTAAAGCACTCTAATAAAAATGCTATAAGCTCTTAGTCAAGATACAATGATAAAAATGATCTCTTGTCAGTATGTGCATTTTCTTTCTCAATAAGATTATAAATTTCTTGAGGACATGGACTATGCCTCATTTTTCTTGTGTATCTCCCCACAGTGCTGGGAACATGGTCATGACTGACTAACACTATTCTTTCTCTTTTGACTGCAATATGTCTATGAGTGGAGCCAGTATATGCCTTGTCAAGGGATCTAGGTGGCTCATTCAACTATTGTCACAATTATGCTGTGTAATGAATATACACAAAACTTTAGTAGCATACAATAAGCATTTATTATGTTTCTAGAATCAGCAGGAATAGGCTAGGCATCTCTGCTGGCTTGTTCGCATATTTGGAGGGTCAGCTGGCATCTGGCTGGACCCACTTAATTGTCTGCAGTTCAACAGCTCACTCATGCTTCTGTGAACTGGCTCTGTTCCACATGACTTTCATGCTTCTGGGGCCATCTGGCCAGTCAATGCAAGTTTCTTACAGAAAAAACAGAGGACAAGCCCAGATGTACAAGCCCGTTCCAAGCTTCTATTTGCGATGCATTGGCCAAAGCAATCCACGTGTAAAACCCATTCATGGGAGGAGGGTACTGCACAGTTACATGGCAAAAACTATAGATTCAAGCAGGTGGGAAGAACGGGGGTGTTATTTTCTCAAGCTCTCACAGTGGAGCTCTCGTTAATGTTTCTTCTGCAGAGCCATTACTAATGCCTTACTGAAATTCAACTCTGGCATATAATCTCGATCAGGATTTTTTAAAACAGGCTTACTATCCCTGAGTAAGCAAGTGACTAATTTTATTCAGAGGGAAAAAAAGTTGCAAATACACAACCACACAAAAAATGGCCACTTCATTTGCCATTAAATAGAAAGCTATCTTCTGTATTTCACAGACTTGACATCACCCAGATAATGATGTTTATTAAACTAGAACATCAAATGCAGGAAACAAAACATTTGTTGTTCAGTCAGATTACTACTTGAACAAGGTCTGAGGAATTGTCACCATGATGTATTTGAATTCAGGAAATTAAACCAAGAACTGTGACTGGAAAGATGTAGAAAACACCACAAATTTGCTTTGAAATAATACAGCATCTTGTCCTCACTTGTGATTTGACTGGTTTCTATCTTTATTACCTGTGGTGCTGCTTAGTGGACTGTTGCAAAGCAACCCATGCAGTCTGTTGTGGAAATTCAATTTAATATTGCCAGAGAATCATTTTGGGGCTTAAAGAGAGTTTGTGTTATATGCTACAGCTTCCAGCAAGGCCATGCCATCCCTTTGTCTAAGGAAACATATTTTAAAGAGCCAGGAAATCATAACTTTGTATGATTTAGCAATTATGTGTTATGCTTTTATATAAACACATATAGTATTCATCACCAAAATAATAACTAAATTACTATGACTGGTTTTTTAAATTAATGTGCTAGTTTTCCATACTTGATTCTTTACTTGCTCCCAAGGTAGGTACTTCATTAACTTCTAGTGAGTGAATCTGATCAGCAATACCAATATTGCACATACTGCAGTCTGGGAAATTGCTTTCCAATCCTACATTGTCCTTACTGTATCATGGGATTTTAGGCAAATCAGTTATCTAATCAACATTCTTATGTGTAAAAGTTTGGATAAATGAATAACAAGGGTCCTATAGCCAAATCACAGATAAAGAATCTGAAGTAAACTCTGGGTCAGATTCATATCTTTGTTTATGTAGGAGAAATCTGTATAGCACCACCCTATTAGGGTAGGTTTATCTTTTATTAAAGGTGTTATGCTAAATTTTGCTTGGTTTTCCTGTTTATGAGGAAGGATGTTAACCTGTAGGATAAAGAAAATAAAAGGCAACACATGGGCACTAAGATGTGGGCTTGTGCAATATATTTAGTGGAGTTCACCTTGCATTGATGGGGAGAATTTCAAGTCACAGCAACAGAAATAAACGAGATAAATGGAACATTGATGTAACCAGAAAGTTTCTCCTGAAGCTAATTGCTAGAAGAGAGAACAACCAAGAGAGGCAAAATAAAACCTTTCTCTGACAGTTGGAGACATTTCAGAATGTGATGATGATGGAGCCAGAGAACAGGACCATGTTCCTGGAAAGTTGGGAGTGACAGCATTCCACAGCTTAAGGGCCTTCTCCCTCTTGCTCACGTGGAGACACATATACCCAGTTGCTCTCTAGGCAACACAGCACCAATGGGAGCAGGCTGGTCACAAAGCAAGGTCCTCGCGAGAGTGGAGGTTACAGGCTCCCTTTTACTTGCTCAAATGAAAAATTCTGTGGAACTAACACTATAGTCTCTCTTTTAATCTCAAAGAAGGAAAACATTGCTTTAGAATTTGGGTAAAAGCTTTAGTTGCCCTAGGTACTTTTTGACAGAGCTTTGTAGCTAATGCCATTTGCTGCAAAGAAAATTTAGCAAGCACTTGGGCAAGCTAGGCTGGGCCTGAGACACCATACAATGAAGAGAAATTAGCAGGATGGTTCTATAGGAGGATGAGAGAAACAACAGCTGGCCCTGCACGCAGGACCAGCCCATATTAACCTTGAGGGGAATGAAGGTTATAATTGGAATAAAGCCAGAAAATTAATTATTTTAAAATCTCTGCTTTCAACAGTTTCAGTCTTGGTGCTTTGTATGTGGATAAACAGTCAATGCTTAGAAAAACACAGAGCTATGAATGTTTAATAGCCAAATGATATCTTGATGTCAAAGCCACTCATATGTACATACACTTTTAACTTAATTTGACTGTTGCAGTGGGACAAGCTAACACTGAAGCACAGTTATTTTGAGGACTTAGAAGTTTAAAAATTCAAGCTGCATGGTATCATCTTAGGATAAAGTAATGAGGTCAAAGTCATTCTTGTAATGGCCAAAAGGAAACAGCACAGAAAAATGGATAATTAATGCCTACATTATAATTTGGTATTCTTTTATTGCAATGATCACCAACAAGAAAAAGGGAATAACATGTTTTTTAGGAGACAGCCTGTATATGAGGAAAAGTGTTCTATTTAATTTGCCTATGGAAAATTTAGGTCCTTGTTTCCATAAAAAGAAAAATTGTGACTGAATATAGAGCTGTTGGTGCTGGAGAGAACACCTGATGTGTGACTCATGTTTTGGAACACCGTTTCCCTCTCTCAAAACTGGCCTGAGACCTTCCCGTTGTTGGAATGTGTTGAATTAGATGACAGCTTTCAATTAGATAGGACCATTCAGTCTCCTTACTCTCCATCTGTATCTCTCCATGAGTCATTTCTCCATCTGAAGGATGCAATATCCATAATTATTTCTGTTATCCTGAAGAGACGTTTCAAAGTCAAAAAGAGAAGGCTAATTTCCAGCTACCAGACCATTTTCCCAATGGAAATATTCCTTTCATTTTGGTTAGACATATTTACATCTGCTTCTAGCTTTATTGAGTGAGTTTATTTTTCTTCTTGAAGAGCTAAGTTCTTTCCTAACTGTTCAGAATTCAACAATTGCCTCAATTTCAAAAACCTTTCTAGCTGTTTTAACTAGCCAAACTGTCTACATTACCTGAATAATGTACATCTAGGTAATGTATGTTACCTAAAAATATGGCACGTGCAGTAAAAATGCCCAGCATGAGCATAATGGAAACAAATGGGAAGAATTCCCATAATATGAGGAATTTTAATGGATTTATAGTAAAAAAAACAATCAATGGTCAAATAATTTGTCAGAGAGGCTTAAGGCCATTGCCATCAGGCTTCTAGATCTCTCTGCCTTCCGTGGTATCTTCCTGGGAGACAGCTTTTTAATTGGGTAACTGGTAAATCACACTTTTATTTTGTTTTCTTGAAAACCATCATGTGACAATATCCACCCTCATTAAGAAGTTTTAAAATATCTCTGTGGTTCCTACTACATGGAGAAAGGAGAACTGATTTCACATGATTCAGCCTATGTTGGGCCTTACTTGTCAAAATAAGACAGGCACATACAGATATACAATCTCTACATTTTGGCCCCTCAGCCTTTACTATTTATTTATTTATTTATTTATTTATTTATTTATTTATTTATTATTGGTTTTTAGAGAGCGAGGAAAGAGAGGGGAGAGAGAAACATCAATGTGAGAGAAACATCTGTTGGTTGCTTCCCATATGCACCCCAACTGGGGATTGAACCGAGACCTTTCACCATTCAGCACATGAGATGGTGCTCCAACCAACTGAGCCACACCAGCCAGGGCTAAGCCTTTATCATTTAGAGGTAATCATAGACCAATCTACTCAGAACTCTAATTGGTCAAAGTAAGTCATATTATTGTACTCAATTTTTAAAATATGAGAAAATGTTTAAACCCCTTCCTCCCTCTAGGAATGAAACTTTATTGTGTACATATTCTTAAGTTATTTTTATTTAAGTATAGTTGGTATACAATTCTATATAGGTTATATTACTTTCAGGTGTACAATAGAGTAATTCAACATTTTTATACTTTATAATGTTATCACCCCACTAATTTTAGTAATTATCTGTCAGCATGTAAACTTACCACAATATTGTTGACTATATTCTCCTTCCCCTTTTCACTCATTCATCCACCCCTTTCCTCTGGTAAGCATCCCTTTGTTCTCTGTTTCTATGAATCCTTTTTTGTTTTGTTTGCTTATTTGTTTTTGTCTTTAGAGTCCACATATAAGTTAAAACATGTGGTATTTGGCTTTCTCTGCCTGATTTATTTCACTTAGCATAATACCCTTTAAATCCATCCATGCACTAGTATTGATAATGGCAAGACTTTATTTTTTATTGTTGTGTAATATTATATTATATCACACACACACACCTTCTTTACCTACTCATCTGTCGATGAACACCTAGGTTGCATCCATATCTTGGCTAGCTATATATATAAAACTCTAATATGCAAATAGACCAAACGGCGGAACAACCGAACAACCAGTAGCTATGACGTGCACTGACCACCAGGGGACCACATGAGGAACATGGTGGACATCAGCAGCAGGCGACAGAGTATGAAACATGGCGGGCATCGGCAGCAGCGGGATTGTGGAGCAGGTGAGTTGGGGCGCCAGACCAAGGTGGAATGCTGGTAGCTGTCATAGGTGCAAGCCTCTGGTGGTTACTGAAAATTCTTTGCTCCTATGTGCCACTGTCCCGCCAGGTGCTTGCACCTGCTGCCAGTGCTGGAGCCATCGCTCACATCCGCTGCTGGCGCCTGGCGCTGGCCCCGAATGCTTAGTGCCATCAGTGGGTGCGAGCGGCGGCTGCCAGCCCCAATTGCCCCTGAGGGCTTCTCCAGCTCCCCCTGCTCCTGAGGGGTGATCAGGGCCAGAAACCACCTCTCACACCCACTGCCAGTGCCAGCCCTGCTCACACCCACTGCTGGCGCTGGCCCCAATCACTTTGTGCCAGCAGTGGGTGCGAGCAGGCTGGCGCAGTCAGTGCATGGGAGCGGTGGCAGTAGGAGTGGGGGCTGCTGGCAGACAGAGGACCGGGGGCCACGGTGGGAGGGGCTGGGCGGGGGTGCAGAGGATGGGCCAAGACCTGCACCTGTGCCCACTGCAGCCTCGCGGCCCACAGTTCCATTCAAGGTACACAAATTCGTACACTTGGCCCCTAGTTGTAAATAATGATGCAACGAACACAGGGATGCATATATCTTTTCACATTAGTGTTTTCTTTGGATAAAAACCCAGAAATGGAATTGCTGGGTTGTATGGTATATGTGTTTTTGGTTCTTTTGAGGAATATCCATGCTGTTTTCCATAGGGGTTGTGCCAGTTTGCAGTCCTCCCAAGAGTACACAAGGGTTTCCTTTTTTCAACATCCTAGCTAACACATATTATTGGTTGACTTTCTTATAATAACCATTTTGAGTGGTGTGCGGTGGTATCTCATTATGGTTTTCATTTGATTTCCCTGATGATTAGTGACATTGGGCACCTTATCATATGTCTGTTGGTCATCTGTCTGTCTTCTATGAAGAAATGTTCTTCTATATCCTTTGCCCATTTTCTATTGGACTCCCTGATCTCAAGCTATACTACAAAGCTATAATAATGAAAACAATATAGTACTGACAGAAAAACAGACACATAGGTCAAAGGAACAGAAGAGAGAGCCCAGAAATAAACACTCACTTATATGGTCAACTAATCTATAACAAAGAAGGTAAAAATATACACTGGTATAATTACAATCTCTTCAACAAGTGGTGTTGGGAAAACTAGACAGACTCATGCAATAAATAAATAAATAAATAAATAAATAAATAAATAAATAAATAAAGGAAAGTGGGCTACTCTCTTACACCATATATAAAAATAAACTCAAAACAGGTTAAAGACTTAAAAATAAGGCCTGGAATCATGAAACACAGGAAGAAAACATAGGCACAAAACTACCTGACATTAGTCTGAGTAATATTTTTTTGGACATGTCCCCTCCTTGAGCAAGGGAACCAAACAATCAAAAACATTTAAAAAGCTTCTGCACAACAAAGGAAACTTTCAACAACACAAAAAAAGCAACCTACTGACCGGGAGAATATATTTGCAAATTATATATACAATAAGGGGTTTATATCCTTATATCCAAAATATATAAGAAGCTCATACAATGCAATAACAAAAAAATAAACAATCCAATCAAAAAATGGGCCGAGGACATGTTTGAACCCTTTATATCAGCCCAATCTGGCTCAGAAACTGTCTTTCCCACAGGGCTGAACCTTCATAAACCTTGTACAGAGCCTTTGTCAGACTAGCTGGGCACATAATTTGCTATCAGACAATAAGGAGATTATGAGAAAGCCTAAGAAGTTCTCAGGAATGTGGTACTATTTTAAGGCAAGGAATACACAGCCTGAGAGAAAATGAATTTGAAAATGAATGTAGGCTTTTAAACAATACAGGTAAAAAGTGTCAACAATTTAAAAAATAGGTACATTTCAATTTAAGAGTCTTCCTATCTTAGGTTTATGTTTATAATCAAGGATTAGCAGCTCTTATTCCTCACTGAAAATAAAAAAGTTAAATCACCTCTTGAATATAAAATGCAGACACAAAGCTTGGAACTGCCAGATCCTGGGATGGTTGAAATGTGGGCTTCCTGCTGGTTCAGGTGCATGTCTTTGTGCCTTTTTGGGCTTATTGTTCACTCTGAGCTTAATGGGTACATTCAGGCAAGTAATGAAGAACAACATCATCATACAAACAATTCATTGAAGTCCGAAGATATGGCTATTTTATCTTATTCAGTAGAGTAAATTTTCAACTTACTTAAAAATACATAGATCAAGTGGCATCTGGAACACTGTAATTTTGACACTCATGATATACTAGTAAGCAGCTGTATTATAAAACAAAATCTTGATTTGATGACATTAGTGACAGTGGGTATAAAACTTTTGTCTCTCTACTTGCTAGAGGAAAAGATGAGAGCAATGCAGTTGTGGATCACAGGGCCCTCTGGTGTGAAATTCATCCTAAGTTTAACACATTTAGTGGCCAAAACCTTGGGCTCCTATAGCAAATGATTTTAATTTTCACTTTCACTAGCCTTGGTTAATGGGGATAAACTCAGGGCAGGAAGGCAGGTGAACCCTCCCAGTTATCCAAGAGTTACTTGATCTAAGCAAATCACTTTTTTTCTTTCTTTTTCTATAGTATGTTATAGAGTTTTCAGGGCATGTGTGTATGTGTATATATATAATTATATTATATAATTTGCTCTTACAATAAACATCCCAGTGGTTCTCACTTCCATTTCTAGATAAGGGACACTATTGCTTAGAGAGTTCAGTGGGAAGAAGGTCAGGGATTTTGACTTTAAGCCCGTTTTTGTTTTTTTGTTTTTTCATTATAGAATAATGACTCACTGGGCCTCAGTTTACTCATTTAATCAAGTATAAATATACTTAGTTTGCCAACTTTAATTGTGGGGATGACAAGAGATAGTTGAATTTTAAATGTTGTGACTAGTCAAAGTATCATGCAATTGTAAAATAATCATCTTGCTTTTGTTAAGCCCAATAGCTCTATACTTGGACCACAAAGCCTTCTTCTCCATATTCTTCTTCAGAAAATGTCCAACATTGATGCATGTGTAGAACCCTGAAATTCTCCATATGAAACATTTAGGAATGAGCTCCCTTAAAGGAAGAACGAAGAGTCATTAAAAGGCAGCCAGATAGTAACTCTGAGTTGGCCCTCTCTCAAGATGGTCATCAATTACACATTTTTTAAATGATGACTTCTTGGTTCATTTCAATGCTGTTCTATTTTCTAATTCATTGATAAAGATGATCCTCTTGCCCTAGCCAGTTTGGCTTAGTGGAAAGAGCATTGGTCTGTAGACTGAATAGTCCTGGGTTCAATTCCAGTCAAGGGCATCTACCTCGGTTGCAGGCTCGATCTCTTGCCCTGGTCGGGGCATGTGCAAAGGGAACCAATCGATGTGTCTCTCTCAGATCGATGTTTCTCTCTGTTTCTCTCTCTCCCTTCCACTATCTCTAAAAATCAATGGGAAAATATTCTCAGGTGAGGATTAACAACAACAAAAAGATGATCCTCTTACTTTTACTAGGTTCTGCCACATAGTGCTATGATCTTCAAGGACAAAAGTAAAAACAAATAACTTTTTTACATTCCACAATGTGTATGGCTGAGATTTTTTTCAGGTATATAAAGTAAGGGTTGGAAAACTTTTTTTGTTGTTGTTGTTGTTGTTGTAAAGGATAAACATTTTCAGGACATATGATCTCTGTCACCAATACTCAGTGCTACTTTTGTAGAGTGTAAAAATAGCCATAGAGAATATGTAAATGGATAAGCGTGTTCCACCAAAACATTTTTATGGTCATGGAAATGTGAATTTTGTATGATTTTCCTATATCATGAAATATTATTTTTTGATTTTTTTCAATGGTTAGAAATAGAAAAACTATTGTTAGCTCATGGGTCATACAATAACAGGTGATGGGCTGGATTTGGTCAGTGGGCCATACTGAACATTGACCGAGAGGCCCAGGAGAAACATTCATTGCTACTGTACACACTACTTCACTCGAATGATTTTTTGAGTTGGAAAAATATTTCTAGGGAGTCCATTCTCACAATGCAAACTTTCAGCACTGTCAGCAAAGGCAATATTTAACAGCAGGGGTATAGAATTTAGATGATCATCCTTGTATAGGAAAAGTAGAACTTCCTCATAGGAAGTTAGAAACTTCTGTTTTACTGTCAAAGGAGGGCAATGAATTGGCACAAGCTGGCCCAGAGTTTGCAAAATCTTGGGAAAAAGATACTCTTGCAAGGCTAAGTATATTATCACTCTCAATTTTGGTGCTCAATAAGTATATGTTGAGTTAATTGAAATTTCCACAAAGTTTCTAAATTCTTGCTTATTGTATAGAATGAAGTAGACATGGACTATAATTGTCTACTGAGAAGACAAGGTTAATGAAATGAACCCTTTAGTAGCAGTATTTACTGCTATTTGATGAAGGGTGGTTATGAAATACTTAAAAGGCAGTGAGCTTTTACAAAAGGCCTACTCAGTAGGGCAAGTTGTGCACAATCTATACTAATAAAAGGGAAATATGCTAATTAGACAGGGTTGACCAGACATCTTCCAGACGTCCGACTTCCTTCTGGACAAAGCTACGGTGGTGAGGACCAAGGCAGAGGTGGTTAGGGGTGATCAGGCTGGCAGGGGAGCAAGCAGTTATGGGTGAGGTCAGGCAGGCAAAGGGGAGCAAGCAGTTAGGGGCGAGATCAGGCTGGCTAGGGAGGGCAGTTAGGGGCGATCAGGCTGGCAGGGGAGGGCAGTTAGGGGCAATCAGGTCTGCAGAGCAGAGGGGTTAGGTGCAATCAGACAGGCAGGCAGGTAAGTGGTTAGGAGTCAGCAGTCCCAGATTGTGAGAGGGATGTCTGAGTGCCGGTTTAGGCCCGATCCTGTGGGCCTTAGAAGGAAGGGGAGGGGGAGGACGGGAAGAGATTAACCAAAGATCTTACATGCATACTAGAGTCCTGGTGCATGCATTCATGCACTGGTGGGGTCCCTCGGCCTGGCCTCTGGGGATCGGGTTTAAACCGGCAGTTGGACATCCCCCAAGGGGTTCCGGATTGGAGAGGGTGCCGGCCAGGCTGAGGGACTCCCCCCTTGTGCATGAATTTCATGCACTGGGCCTCTAGTATCTAAATGATTAGCTATTATGAGCTTGATAATACCCATGACTAAGCTAATCTATGGCTATAAATTGGTTATCTATGGAACCTGCTAAAATCTTTTAGTTCTTTGGTGTGTAATTTAATCATAATGAAGCGCTAATTACTGCTGTGTTCTATTATCTTGAAGGTTCAGACATATTCTAAACTCCTTTGCCTTATAGTCATTGCCAAGATATATTTGTCCCTAACTAATCTATAGTTTTTTATGTGTGCTACTTTTATTTGTTCAACTAAATCATAATTTTACTAGAGGCCTGGTGCATGGATTTGTAAATACCCTCTGGCAATCTGGGACCCCTCATGGGATGTCAGAGAGCCGGTTTTGGCCTAATCCCCGCAGGCTAGGCCAAGGGACCCCACCGGTGCACGAATGCGTGCACCAGGGCTCTAGTATGCATATAAGATCTTTGGTTAATCTCTTCCTGTCCTCCCCCTCCCCTTCCCTCTGAGATTCATCAGTCTGTTCCATGTTTCCATGCCTGTGCATTGAGCATCTGCCCCCTGGTGGTCATTGCTACTGGCTGGTCAGCTGGTCGGCTGGTCAGCCAGTCTCTTAGGCTTTTATATATATACTAGAGGCCCAGTGCACAAAAATTTGTGCACTCGGGGGGGGGGGGGCCCTCAGCCCGGCCTGTGCCCTCTCGCAGTCTGGGACCCCTCGGGGGATGTCCACCTGCTGGCTTAGGCCTGGTCCCCAGGGGATTGGGCTTAAGCTGGCAGTCAGACATCCTTGGGGGATGTCCACTTGCCAGCAGGGAGCAGGCCTAAGCTGCAGTCGGACATCCTTAGCGCTGCTGAGGAGGCGGGAGAGGCTCCTGCCACCACCACTGTGCTGGCAGCCATCAGCCTGGCTTGCGCCTGAGCAGAGCTCCCCCTGTGGGAACGCACTGACCACCAGGGGGCAGCTCCTGCATTGAGCATCTGCCCCTGGTGGTCAGTGTGTGTCATAGTGACCAGTCATTCCCAGTCTTTCTGCTGTTAGGGTCAATTTGCATATTACCCTTTTATTATATAAGAGAGAGGCCTGGTGCATGGGTGGGGGCCGGCTGGTTTGCCCTGAAGGGTGTCCCGGATCAGGGTGGGGGTCCCGCTGGGGTGCCTGGCCAGCCTGGGTGAGGGGCTGAGGGCCGTTTTTAGGCTGGCCACATGCCCTTCAGGGAGGGGGTCCCCACTGGGGTGCCTGGCCAGCCTGGGTGAGGGGCTGATGGCTGTTTGCAGTCTGATCAAGCCCTTCAGTGGGGACCCTCACCTCATGGGGATTTGGCCAGCCTGGGTGAGGGGTTGGTGGCCATTTTCAGGCTGGCCACGGCCCCAGGCTGGAAGCAGGTATTTGGAATTTATTTATCTTCTATAATTGAAACTTTGTAGTCTTGAGCGGAGCTCAGGGCTGGCAGGGCAGATGGGAAGCTTGGTTTCCTCCACTGCCGGGGGCAACCTAAGCCTCATGCTCACTCCAGCTCCATGGCCACCGCCATCTTAGTTGGGGTAATTTGCATAGTTGCTCCTGATTGGCTTGTGGGTGTGGCTTGTGGACGTGGCTTGTGGGTGTAGCAGAGGTACGGTCAATTTGCATATTTCTTTTTTATTAGATTAGATAGTATATATGTAGATGGGGGACAGAATCATATTACATAATTAGGAGCAGCATGAGGTTGAGAATAAGACTGTGGATTCAGACTGCTGGGGTTCAAACTCTGCTTTGACATTTATTAGCAATGCAACTTAGGATACATTACACAGTCTCTGCTTTTAGTTTATTCATTTGAAAATTATAATAATTGAAGTACTTTCTTGATTGGGTGCATTGCTTTGAAAGCTAAATAAATCAATTCATCAAAGGCACTAAGAATAGTTGCAGGCTAAAAATACACCTTTGGATGCTAGTCTGATGCTATAAAATCCTATTTATAAGCTATCAACTTCTTTGATCCTGATCTCTCCATTGAACCCTAAGTAAATTACCCAATTATCATGCCCACAAAACACACTTGACTTTTTTCCTACTCCAAATTTACTCTACTTTAGTCTTTCCCATCCAATATAAGGGGCAGTTTTCTTCTTCTAGTTATACCAGCTAAAAAGCAAATACAATTCTGAAATCATCTTTGAGTTCTTTCTTTTCCTCACATTCTACATTCTAGCCATTAGCATATTCTGTGAATTCTAACAAAATATATCTAAAGCAAACTAACACAATACTTTACCTATCATCCTAGCCTATGTTACAGTTACCTTTTGCTTATGCTATTATTGCAATAGCCTCCTAATTAGTCTTCCTGCTTCTGTCCATGGTCCCCTACCATCTAATCTCCATGCATTGCCAGGGTGCTGTATTTATAGTATCTATACAGTTTCTGGCACATGGTCAGTAGTCAATAAATGAACTAAATGAATGTTTGGTTGAAATATTTGAAAGTTAATTGACTTATAACCTTATGATAGACACTGAAATAATTATATTCAAAATTCTATATGGTCTCTGCCTTTTAAAAATGTCATAATAAATAATTCCTTTATAAATGAGCATAGAATGAGACAGTAGGACTGCATCATTTTGAAGTATCCGTCAGACTAAAATTCTAAGACTCTAAGACATGGAAAAAGCCATAATGCTGATAATAAGGCAGGCAAATTAACCTTAGGTGAACCCTTTAGAAAATTCTTAAAAAGTATACCAGATTTAGAAGGTTCAGTTTGTGAGCACTGAATTGTGAAAGTTTGATTTGTGAGTCCTGAATTTGTACCAGTTATGTAGATTTTATATTCACACCAACTTAGGACCTATTTTTGTATGAAAATAAAAAATAAAATAAATCACCCACTTAATCAGATCTTTAACTAGGAAGTTAAAGTAGAAAAATATTTTATGCCAAATTATGAATCTCTAATTCTTTTTGCTTTTTTTGGAAGTACTGTTCTAGCCTATGAATCTTTTATTTAGGGATCGTAAAACAAATGTACTTGTCTGGTATAATTTCTTCATACTGTAACGTTGTTTTTTAAGTTCATATTCAACTGCTGGGAGACTTAGGCCCAGGATGCTTTTAACATTAATCTCTGATTCCTCTCACTTCTCTGTAGTGATTGTGTGTGATTATATATGTACCACTTCTTTATCTACTCATCTACTGATGGGCACTTAGGTTGCTTCCCTATCTTGGCTATTGTAAACAACACTGCAATGAACGTAGGGATGCATATGTACATATCTTTTTGTCTTAGTATATATTTTTTTTCCAGATATACACCCAGAAGAGGAGTTGCTGGGTCATAAGGTAGTTCTATATATATATATTTTTAATTTTGAGGAACCTCTGTAGTGGCTGCACCAATCTGCATTCCCACCAACAGTGCACAAGGGTGCCCCTTTTTCTGCATCCTCACCAACACTTGTTTGTTGATTTATTGATGTTAACCATTCTGACAGATGTGAGCTGAAATAAATTAAGGCTTTTCCTTCCCAGCTGCTCCGCCTGCCCACATCCCCAGGCACACACTATTGACATTATTACCTCTGCACTTCTTCCTGATGGTTGTCCTTCCTACTTCTCAGAGTAGTGGGCAGAAAGTTCCATGGTCACAGGGAGTCAAGGCCAGATAGAAATGTAAAGGAACAAGTTCATGTCAATACAGCTTGTACAAGGGTATGCCCTAAAGGTTTGAGGTGGTTCAGGAAAAGGTTCTGGATGGTTCCTTTTCGTCTTCCATTGACAATCAAATGTATTATTTCTTCTTGAGATTTTTGGTAAAGAGATGGCAGATGAGGAAGTTGGGTCATAAATGTGTGAGTACTGCAACTGTTAACCGCAAAGCACACTTGATTCACAACCATTGATCTAAAAATAAAACAGGAACCATCTGAATGTAGCTTAATATAGGCTATAATCTAGATTTCCTTTTATTACAGTCTTTGGCTACCAGTGATCCTTTTGCCTTTCCCTTAAGGAATAGGAAAGACAAAGACAGGAATTCATATATTTCAGAGAAAGACAAATACAATATGATCTCACAAATATGTGGAATCAAGTGAACAAAATAAATTGATGAACAAAATGGAACTGGAAGCATGGACACATGGAACAGATTGGCCTGAGGGGATGGGGTGTGGAGTGAAGATAAAGAAGGTGAAGGATGAGCTAAAGAACATATATGCATACCCCATGGACACAGACAGTAGTTTGGTAAAGACCAAGGGAGGGGGGAGGGGGGAGGGGAGGTGTGGTGGTGGGCAAAGGTGGCGGGGGGGGGGGGATTGGGACACCTGCAATTATGTCAACATTAAGAATATTAATTAAAAAAAAGAATCTGTATAACATTTAAACACAGTGCTATCAGGCCTGTGATAGCCATCTCCATGTGTTATCATAAGTAGCTGGTGTTGCCTTGGTAACATTACAATGGCAAACAAAGATGTTTTCTGGGTGACTAGAGGAAATGTGGCTTTCATGCTATCTCACACCCTCCTGTCCCCAACCCCCTACCATGGATAGAAAAGGGTTTTTTTTTCCTTTTGCTATGAATTTTCACCCTGGAGTAGAGTGAGGTGAGCCACTATTTTTCTAGTCTGTTCATTTTTATGTTCTACATTATGCAAAGTTGGAAATTTTTGTTGAAACAACCGCTCAATTTAGAGAACATGATATTGCATATTGAATGCTATAATCGCCTGTTGTGTGGCATTGCTGAGAATACACGAGGGGAAATTCTGTTGTGTGAAATCTCAGGGATAAGACAATCCTGACAAGATGAGCTTGAACGGGCTTACCTCATGTGCTCACACAGCCAAGTGCAGCACTGAGATTCTCAAAAGCAGCAAAGGCAGATGAGGAATGGCTCTCTCGAGACGAACTTGGAGCTGCTGTAATCAGAGTGCAAACAGTACATTTAGAGCATTTTAAAGCATTGTTAATCCAGTGAAATAATGTGATGTGAAGAATGATGAAAGATAGGCAAACATGGGTTTCTACAATTTCTCTGAAAGCTCCACTTGAAGATTACAAATCATTATTGTTTTGTAAAAGAAAATATGCATGTTACAGTTCAACTGGGAAAGGCCGATGGCAGGAAATGTAACATGCCCAAGAGAGCACTCATTAACATGTTTAATGGTCAACTGTGGATGCTTTTCATGAGACAGTGACACTTACTCTCATAGAGAGACCAAAAAAAAAAAAAATCCTCAAAGGCAATGTTTCTTGACATCTTGGCAATATTTCTCACTTAAGAAGGACTAACTATGAATGGAAGTTTTTTTTAAAAAAAATATGAATTTAGATAAGATATAAATGTATGTTCTTATAGCTTTCTTGTTTCCTGTTTTCTAGGGGAAAATCAGATGCTTGGCGGGATCCAGGCGTAGAGGGGCTGAATTTTGATTGGGAAAAAGTGGTTGGGATGTAGGATTTGGGTGGAGAAAAGCCTGAATGATCCTCAGTTTACAAATCTGGGTCAAAGCCTGCGACTGGAGAGAAAATGTCCAAGAGGGAAGGAACTGGCGACCGTTGTTACAGAAATATTTCTACCCAGGATAAAGCCAATTTCTGTGCTTGCTGAACCATAACTTACAAAAGCAACATTCAGTGTTTACAAGCTCTGTTTCTCAGTCAATCTACTGAGAGCAAGCTTTGTGATTCTGAAGAGAGAAACAGAGAAAAAGATTCACTTTTGGCACCTGAAAACACATGTCCCTCGTTAACTCAACTGCGACTGCCTGCCAAAGAACAGAACTCTCTGTCTATGGAGACTGAAAGGTTGTGGAAAAAATAATATCGTGATGGGCAGCAATGATAGCAGAGAGGAAAGGAGGGGATCCATGGAAATGAGAAGGGATAAGGGAAAAGAGAGACAAGAAATTAATGGTTTCAAAATTTCTTGTTTGTTCCTTCATCTGTCTCCTCTCCACCTATCACTTCCTGATCCCTGTAGGTGTATAGATAAAGTACCTCAATTTGTGCGCATCTGTTCACCTGATTTGAATTCTAACTCTCTAGGGGGAATTCTGTGATGCAATGAACTTACAATGAGTTGCAGAACCATTAGTCACAGCAGAGGTTGGGAGGGGGTCTCTCGCCTGAGGTGCGGCTTGGAAAATGACCTCTGGCACTCCTGGCTTTCCTAATTAAATGCTATCAATCCTGCAGATGGTAAAATGGTATATGTATTTTGTTTACCATCTGCAAGAGAGCTTTCAATAGAGAGGTGCAATAAGAATGACATTCGTTGACAAAAGAGTGGGTCCCACTGGAATCTGTAAACTTACCCCAAAATAAATAATACCTGAAAATAACTTTTAAAAGGCTTTATGAATCTTTGACTTATGCTAAAAGATTGAGAATCATAAAAAGAAACATGCTTTTAAAGATATTTAAAAAAAGGAAAAGTTTTGTAGTTCAACTCTAAACTCCCATGCTCCTCCATAATCTGTGAATTTAGCAAAAGGCAGACACGTACATGATTCCTAAAATTTTCAGGAAAAAAATAAAAACTCATACTACAGTTATGATATAATTTATTAACCCAAATTGGACATTTTTCAAAACTGCAAGGAGGCATTTTGAAAAAATAATTAAATTAAGACAACATACATAACTTAGGACTGTCTTAGGAAAACTAGACGCCAAAACCGGTTTGGCTCAGTGGATAGAGCGTCGGCCTGCGGACTGAAGGGTCCTGGGTTCGATTCTGGTCAAGGGCATGTACCTGGGTTGCGGGCACATCCCCAGTAGGAGATGTGCAGGAGGCAGCTGATCAATATTTCTCTCTCATCGATGTTTCTAACTCTCTATCTCTCTCTCCCTTCCTCTCTGTAAAAAATCAATAAAATATATTAAAGAAAAAAGAAAAAAAAAAGAAAACTAGACAACTTGAAGTATTGGCCAACCTACCTATACCTTCATCCTATAGAAGAACATACACAATTAGTTCTGGAACCATTGTTGCAAATTTTTCTACAGATTGGAGGAGAGCCTGCCATGTTTTCACTCATTGTCTAACTGTGTCCCCACATTTTTGTGTAAGAAATTTGAGGTCCAGGACAGTTAAGCAGCTTTCCCATGGGCTCATAGGAACCTGTGCACCTTTTTACTTAGACATATTTTTCCCATAGCTCCTAGATTCCAAGGAATATTTCCTATTACCTTCCTGATATTAATGCCAACTGCTAGTATAGCTGTAGTAGTTCCCAGGGGCACAATTTCAAGAATGTCATTTCTTTTCCCTAGAACTGTCTGCTTATAAATTACACTAGGCCTCAGTGATTGTCTGGAGTGCTGACATGTTCAGAGTGATATTCAACTATGAATTTATTTATTTATTTATTTATTTATTTATTTATTTATTTATTACTAGGAAATTAAAGTAAACATACCCTTCAATATACCCATGAAGATGAAGCCTTTGAACAAACCAAAATTAAGGAATTGTGGCTGTCAACTCATTATTGTTTCCAGGTGGTGTCTTCCTTTTGTACTTCCTCTTCTTAAATGGAATTTAATTTTGTTAGTGTGGAGAAAGAACAAGGAATGAGTATCTAACATTTGCCTCTCTGGACTTCTCAACTTCCTCCCCGAAGAAGCAAATACTAAGAATGACTTCTGAAGGACAGAGGGGCCAACTAGCAGTAGAAGCACAAGGGGAGATGCTTCTGAGTCTTGGGGGACAGATTTATATCAACACAGAGGTTCGAAAGCATTCAGGAGAGTATTACAAATCAAGAAGTTTCCCAGGATGGGGTGGGTGGAGTTTTGTTTTAGGAAATGGTCCTGAAGAACCCTGGGTAATGCACTAAGAAGCTAGACTTTATTCTATGTCCAGTGGGGAATGACTGAAGGATTTCAAGTAGAGATGTATACTATGTATCATTTAAGAATAAACTCAGGTGATTTTGAAAAACCTAGATTGTAGGAGAGGGCAGTACACTGCAACATAATGGCTGAAGACCAGCTAAGATGCAAATGCTTGAATAAGGGAGGACAGAGCTGGGCTAAGGATTTTACTGAGAAGATTGATAAAAATGGATGATTCAGCTATTAAATCATGGAACCAGTTTTTCACAAAATACAAATAACTAGTGAAACTATATTGAACCACTTAAGGGAGGACTGTGCTATGAAAAATAGGAGAGAACTAAAAAATGTCTAGGGATGGAAACAGGGTAATTGATGGCATCCTAAACAGTAAGATTTACTGGAGAAAGAAGGAGTATTAGTTGGGCATTAGTAGAGGTAATGAGTCACATATAAATATATTAATTTTATCTGTTATGGGACATCCGACATAGATGTCTAAAATCAATAAGAATCATCTCCCTCCTTAAAAAAATAAAGATGCTAAGATTTAGAGGAATGAAGTGAATTTAGGATGATTGCCCAAAATTATAGAGAGGAATTAAAACACCAAGCTCCCGAGATTCAGTCCAGAGTTTTGCTGGGGGCTTCTCTACTCACCCTTGTTTATTTGGTTGGTTAAAAGGAACATTGGTTGAGTTAATAACATTTTAATTCCTGGAAAGATTTTGCCTGAGTGTTTCCCTTTTCCTAAGTTATTGCCTTATAGGCTAGCTGTGTCAGCATTAATCGTCTGCATTAAGACTTTGCATACATTCTGCTTTGGGAGCAGAGGTCCATAAAGAAGATGACACATTTCTGTGATGTCACAGTTCCTTCCCTGAGAGGGTTTTCTACAGGCACTAATAATATTCAGTCTGGATGTCCCCATTTCCTCTTTTTGTTTTATTCTGAACAGCTGTGCTGGAAGCAGCAGAGGAAGTAACCCAAACTGGATGTGATTAGAATGGCTCTTGAACTTCCCTTTCCAGCATCTGTCTTGCTAAGGGGCAATTCAAGCAGGAGGCAACCTCACAAATAGCCCTTTGTCAGAGCTAACAGCATGTTTTCTTGTGAGAAATGTCCTTTTGCTCAATGTGGGGTTTCAAAACTGTTGGTCATTAAAAGTGGAAGTGTTTGACCCTCAATGGAGTGTGTTAAGGGTGGTAATGTCACCCGTTCCTCAAAGTGAAGGCAGATGTTTGTGAGAGGAGGTCGATATTGAGAGAAAGTTTTTGTAGGATTACATAAAAATATCATTAATAAAATATTAATTTTGTTTTAAAAGAAACAAAAAGCCCATGGCTTGTTTTCCAGGCTTCAGAGAGAGCTATCTATGGGACTTTACAGAATATTTCTTTCAGGCTTCTAATGTCTATGAATCCAACATGATATTTATGTAAAGTTATGGAGACTCAAATCAATTTCTTTGGTTATTTTGTTGTTTGAAGGTTATTAGAAGATGGCAACACCCTGGGGTACAAGGTTGAATTTAATCAGTGGTCTACATTTTCACAATACCATTTTTGTAAATATCAAAGCATTTTCCAGATATTGAAATTGATGTCATATAGTGGTTTTGCTCAGTTTGGTTTAGCCAGACACAACTCCCACCTTGTAAGATGCTAGTTGTGACCTTTACCTTGTAAGTTTCATCACCTCTGGCCTCTACACTCAATTGCTGCTTAGACAGGAAAATTTGTGTTGTTGGTGTTTTTTGTTGCTGTTGTTGTTGTTCTTATTTGATTTTGTTTTATTGATTGTGGTTAAGGCAAAGCTAGATGTTTATGTTTATTTAATCCAGGGGTGGGGAATGTCTGGCCCATGGATCATAGGATCATATCATTTGGTCTGGCCCTGCCAAAGCAACCACAGTGGGATTCAAAATTCAATAAACCTAGGAGGTTTTTTTTATAGCAACATAATTTTTAAGTTGATAATTTTGTATGGCCTGAGAATGATGTTATAAATATCCAAATGGCCCTTGGCAGAAAAAAGGTTCCCCCCCCCCTGGATTGAATAAATCCATTGCCTTGTTGTCTTTGGAAAAATTCTGTACCACTGCCCACCAAACACACATACATGTTCATATCTATTGAGAGGCACATCTCTACTTCAGGGGAGATAGACTTAACCTCTAACAAGTTCTCTAACTTGAGCCACACAGGTCATTAGTTCCATGATTACTAGTCAGTGAAGTTTCCCACGACCTGTTTCAGGACCCAGTGGTTGGGATGATGACCCTGTACTATCCCCACTGTGAGTGACATACTTGCTGAAATGTGCACCAGTGGCTTTAATCTCCTTGATCACATGAAGGAAGGGAAGTGTGTGTGTGTGTGTGGGGGGGGGGCCTCTGGGACTAATTCCCATAGAAGTTTTGCTTGGTTGCTGGAGTACTATGAGGCAAATGCTCCTCACTTCTTTTAGAAATCCCAGCTGCAAAGGGAGTTGCTGACCACAACAGAGGCTGTTGCCAAAACACTCTTGGAGTGCTGCTATGGCCCAGAAAAAGTTGCAAATAAGCAGAAGTTCTCAGAAAAATAAAAAAGGAAAATTAAGCTTATGGTAATGTTTTAAGGGAAAAAAAGGAGTATTATCTACAGTTATGTCGATATAAATACAGTTTGTGGGTTTAGGGACTAATTCTGCACTATTGTTCATATTGTTCAGGCCCTTTTGTTCTAGCCAGTTAGGGAAATATTTCCCTTGGCTTAGGTGACATCAGATCTCACTTAGTGGCTCCGTAATATTTTGTTTTAAAAACCAACCCCCCCACCCCCCCGCCTAATGTAAAAATGTAAACTATAGTTAATAACTGGGTGAGTTGCTTAGAGAAGGTAAAATTTGGTATTATAGCTGTGGGCAGAATGTACACCTTGTTCAGTTGCTTTTGTTCCATTCTATGTTGCTATGTATCTGTGTCTTTGGGAAAATTCCTTCACACCTGTTGTTTTCAGTTTCCTGTGACTCTAAACACATCATGAATCCCAGGCTGTGAATGAAATATGGCAACGGGAAGGAACAAAGCATATGGCTGGATGTATCAGTGTACTGCTTCAAGATGCAGTCATGACCTTGGGGTAATGACGCTGATGAAGATTGGGATTGAAGAAGAGCTTCCACCACAGAATGGGCTATAATAAGACATTTTTGGTAAATAGCCATTTGGAGGCTTTTAAGAAATCAGTAAGTGACATTCCTGTTTTTTTTTCCTCCTGAGCTTAAAACCTATTAAAAAATAAGATAGAAGCCAAACAAAGAGAGACCACAAATAATAGTTTCATTGTGGGTAACAGCTGCATCAAGGAATAACATTTAATATGTAGTCAAAGGGCCTCTCATGTCTTCACTTTCCATAATGGACTTAACCTAGAACTGAACACTGCAGGCACTACTCTGAGGAGACAGGGATGGCCTCATGGTTGGGAGCAGACACGGGGCCCGCTCTGTGCAGAGGCAGCTCTAGAAGGAGCACAGCCCACAAGAGGTTTTCCCCAAACTCACTCATCTTCCCAGAGGGAAGTGTGGGAATGGAATGAGGAGAGAGGCCAAGGGAAAGAGTAACAGTCCCTCACAGAAATATGCAACCCCCTTTTATCTATACGCAGCACAAAGAAAAAGGAGAGTGAGAGTCATAATTGAAGAGAGAGAAAGGTCCAGCACCTTAGAAGTTCCAGGAGTGAAGTAGATGGTGAGCCTCCTGGTCAAAGGGTTAAAGTAAGGGAGAACAAGAGCCTACGGAGCTCTGGCTGGTGTGGCTCACTCAGTTGGTTGAATGGCCTCCCATGCACCGAAAGGTCTCTGGTTCCACTCCCCGTCAGGGCTCATACCTAAGTTGCAGTTCAATCCCCGGGGTGCACTCCATGTTTTTCTCTCCCTCTCCCTTCCTCTCTCTCTAAAATCAAATTGAAAAAAATATATATTTTTTAAAATAGCATATTGAGAATAGTGCCCAGTGTTTATGGCCATTTAAAGAACGTTTTTATTGATTTTAGAGAAAGAGGAAGGAAGAGGGAGAGAGAGATAGAAAGATTGAACATCTGCCTCCTGCATGTCCCCTACCAGGGATTGAATCTGTAACAGGGGCATGTGCCCTAACTGGGAATTAAATCAGGGACCTCTGGGTGCATGGGTCGATGCCCAACCACTGAGACACACTGGCTGGGCTATGGCCACTTTGGCTGGTCCAGATAGACAGGTGAGAGACTGAACAGAACATCTGACCGATTCAAAGGGATAAGAGTAAAAAGAGTCCAAGTTCTGTTGAGGCACAAATCCAAATGGGCCTTGGGTTCTTCGGGTTTGGAACCTCAAAAGGCTGCATCCTAGCAGAAAGAGTAAAGGAAAGTAAATAGGTTCTCATAGGAACTGCAGCTCATTTTAGGATTCTCTTGATCCCTATAATTAAATTGAGGTGATCCCAGATTGTAGCTGCTCACAAGTACCTGATAGAAATGAACATAAATACTTCCTGAGGGAAGAAAACACCATCCTAGTCCTCAATTTATTTCTACTAACAATCTTACAAATAAAGTGTCTGGCACATAACAAAATAAATATCACTATACATGAGTAGACAAGATAACATGAATGGAAACACCAGACAACAGAAATTGATCTTCAGGGTTCCAACATTAGTGTTATCAGACACAGATCTTTAAAATAACTGTACTTTCTATTGTTCAAGGTTAAAAGGGGTGGAACTGAGAATTCTGGCAGAATAAAATAGAAACTTTAAAAAGTAATCATACAATAGTTCTAAATTTAAAAATATAATAACCCAAATTAAGAATTCAATGGATGGATTTACATGCAGATTAAATGTAACTAAAGGAAGAATTGGTAAAATGGTCAGAAGAAAATATATGGAATGAAGATTGGAGAGACTAAAGTAATGGAATATAGAGAAAAGAGCATAAAAGGAGACACAAAGATAAAAGTGAAATATATGTAATTGAAATCCCAAAGAAAAGGAGAGAGCAAACAAGGCAAAAGCAGTATTTAAAAAAAGATAAGCTGAGAACTTTTGAAAATCCTATGCAGGATAAATAAAAAGAAGGCATGTCTGGACACATCATGATTATGGTGGGAAGGCAGAAACCATGGCAGACAAGAAATATATCTTCAAAATCACGATATCTGATTTTTAAAAAAGCAACAACTACCAACTAGTAAATCATACTGTATGGGAAAATGTTTAGAAAATGAAGGCGGAGTAAAAACATTTCAGTCAAAAATCAAGGTGCTTCTTCCCCAGCAGACCTCCAAATGAAAGCAATAGTAGTGAGTGCTCTTTGGGTTTAAGAAAAATGACGCCATGTGGAAATTCAGACATGCTTCCAAGAGAAACAAAAATGATAAATATGTTATTCAATAAATATTGTCTGTATAAAATAGTTATAAAATCTTATGTCATTTAATATGTAGAGAAATAATTAAAATAAACTATAACAATGGCATATAAGTTGGGAGAATGAAATAAAGCATTTTAAGATTCTTACATTGTCCAGGAAGAGGGTAACGTATCTATTAATTTAATTTGTTATACATTTCTTTTTTTTTTTCTTTTTTTTTTTTTTAAATATATTTTATTGATTTTTTACAGAGAGGAAGGGAGAGAGATAGATAGTTAGAAACATCGATGGGAGAGAAACATCGATCAGCTGCCTCCTGCACATCTCCCACTGGGGATGTGCCCACAACCCAGGTACATGCCTTTGACCGGAATCGAACCTGGGACCTTTCAATCCGCAGGCCGACGCTCTATCCACTGAGCCAAACCGGTTTTGGCGTGTTATACATTTCTAGAGGAAACACTGGAACAAGAGTAAAAAAGCATAGAACTGCCAAGCTAATGGAGGAGGTAGTAAAGTAATCGAAAATAATCCAAAAAGAAGAAACAAGAAAATAAATATCTAAATGAACAAAACAAAGACATAGAACAGGTGGGATAAATAGTAAGAAACAAGTAATATAGTCAATTTAAAGTTTATGTGGAGAGGTAAATAGCTAAAACAATTTTGCAAAAGAATAAAGTGGGAAGAATCGTCCCTGATTTCAAGACTTGGTATATGACTATAATAATCAAGAATGTGTGGTGTTGGTAGAGGCATAGACATTTAGGTTACTGGAACAAAATAGAGAATCCAGAAATAGCTCCACACAACTATGACCAATTGATTTTTTACCAAGATGAAAAATGTGTATCCATAGCCTGACCTACTCCCCAATAAAAAAGAACCTAAACTTCATGAGATAGGAGAAAACAGGATAAAATCTTCAGAATCTGAGGGCTGGTGAAGAGTTCTTATACATGACACCAAAAGCAAGATTCATGAAATAAATATATTGATACATTGGACTTCATCAAAATTTAAAACTTCTACTGCATGAAATACCATGTACAGAGGATGAAAAAAACACACACCCTGTAAACTGGAAGGAACTATTTGCAGACCATATTTTAAAGAACTCATACCTAGAATATAGAAGAATGCTGAACCTCAACAGTAAAACAATCCACTTAGAAAACAGGCAAACGATATAAAGTGCCATTTCACCAAAGAGAATATGTGAATGGCAGATAAGCACATGAAAGATATTCTAGCCATTAAGTGCAAATTAAGACCAAGGTGAGACATAACTATATACCTATTAGAATTGCTAACAAAAAAAATAGTGACACTACCATATGTTGGCATGTATGTAGAGAAATGGGAACTCACATGCATAGGACTGTAATATGGTATAGCCACTGTGGACAATATTATGGCAGTATTTTTTTTAAAAAAATTAAACACACTTACCATAACTGGTATCGATTGCATTGCTGGGCAATTATCCCAGAGAAATAAAAATGTATTTCCACACAAAAATATACACATACTTGGTAGC
Organism: Myotis lucifugus; assembly: GCF_000147115.1. Lineage (NCBI taxonomy): Eukaryota > Metazoa > Chordata > Mammalia > Chiroptera > Vespertilionidae > Myotis > Myotis lucifugus. Next base: position 1,516,777 of record NW_005871286.1, on the reverse strand, counting down.
AGTTTGGTTTGTAAGAGCTCCAAACTGGAAACAACCAAAATATCCCTGCATAGGTGAATGGTTAAACAACCTGTGGTCCAATCATATAATGGAATACTAAAACACAAACGGAAGAATCTATCGATACATGCAACAACTTATATGAATCAAGGGCATTATGCTTATCGAAAAAACTCTCAGAAGATTGCATACAGTATGATTCCAGTTATATAACATTGTCTAACCAACAAAATTATGATGATGGAAAACAGATCATTGGTTACCATGGGTTAGGACTGATGAAGTGAGGGGTGGCTTTGACTATACAGAGGTAGCCTTTGACTGTGAAGGAAACCTTTGTAGTGATGGAAGAGTTCTGTTTTGATTGCAATTGTGGGTTTACTAACCTGCACACCTGATAATTACAAAGTCAAATTCCTGGTTTGAATATTGCACTATTAGTGTAAAGATGTAAATGAAATGAAAGGTACAAAAGGCCATTCTATACTATTTTTCTCTTTCTATGAATCTATAATTATTTCAAAATTTAAGGTTTTTTAAACATGCACAAATTTATCAGTAATTACATTAAATGTAAATGGATTAAATCCTCCAATTATATGACAAAGATTACCAAACTAGATTTTGGTTTTTTAAAGATAAATCTTGTATACAAGGGATATTTTTTAAATGTTCGTATACAGAAAGTTTGACTATACAAGGATGGAATTGCTAACCTAAGAAATATGGTATAAATATATAAATATCAAACAGGGTATGTTGAAGCAAATATAGCTTATGAATAATCACATGATTTAGGTCTGTCCTCTGAATATTTTTCTGGTGTTGTAGAATTAGCCAGACCATAATATTACTGTGACTGAGATAAAAAACAAACAAAATAAATTCATGACTCACTAATGAAGGAATAGAAACATAATCATTTTCTTTAACATCTACTTAATTTTTAAGTAACTTAAAAACTTGTTAGTGCATTTTTGTGGTTCATCCCATGACTATTTCAGAACACTCTACCCAAGTTATTCCATATGCACTGTTTTGTTTTATTTTATCATTAAGTTTGCTTTTTTTCCCTTCCATTTTAGTAGTATCCATGTCTTGATTTCATAAGTATATTTATTGTTCTTGTTCTTCATTCTCCTGGCATCATAAAACTGTTCAGAAAATATTTTTTCAGAAAATAACAACGCTATTAAAATGCAGAAAGTAAATGGATCTCTCTCAGAAGAGGAATATATAGTGAGCATCTAGAGAAGGAACTAACAACCATTTTGCATGTTAAAAATCAGCTTATTCCACTTAAATCTTTCTCATGGATAAACTTTCTTTTTTTCCTGAGAAACTCTTCAGTAATGATCCCTCATGAAGGAACTTCATTTGAAAATCACAGCACTAAAAATTCCTCTGAGATTTAGATGCCATTTAACTTTATCCTTATGCTTATACTGCTTGAATACTAATAGCTGCTTGCTCAACTCAGGGGCAAAGTGTTTACTATTATTATCATTAATAACTGCAAGATAATGATTAATCAGACCATTTTATATTCACATAACGTTTTATATTCCACAAGGCAATTCTCATAATCAGTTTTCTATTTGACCTTTGCAATTGTGCCATTTGCAGAAAAGGAGACTGAGGCTCAGGGGAGGGGGTTACAAGCCTAACCCCAAACCACACAACCGTTCAGTGGTGGAGCTTGGTCTCAAACACAGTCTTCATAACTTCCAGTCCAGAGCTATTGTTACTTTGTCATGCTGCCTTCCCTCCTTTATTGGTGGAAGTGCACTGAACCCTGCTGCACTGAACCCTGCTGCTGTGGAAGGTTTATCTCAGGAAGTGTTGCACACTCTTCCCTCTACGCACGTGCCTCAGGATTCCCTTTCCCTGGAGCCTATCTAGTGCAGGGGACCAGGCTGCTGTAATCTGTTTGCTGTAATCTGTCTGCCCAGCAAATGTATATGGTTGTTTCTGTAACAGCATGTGGTCCCACAGCAAATTCATGGCAGGCGGTTTACTGGTTATCTTTGCCTCAGTTGAAGCCAAAGTGGTTAAAGTCCAAATCAGGTAGAGGTCAGTGCCAAGTACAGCCCACAGGAAAAGCTCTAACTTGAAAATAAGATTGGCCGTGTTATCAGCATTGAATATTCTGATAACATTTCACTGATACAATTAAAGACTGCTGAAGAACAAAAATGAAAACAAAATGTTGGTTTTCTTCTCAATTAAATAAAGACAAGTATATTTGGATTCACATCATAGTCTAGCTATTAATTTCGTCACCGTAAATGAAAAACAGAAGGACTATAAGGATGTTAAAAGCCAATGAAAACATAACCAAAAAAGTGGGAAGAGAGTGGAAGGAATGTAGAAAAATTGTATGCAAGGGGTATGAAGAACAGCCATCTCCAGTAGAGCTGTTTGTAACCAGGGAAGATGGAGTCTGCAGTCACTCATCTCAACAGTCCCTGTGCATTCAGGGCCTGGCGCCTGTCTTGAAATGAGCTTGAGTTTCATAACGACCGGGATGGAGCTCAGCTATTTCTGGATGATGGGATTCATCTGGCATGGCAGGGCGGCCGGTGCACACAAAAACACTTAAAGTCATTTTTTCTCTGACTAATTTATACATTAAAAATAAACTGCCTTAGAAAGCTTTGCTTTTTTGGATGACTTTCGGAGTGTCTGCTGTTTTAACCGTGGCGCAGTGGAGTCTGCTCTGTTGTACACAATCAGCCTTTGATATCCTTAGAATTTAGACAAAGTCAATCTGAGAACTCCAAAGAAGACAGGCAGGGAAGAAATTTAAGAAAGTAGGGAACAAGTTTTAATAAAAGATATTGAGATGTTTTTGAAGGGGAATTTGGAAAGAAAGGAGATTTGGTCCTGGGAGTATGATGATGATGGAGAGTGGCTTAGGCTAACCACTGCCCAGATCCCTTCGCTTGGACTGTTTCTCAAATTTCAGTCACATGTTCTTGATTTTTTTCCTATATCAATCTTCAACTGTTCAATTTTTATTTAAATTATTTTTTTAGACATTTTTTTCTGTCATGTCATAAATTGAAAATCAATAATACCTGGCTTAAATAGAAATATGTAAAAGAAAATATAACACAATTTTATTCAATGTTAGCAATATACTATTGTTTGCCCTAAATTCTAAGCTTGAAGACTTACATTTTTGCTATCACTGGAAAGAGCGATTAATGAGTGTTGGAGAAGCTTTAAAGTTAGGTCATCATCATACTGATTGTTTCCCTTTGTTAAGTCAGTTTAAAGGGAAATCGTAAATTAAATAACAATGTTCTTATTTTGTGAATAAATAGTACTGCTACTGTTTGGTTTTTTATTATTTGGTTTTTGTTTGTTTGTTTTAATTGCAAGCAACAAAAATCAATACCAGGAGGACACGAAATACATGACCTAAACAGATCACTGTAAAGTCATTTCCAAATACCATTACTTGGATGAATCAGCTCCATCCTCCACCCTTCCCCACACACAATTTCCATCTCTGTGGTAAAGATCCAAAACAGGAAGCCTTACTGGCTTAGAGCATGTCTCCATTCCTTGAATGGTGAGGACTGGGAGCTTGAGTAACAAGTCCACAGAATGTATGTGATGAGAGTAAGATAATTAATTTAATGTGTCAACTTTACTGGGCCATGGGATACCAAGATATCTGGTTAAGTATTATTTCTGGGTATGCCTGTGAGGGTGCTTCTAAAGGGTGTCCCAAAATTCGCGCAAGAAGTAATTTTGATAGAAAACACAGGTTTATAATTAAAAATTGTAAATTTGTTATTGATTCATAAAGTATACAGTATAGGGTTATGTATGGAATAGCACATAGGGTAAATGGCCTCCACAGCTTTGCTGGCACATACGCACTCTTTTGTTATTGCCTGAGCAGCCGCATTTTCGAGGAAGAATGGTCCGATGATGCCTCCAGCCCAAAATCCGCACCAAACAGTGACACGTTGTGGATGCATTTGTTTCTCAACAATAACTCGTGGATTTTCTGAACCCCAAATGCAACAATTTTGTTGATTAACCAAGCCATCAAGATGAAAATGAGCCTCATTGAAATTCAGCCACATTTATGCAAAACGGTCATAGAAAATTTCAACAAAAGAGTGCATATGTGCCAGCAAAGCCGTGGAGGCCATTTACCCGATGTGATACTCCATACATAACCCTATACTGTATACTTTATGAATCAATAATAAATTTACAATTTTTAATTAGAAACCTGTGTTTTCTATCAAAATTACTTCTTGCGTGAATTTGGGACACCCTTTAGAAGAGATTAACATTTGAATTTGTGGACTAAATGAAATCAATGGCCTTCCGCAATATGAGTGGGAATCATCCAATCTGGTGAGGGTCTGAATGAAACAGAAGGCTGGAGGAAGGTTAAATTTGCTCCTTGCATGATTGCTTAGCATTTATCTTCTCCTGATCTTGATGCTCGTGGTTCTCAGGCCTTCAGACTTGGTTCTATTGGCTCTCCAGCTCTCAAGCCTTAGAAGTAACCACTGGCCTTACTGGGTCTTCAGTGTGCAGAATTCTAAGACTCCACAATCATCTGCCTCATAATAAGTGACTTTATCAAGGTTGATGTCTAAAAGTCAATATATAGGGTGAAGGCCTGTGCTGGGGGGCGAGAGGGGGCTGGGAGAGATCAATGGGGGGAAAAAGAGACATATGTAATACCTTCAACAATAAAGAATTTAAATTAAAAAATAAAGTAATTATTGATAGGTAAAAAATAATAAAAGTCAATATATATAAAAATGAACTTTTCTATATACTAGCAAGAAGCTTTAAGGAAAAAATAAACCTTTACAATAGACCATATGTATATGTGTATGTTTATGTATATATATTTGCCACTTTTCTGATCTATATATGTATATGTATATATAGATTAGGAAAAATATATTTATATGTATATTATTGAGAAAAAGTCAAGAAGTAAACAAATGGAAGGTTAAATCATATTTATGGATTAGAAGTCACACTACAAAGACCAGAATAAGAACAATGTGTATATGGATACTTGATTTATGATAAAATGATACATAGACTGATGGGGAAGGATGATTTTTCAAAAATAGTATTAGTTTAACTAGATATTTTAATCAAAATACTAAAAACATGAACAAATATAAAGGAAAAAAGTTAACCCCGCTCTTATATCATATATAAAAATTAACTCCAAGTTTAGTATAGTTCTAAATATGAAACACACTTTGATGCAGCTAGTATAGAATAATTAAGGAATACATTTTAATGTTCTTGGCATAGGAAAAGTTATTTTAAACAGGAAAAAATGTACCAACCAAAAGGGAAATGGTCTCTATATTTAACCACCATAAAATTAATCATTTCTGTTCATCAAAAGACATCATTAAGAAACAGAAAAGCAGTACACATAGTGGGGGGAGGTACTTGTAATTCAAATAATAGCAATGGGTTTAGATTCAGGATATAAAGAATAAGGAGGTCTAAGAGAACAATGGGCAAGAATCTTGGACAGGCTTTTAGAAAATAGATAAATGGTGATAAACAACTTCCTCAGTAATGAGGAAAATGCAAATTAAAATTGCAGTGAGTAATGTCCAACAACTGGTCAATAGCTAAGCAGATTGCAGTACATTTTTGAAATGAAATACAGCTTAGCAATAAAAAGGAACAAACTACCAACACACATACCAACATGGATGAATTTCAAAAGCATGATGCTAGGTGAAAGAACAAAGACACAAAACACTACATATCATATGATTCTACTTATGCAAAATTCTAGAAAAGGCAAAACCGTTGTGACAGCAGATCAATGGTTACTCAGAAGTGTGAGTCAGGGCGGGGACTGGCTGCAAAGGTACATGAGAGAACATTCTAGGATGTTGGAAATGCTGTATATCATGATTGTTTACTTTTGTTAAAACTCATTGACTTATTCGTGCCATGAGAAATTAGAAGCAATGAATTACTGCACCAATGGATGAATTTTTAAAATAGAAGCTTAAAGAAATAATTATACTAAAAGTAGATAAATCTAACTCCCAGTGTTCTAGGTCAGGATAGTGGTCACTATTGGGCAGAGTGAAGGAGATAATGAATTGGGTGGGGGTGGGGGTGTTCTTAGGAGAGCTGGCAATGTTTAGTTCTTTATCTGGGTGGTGGGTTTGTGAGTAATCACTTTGTGATGAGTTTCTGCATAGTGTATTTGTGTTTTTGGCACTTTTCTGATAATTATGACAATTGTCTGGCTATTGAAAAGGTGGGATATAGGGATATGATTAAATAGGTGTTTTTGTTTTTGTCCTTTTGAGATAAAAGATACTTGAGAAATATTCTTTTTTTCATGGGACTAATTCATAGAGAGAGAAAAAATGGAAGGGAAATGGCTTGAAGGGATAATGAATAGTGTGCAATTTCTGAGGAGAGAGGATCTGTAGTCTAGCTGAAACGATTGGCCCCACCCAGATTAATCAGAGGGCGGAGAGAACATGGGCATATGTAAGTCTGTGGGTGGGTAATAGAAGGAGTTCCTGTCTGATAGCTTCTCTTCTCTCTAAATTAGACAAAGGTAAATTCTTTACTGAACAGATTGCAACTTGAGAGATGTAGAGAAGTTTGAAATATTAATTGCAGAGAGAGGAAGGTAAGATTGACCTGTCAGTGTTATAGACCCAAACCAGCTTGATGAAATAAACATTTATTTGATGTCTTATGAGAAGAACCTCTGTTCTGCACTCAGACTATAGCAGCATATAGTTTGACCTCTTTAGCAAGATCATTGATCTCAAGGGCCACGTAGGTTATACATGACATCACTATAGCTTTAAGTAAGTAACCACAACTGATTCTGGGAATAGGTCACAGAGTTGGAGTCACAAATGGGATCTGCACCTGGTATGGGCAAGGAGAAAAAAAGATCATTTGCCAGTAATCACAGATATCATGACAATGAGGTATTCTTCAAATACAATGAAGTCACAGGATTTAAAAACAAAGAGCCATAAAAGCACATGGGTATCCAGAAATAGTTAGATATGGATTTTATTTTGCAAAATGCTGATTTCAAGCCCAAAAGGAAAAGTGTGAATTAATTAACATACACTCATTCTAACTCTCCAAAAGTAAATCAAAGCAACTGTCATAGAAGGGATTTGTCAGTAGTACTATTTTTGTAAGTGCAATCATGTAATATTGCTTTTAATAACATTTAAACTAACCTTGCATATTGCAAGGGATATAGTTCCTTTGAGGGCAATTATAGTTACTTTATCAAAATAAAGTGACATCCAGTTCAAACTATTGGACATCAATAGAGGAGGTGAAAGATTATACTCCATTAAAAATAATAAGAGATAGCCAAAATTTTTAAATAAGATGCTTATTTAAATTTATTATTAGTTTTATGTTTTGTTTTATTTTTTTTAAAGCTTATGTGTATTTTCTTGGTGTATGTAGCAAGAGAAAGATAAAAATAAGTATTCAGAAGAATGATAGGCAAAAATATAAACACATTTTTTTTTCTTTTTAGCTCTTTCTTGTGCAAGTTAAGAAATAGAGATATGGGAGAAAAAGAGATTTTGAGAGATTTGAAACGAAACATTTACTTTCAGTTTCAGATGAAGAGCCAAGATTGGTAGACTGACCCAGTTGAAAGAGCCTTGATACCAACTAAAGATTGATGGTTAATTATTAAAAAGAAATATTATAATCAATGTTTGTATATATAATTAATGATATAATTAAAGGACCTCAGACACCCAATGTGATCTTTGAGTCATTTTGTTAACTGGATTTGTTTTATTTAGTGATAATAGGATGTGATTATTTTTTAAGTTAAACAATAAAAACATATAAATGGAAAGTTAATATTCACAACTCTCCTTGTCCCACATTGAAGTAACTAATGTTAACTCTTTGTGTCTGTATTTTCAGATATGTTGTGTTTATTCAATCATATGCAAATAGGTATGATTTTTCCTGAATATATGTGTTTAAAAATAAAAATGGGAATTAGCTTATTAAGTTACTCTGCAATATGCTTTCACCTCTAAGCATTATATTTTTTGAGCTCAAGCTGTATGTAAATTCTTTCAGTTCTTTTTCATTTTTTTCAATTACAGTTTACATTCAGTATTATTTTGTATTAGTTTTAGGTGCAGCATAGTGGTTAGATAATTGTATACTTTACAAAGTGTTCTGCCAATATTTCCAGTACCTATCTGGCACCATAATAGATATTGCAATACTATTGTTGACTGTATTCCCCATGCTGTACTTTACATCCCCATGACTATTTTGTAACTACCAATCTGTACTTCTAATCCCTTCACCTCTTTCACCCAGTCCCCCTTCCCTCTGGCAACCACCAGACCACTCTGTGTCTATGAGTCTACTAAACAATATATTATGGCCATCTAGTCCAAAAAGTTGATATAATGTAATATGTTCTTTGTTATTAATAGTTGCAGAATATTACATAATATTTATATACACCATAACTACTACTATTACTTTCTAATACTAATACACATTTAAGTTATGAATTGTGTGTTCATCATTCCCTGGCTTTTCTTTAAATTTTTTTAACATATGTGTAGATCCTATTCAAAAAAATTACATGTTTTTGAAATTTTTATATAAGATGTCATACTATGTGTATTAGGGTTCTCTAGAGAAACAGAACCAATAGGATGTGTGTATATATATATATATATATTAAGAGAGATTATTTTAAGAAATTGGTTTATGTGATTGTTGGACTTGTTAAATCTGAAATCCGCAGAGATCCCAAAAAAAGTTGATGTAGCAGTTCAAGCCCAATAACAGCAACTTTTCTTTTGGGAACCTCAGGCTTTTCTTTTAATGTCTTCAACTGATCGAATGAGGCCCACCCACATTATGTGTTTTACTCAAAAGTTGACTGACTTAAATATTAATCATATGTAAGTATTAATTCACAGTAACTTCTAGACTAGTGTTTGCTCAAAAGCTGGAAACTAAATATGGTATCAGAGGAAGAATAGACACACAGATCAATGAAACTAAATTGAGAGCCCATAAATAAATCCACACCAATTTTTGACAAAGGAGCCAGAAACATATAATGGAGAAAGAAAAGCTCTTCAATAAATGGTATTACAAAAATTGGAAAGCTACATGCAAAAGAATAAAGCTACATGCTATTTGACACCATATATATAAATTAACTCAAATGGATTAAAGACTTAAATATAAGACCTGAAACAATAAAATACATGAAAGAAAATATAGTACTAAACTATAGACCTTGGTCTCAGAAGGTTTTCTGAACTTGACCCCAAAGACAAAGGAAGTAAAAGCAAAAATAAATGAATGGGATTACATCAAACTAAAAAGTTTCTGCACTGCAAAAGAAACCATCAACAAAACAAAAAGTCAACCAACTGAATAAAAGAAGATATTTGCAAATGATACCTTCAGTAAGGGGCTAACATCCAAAATATATGAAGAACTTGACAACTCAGCAACAGCAACAACAAAAAATAATCCAATTTAAAAAATGGGGAGAGCCTGAACAGATGCTTTTCCCAAGGCATACAAATAGTCAATAGATATATGAAAAGATACCCAACTTTACTAACTATAAGGGAAATGCAAATCAAAACTACAATGAGATAGCATCTCACACCTGTTAGAATAGCTATTATCAATAAGGCAAGAAATAGTGTTGGAAAGGATGTGGAGAAAAAGGAACTCTCATACAATGCTGATGAGAATGTAAACTGGTATAGCCACTATGAAAAACAGTATGGAGGGTCCTCAAAAAATTAAGAATAGAGTTACCATACGACCCAGCAAATTCTCTTCTGGAAATCTACCTGAAAAAATTGAAAACATTTATTCATAAAGATATACAGGGGTGGGCAAAGGGAGGTTCACAGTTGTTCATATGGAAAATAATACAATAATTAATAAGAATACAAAAATAAACTGTATTTTACATACTCACAACTGTAAACCTATGTTTGCCAACCCCTGTATGTACCCCTATGTTCATTACAGCATTATTTATGGTAGCCAAAACATGGAAGCAAACAAGTGTCCTTTGGTATATGATTGGATAAAGAAGAGTGGCACATATATACAATGGAATACTACTCAGCCATAAGAAAGGATGAAATACTGCCATTTGCAACAACATGGATGGATCGTGAGAATATCATGCTAGGAAAAATAAGTCTAAGTCAGATGGAAAAAGTTAAGAACCACATGATTTCATTTGTATGTAAGATATAAAACTGAGAGCAACGAATGAACACACAAAACAAACAAACTCAGAGACACAGACAACAGTATAGTGATTACCAGAGGGGAAGGGTGGTGGAAGGAGGATAAAGAGGGTAAGAGGGATCAAATATATGGTGACAGAAGAAGGGTAGACTTTAGGAGGTGAGCACACAATGCAATATACAGATGACGCATTATAGGGTTGTACACTTGAAACTTATGTGATGTTATTAACCAATGTCACCTCAATAAATTTAATTAAAAAAAACTGGGTACTATAGCCTCACCAAGTTGACACATAAAATTAACCATCACTCTATGTGTATTTCTCTGGGATTTGCCTTTTTCATTCAGTATTTCATTTTTTTTAGATCCTTTCAGACTCTAATTCTAGTTCATTCAAACTTTCTGCTAACTAGTAATCCATTGCATGAATGTATCACAATTAATTTATCCATTTGTTCCTATTGATGAACATTTGAGTTATTTCTTTTTGTGTGTGTGTTGCAAACAATGTTGCTATGAACATTTCAGATTATTACTCTGTGTTCAAGGACAAGAGTTTCTTCAGATTATGTCCCCAGAAGTAAACTTTCTGGGTCATAATGCTATGCACACAGTCAGTTTGATGATAATGCTAAATTTTTGTTCAAAGTGAAGTGCCAGCTCACACTCCACCAACAGCTGGTGAGCGTTGTGCCCTACTTTGGTTTTGTCAGACTTTATAATGTTTGCCAATGTTGTAGTTAAAAGTAGGATTTTTGTATTTTCTCATTAAGCCTATTAAATACTAGCTGTATAATCATTGTAAAATCACAAACTGTAATGTTCCTGCCAGCTCTGATTTCTCCTGATCACAAATTCTTATCTCAAACTATTCAAATAGATAATGTTAGAAAACAAAATACACCCACTTGCTGTGCTCCAACACTGAAGACATTTAGTTTAACTTGTTCAGGCTGTTCACTGGGTTAATGAGCCAGAGTATAAATCAGGCACTTGGGTGTCAGTTTTGAATAAGGAACCCAAGAAGTATGGCTATTTTTACGCAGGACAGTGGAGTAGGAGTGGAATTACAGTTTGCCTAAAGGCAATAGAATGATTGCAACCGAGTGTTTCATGCTAAACAGATGTTACAGTCACTTGAAATATTACAGTTCACTCTGGGCTTCTTTCTATTTCACGTTTCCTATCAGTCGGCTGTAATTTGCAGGAGCTTAAGGCAGTTGGATGGGGCTTGAAAACTTGAGAGCTTTGCTTCATCAAATGTTGGTTTAGAAAAGCCTTTTCTAAGTTAAAAAAACACAACATCAATTTTCTCAGATCATTATTATTTCCAAGAGGGCTAATTTAATAATTTATTTTTTAAATGAAAGCCTGTGCTATTCAGACTCACAAAAACATCTACTCTGAGAGCAACATTTCGCCTGATTTTTGGACTTCAAGGAGAATAAACAATTCCATTTCCATCTGTTACTAGTGCCAAATGGAATTTGTATTAGAAAGTTTCCATATGAATAGTGAGATGGGTATCAACAACTTGGCAGAAGAAGTTGTCTAAAAGAAGCCTACTACTCTATTCAACAAGTCTGCTTAGAGATAGATCAGGGTTGGTACACTTCTCTCTAAAGGGCCAGGTAGTAAATACTTTAAGGTTTTGTAGGCCATTCGGTCTGTCACATCTACTTAACTCTGCTGTTATGGCATGAAAGCTGCCATAGACAACACATAAACAAATGGGTGTGGCTGTGTTCCAATGAAATTTGACTCAAAAAACAGGTGGCGGGCTGGACTTAGCTTGCAGGTTGCAGTTTGCCAACCCAATTTAGATCAATAAGTAAATGAAATTAAGTGTGAAGCATAATTAAACGTTTGTTTGCATATTCTTTCTCTGCTTGCCTCTCTGGTATCCCTGTAATATGAGATACTGCCTGTCATCCCTCCTTATCATTTATTCAGGAGATAATTACACTGGGCTTTGTGTTGAGCTATTGGTACTGCATTTGGAAAGGTTAATGCATTCTCCCCAAGTACATAGTGTATTTCATGGAAGTGTTCATAGGAAATTTTTGACTGATCAAATTAGTTTATTTATTGATTGAACAGTCCTTCCCTCAGGTGGGGGAAAGGAATGCTTAGCTAGGCTCGTTATAGCTACAGATTTGGCAGGTGTTTAAGCTTGTAAACCAAGGGCCTCTGGGAGTTGGCGAGCCTTTCCTCTCGCACCTGTGGCCTGCTGGCAATCCACATTCCTCCTACCGCCCACCATGTGCCAGCTCCAGGAGGCAAGTGCACACGTTGTGACATATCACAAGCTATTCTCCTGCCTCTTACAAAATCCACTGAGCATAGGGTGTGGACCTGAACCAGCACGTTCTACTTATGGATAATAATTATGGACTTTGATGATGGACCATGATGTGCGTGCCTGGGGTGAGGTACCGAGGGAGAGCAGTGTTTCCTTTCATTTCTCACGAGGCCATTATCTTCTTTCCATCTCCGTACCTCTGCTCTAGTGCAAGTTACCTTCCTCTCAGACTTCCAAAATCCTTTCCTGATTGTTTCTCTGGGTCTTCTTACCTCATAATAACCTGTTCTCCACACAGCAGCCAGAGTGACCTTTTAAAAATGCAGTTCTTATCATGCCATTGCGTGACTGACTTTTTGTTTTTTTTCTTCACACTGCTCTTAGGAGAAAGCCAAAATCATTATTTTGACTTTCTCTCAAGACTGTGTGTGCACTGACCCCAGCTCACCTCTGCAACCTCACCTAACTCCACTCTCTCCCATGCTCTCGTGTTTGAGTCACATTTGCATTGTTTAGTTCCTTGGACTAACCCTCCAATACTGGCTCCCACCTACGAACCTTTACCCCTTTACAGATGCTATTATACTAGTACTCTTGATCTTCTGTGTATAGTTTTGATTTCTTAAATTGAAAAGATCTCTAATTTGCTATATTCTGGTCTATGGAAAGTCATTTTTATAGGGTCTCCACTTGTTCTAACCATCATTGTAAGTCCGATATGTTACTTATGAAATGTACAAATTATTGTTTTTTGGCAGTAGTCTGGAAATGTGAAGAAGAAATTCAGTAATTTTTAACTAACAAGATACATATCCCTAGTTTTATGAAATAGCAATTAAAGAGTGCTTGAAACAAGTGTTTCCAATAGCAATGACTTCCAAAATTGAGAAATCTGGAAATTCCATGATTAATTGGGTTGGAAAAACTACTTTGATGTAAAATATGCAAAGAATTGACTCAAATGTAGGTGTATGTTGGTTATGATTTTTCTTTTACTTGCCTTAATTCCTTAACCAAGAAACAAACATGTTACCCAACTCCCAAGCTTCTCCAATCAACAAATGTGGGGTTCAGGCTGCCCTGTAGCAGCGTTATTTACAATAGCCAAGACATGAAAAAAAGTAGGTATTCATCGATATATATATATATATATATATATATATATATATATATAGATATATATTACAATTCACCCATAAAAAGAAAGAAAATTCTGCCATTTGTGACAGCATAAATGGACCTTGAAGGCATTATGCTAAGTGAAATGTCTGACAGAGACAGACAAATACTATATGACCTCATTCATATGTAGAATCTTTTTTAAAAAAAGCTGAACTCATAGAAACAGAAAGTAGACTGGTGGTTATCAGGAGGTTGTGGTGGGGGAAATGGGGAGATGTTGGTTAAAGGGTTCAATTTCCAGTTATAAGATGAATAAGTTCTGAGATTGAACATACAGCGTGTTGGCTATATTTAACAATAATTTACTATATAGTGTATGATACACTTGGAAGTTGCTGAGAGTATATATCTTAAATACAGGGGTGAAAAAAGTAGGTTTACAGTTGGAATACAATTAAATAATGTAACATTTAATAAATAATAACACAAGAATAAACTGTGTTTTGTATACTGACAACTGCAAACCTACTTTTTCTTAATCCTGTATTCTTATCACACACCCACACAAAAGGTAATTATTCAAGGTGACAGATGTGTTAACTAACATTATTTTGGCAATCACAATATATGGGTATCAAATTCTCACATTGTATACCTTAAACTTATGTAATGTTATGTGTCAATTTATCTCAATAAAGCTGGAAAAACAAAAATTTAAAAATCTAAATTAAATCATCTAAATGGCTATGTTTAAACCTATATATAGTATTTTGGATATAATTGCATTGAACCTTCAAGACCTCTATAGAGATTAATTTAAACATCATTGAGAGAAATTATAAATGAATGGATATAATCATATTTTATGTATGAGAACTCTCTCTCAAATCTATCTACAAATTCAAAGAAACCCAAATGAAAATCCAAGAAGAATCATTTCATGAAAACTGATTAACTCCAAAATCAATACGTAAGAAAGAGAACCAAGAACAGCAAAGATAATCTTGAAGAAAGGTTCAAAATTCGGGACTAACAAATATAAGATCCAGACTCATAAAGAATCGAGAGAATGAAAACTCACCCAGGCATGCACAAACTCTTGGTTCATGAGTAAAGTGGCTCTGCAGAGCAAGGGGGAAAGAAAAGTATTTTAAATAAATATTAATTGGATATTCATATAGAAAAAATAAAATTTCATCATTACTTCAAACACAAACAAAATTAGTTCCACTTGAATTATAGATCTGATAAGGGTAGAAAAAATAAAAACTAAAAAAAAATAACTTAGGATGATATCTTTCTGTTGTTGGGGCAAAAACAAACAAACAAACCCAAAATGTAATAACCATCTAAAAAATATTGCTATTTTGTCAACATATTAAAAGTAAGAACCTCCATTTATCAAAAGACACCATTAAATGAGTGAAAAGGTAAATCAAAGAAGTGAGATGATATTTGCAACATGTATAATATATAAAAGGATCTTTTTCAGAATACATAAAGAATTTCTTCAAATCATTAAGGTAGACAACCCAGTATAAAATAGACAAGAGATTTGAATATCTTAAAGAAGACATTCAACTGATTGATAAATATATGTAACCCCCCCCCCCCCCCGCAACTGCATTAGTCGACAGGACACACAAATTTAAACCTCCATGTTTTCTAACTAGACACCCAGGAGAGTGTCTTAAAATTAAATAGACTGACCTTACCAAATGGTGAGGCGGTGGAACAATGAGAATTCTCATTTATTGCTGATGGGGATGTAATTTGGTCACCTACTTGGGAAGATTACTTGTCATCATTTACTAATATTAAATAAGCTCATACCCCCACAAGCAAGCTCTTTTTTTGGAATGTCTTCTGCAGAAATGCATCAAAAACATGTACAAGGATATCCATAACAAAATCATTTGTGTAACACCCCCAACTGTAAGCAATCCAAATGCCCATCAATAGTAGAGTGATTAAAATGTTGTACATTTATAAAGTTGATTACCTTTCAGCAATGAAAATAAATGAATATATAGATGTATGTATATAAAATGGATGCTTGTCATAAGAGATGCTCCTATCCATGGTGGGTGTAGGGCATGTGGATACTTTACATGTGGATACTAAAAATTCTACTTGTAATTTTTAGCAGTAGATGCCAGGAACAACATCATATATGCTGTTCTATTCAATTTATACAATTTTCACAGAGTGGCAAAATTAACCTGGTAGAAACGAGTCACTGTCCTACCTTTGAAGAGGGAGGAGATATTATTGACTCAGATGGGGCAATGGAAGGTTTCTGGGGGCTTCTAATGTTCTATTTCTCATGTGTCCACTTTGCATGCTCATTTTGTGATAATTTTTCAATCTTCACACTTATATATCCTCTTTTTAATATTCAGATATATTTAACATTCAAATAGAAATAAAAACAAGTATCTGAATTCTAGGTTTTCATATTTCCCATATGGGTGTCTAATAGTGTAGTACGTAGACAGAAGTAATTGATTGACCTTGGGTGCTCAGAAAAATGATGGCACATTTCCTGACATTTATGTTTGAAGGTTAAATTTGAATTGAGATCTGCATCATAAGCTCAAAACACTGAGTGTGTGTGTGCCGGTTTTCAATGTTTTTCTATTATTTATGCTATTCCACTCCTTTTCTATTTCTTTTAATCAATAATTTTATGAAATGATTGACGCAAGGACCTAGAAAATCTTCATGTAAACTGAATTGATGATTCTTGCCTTGCTGTAATAGAGGACATCATTCTTCTTTTATAATGCTAAATGCCAGTCAAAGACAGGAATATTTATACTTTTGAGCACAGCAGTTGGTGCTGTTACAGGTTCAGATTATTCCTCTCATCTCTTAAAGGTTATGGTCCGGACATGGGGCTTTTTTCAAGGCATACATCATAGTTGACTGTCTGAAGCAATTGCTAAATCAAATAACCATTTTCCCACAAATGCTTTGAAGCCTTAAAGAAAACTATCCCTTTTATTGCTAAGATAGTTATAATTTTAATTAAAAATCTAGATCTAAATTTAAAAAATATAACCCACTCCTACACATCCAAATTTCCCAAATTCCCTATAAAATCCTGTATAGTAATTTAATCCAGGTGGAGTATGCTATCTGGATTGGAAAAAGGTTCTTTTATTACAATGTATCTTTGTCAAATTATAATCCTATATAATAAAAGGCTAATATGCAAATCGACCGAATGGTGGAATGACTAGTTGCTATGACCCACACTGACCATCACGGGGCAGATGCTCAACACAGGAGCTGCCCCCTGGTGGTCAGTATGCTCCCACAGGGGGAGTGCTGCTCAGCCAAAAGCCAGGCTCATTTCAAGTGAGTGCAGCGGCAGCGGGAGCCTCTTCTGTCTCTGTGGCAGCGCTAAGGACCCTTCAAGGGATGCCCAACTGCCAGCTTAGGCCCACTCCTCCAGGGCTCCTGAATGCAGTGTGCAGGCCAGGTTGAGGGACCCCCCCAAGTGCACGAATCTCTAGTAGTTAATATAAGCATCATATACCCTGTGAACAACTAATAAAATGTTCACTGACTGACCAATCACTGACATACTAGAACTGCATTTCTTGCATTATCTCATTATTTCTGGCAGTCTTCAAATTCTTCAAAAAATAAATATATTTGATAATTTCTTCACATATAGTAATGGGAAGCATTTGGGGCTTGACAGCCTGGGTAACAGGTAGGTGCAAAAGGCAATGGCCCTGTAGTGTGATTTTGAAAGTGTTGGGAGTTCTACCAAAATAAACCCCAAATATTAACAAGTTGTGATTACTTTCCTTTAAAACAGAATGCACACAAAAATAGGTAATCATTAAAATGTAAATACTTTATCTGTTAGGGGGTAACATATATGTTTTCCTTTTAATATAAATTCAGTTTATAGATTAGGATAAGATGAAAATTAAACCAAGGTGAGGACACTTGTTCTGCTCACATGTGGGAACCCGGCTTTGTCACTCTACCATGATTTCCTGAACTTACACCTCTCACCTGCAGTCACATGGGGAATGCTCCTGTCCAGGGTGGGTGTAGGACCTGTGGATACTTTACTTACTCTCTGCTTCTTTGCACTTGTTGGGATCTCAATCAGTGATAGAAGTGAAGTGATAACATACCAACAGATAACATATAAATAGGGGATGAGTCTGCATAATGATAATATCCCAAGGCTTTAACCCAGATGACTTTGGCTTTGGGTATTTTAGCACACTATACTAAAACGTCTTTGCCACAGTCTCAGTCAGTACTTATCTACTCCTATCCTGAATAATTATAATAATAGCTGACATATATTGGGTGTGTTCGACATGCCAAGTACAGTGGTAAGCTCTTGATTTTGTCCTATTTAATTCTTAAAATTATTTTTAATATATTTTATTGATTTCAGAGAGAAAGGGAGAAGGAGAGAGAGAGAGATAAAAACATCAATGATGAGAGAGAATTATTAATCAGCTGCCTCCTGCACACCCCCTACTGGGGTTTGAACCTGCAACCCGGGCATTTGCCCTGACCAGGAATTGAACCGTGACCTCCTGTTTCATAGGTCAACACTCAACCACTGAGCCACTCCGGCCAGGCCAGACTGAACCTTTTGAATGCAGGTTCTGTGCTTCCTTTTTAAAAATAATTAAAATAAAAGTAGACAATCAAGCAAGTTTATTTAAGGTCATTTCACTGATTAGTACCTTCTCACAAAAACTCCCCCGGAAGACACTTTTTTCTAATCTCGCCTCTTCTCTTTGCTTAACTCACAAGACGAGTCCTCTTCCACCACCATAAGGTTGGGGACCTGAACATTTTCCAGGATTTTGTTGTTGTTTAAATATATACCTTGTACCTGGCTTAGGGGCTATAACAGCTCATGTTCAGCAAGTGGTTGATGAAGTGGAATCCTGCAAAGTTGGCAGCTCTTTGTGAGAAATTGCTTGGTTGTGGTTTGTCAGGTGTATTCGATGTTGTTGGGCTGCCCTAATCTAGGAAACACTTGGCTTATGAACTCTCCCATTGGCCAACGCTTGGCAAAAGACTTACAGGCACCAACCAAATACTGCCCCATTTCCCAGCACCAAGGGGTGGCATGAAGATCTTCAGGAGGTAGGGATCCAGGAACCTTCCTTTCTCATGCACTTAGAGTAAGGGTAGGGGGAAAGAGAGGTGAAATAGTGGAATGGATAAGACATCCATTCCACTTCAAGCTCATCCCAGATGGATAGATGGTCACACCCAGAGTGCTGGTGGCCTTTGCTCTTTGGACTGGGGAAACGAGGGCATTTCATAGGGTCGGACAGCACAAATGTCTCCAGGAAACAGTTGGATTGACAGGGCTGAGTAGCAGTTATTTAAACACCCAATAGTTACTTAAGTTCCCAGTGATCTGGTTGTGGCCCATTGATGGCTTTTCCACTGGCATGCCTTCTCAAGCAGTGGTTCTCAGGAAAGAGAATTCAAGAGTAATTATATGTTAGAAATACCTGGCTTCACAGTCGGGTGTGATCAGACCTGTGAACTGCACCTTAATCCATTTAACCTCCTTTTTCTCTGGGTTGCCTAAAACCATGCTCACTGCAAGAGTCTTTTAAGCCCTTGCCTTTTATTTCCTCACCTTGCTATCTACAGACTCTGGCAATCCTCTTTTCAATCTCCTTCCTCTTTGAACTGTGCCTCTCTCTACCTCAAAGGGGAGTATTTACTCTACACTCAACCTTTTAGAATGACTGTGGGAAAAATGCAAGTTCAAACTCTCCCTAAGCACACTTATTATGGGATATGAATGAGAAAGGCTTAATGGGATCCAGTAGAGAAATCCACTGAAATACACAGTGGGTGGTTTAATTTTGTTTTTGAATTTCTTCATACGACTCTCCCTACATACAGAATCCAGCTAACTTCCAACTCCAATAAACTGAGTGCTGATTTGTTACCAAGTATAACTCATGGGTTTATTATCCTAAGTATGATTTTTTAAAAAAAATCTTATTGGCTGTGTCTTAGAAGAAGGAAGAAAGGAAGCACATTCATACCTGTAGAAGCCAGAGGGTAAAGTTAACTCCTGGGGCCTGGCAGGAAAAAAAAGTGATGTGGGCAGAGGCTTCAGCAGCTGCATGATATCGCAGGTCGTCACTGCGATTGATAAAAGGTTTGGAGCCCCGCCCTCTTCCCTGTTAAACTCAATTTGTTTCATAGCTATTTTTCTTAGTGTCCAAAAGTGAGTGCATATCTTTCTTAGGTTCCTCAGAAAACAGCTTTGCAATGGAGCTAGACATGCAGAAAGTGGACTGTACAGAGCTCACAGCAACAGCACCTGGGCGGAAGTGAGGGCAATAAGATTAGGTAGAGGGAGTGGAAAGATGATTCGGTAACATGAAGGCTTCAAGCTCATCCCAGAGCTGTTTGTTTGTTTGTTTTTATGTATGGCATACAAATCTTTGCTGTAGATGGTATGACTTTGCTCTAGAACTATAGAAGACCTGTGATTCTCCTACTGTGGCTTGTCATAAACACTTCATGGCGGTTCCCCACCACAGATGGTTCTAATATCTTGGATTCTGCTGTATTGTATGGGTGAGGCTTTTTTCACTGTATTCTGGATCTACTGCATGCCCTTTCCTGCTCTGTGTCCCACTCAAAACTTGCAGTCTCCCATGCCACTTAATAAATGAGTAGAGGAGTTCATAGTATGAAATATGCTGCCTTCAGAACTCAAAGTGGCCTACCAGATACTTTATTTCCTTCCTAGCACTGGGAGAAATAAGAGGAAATATTTATTTATTTATTTATTTATTTATTTATTTATAAAATACATTTTTATTGATTTCGGAGAGAAAGGGAGAGGGAGAGAGAGATGGAAACATCAATGATGAGAGAGAATCATTGACTGGCTGCCTCCTGCACACCCCACAGTGGGGATCGAGAGATCCCACAACCTGGGCATGTGCCTTTGACCGGAATCGAACCCGGGACCCTTCAGTCTGCAGTCTGACAATTTAATTTTTAGGTTTCTTTCTTTCCCTTCACACTCAGCCATCAGTAAAAGGTGATTATGCACACTAGGCTTGTCTAGGGGTCCTTTGGAAAAGGTCAATGGAAGGAGAGCAATTATGGCAGATGAGTCAGGATGAGGAATTTGGAACAAGAGCTCATCAGAAGAATACAAACTCCTAAGAATGCTTTAAAAATGTTGAAGCCCTGGCCTTCTCATAGCGTGTGGAATGAGAGCTTGAGACATTTTCTTTGGGGAATTAAAAAAATTGTTAATTCTAGAAGGCTGACAGACCTTAGAAAACAAGTTACATTTAAAATTTTATTTTTATGTGTTGCATTTTTCAGCATTAAAAAGTTGCATTTTGGTTGCAAAGCTGACATTTCTCCATTAATTTTCTTTGGTTCTTCTTCTCTAGAAAAGATATTCTGAATTCTGTGGCTTCCCAAATCCACTCTGAATGAAATATTTCTCTGCAGTTAGCATGGGGGCTTATGTGGCATTTGTGGGCTTCTCCCACCACCATATTGTGAGACCATATGTGGCTGTGTATATGGTGCAAGTACTGTGTGGTGGGGGCAGCCCAGGCTAGTGGAAGACAGCACAGACCCTGCAACCAGACTGTCTGAATCCCTATTGTCTCCTCCACTTAAAAACTGTGCAATCTTGGGCAAGTTACTTAACCTCTCTGTGAGTCAAAATAGCCCCATCTGTTAAAAAAGGATCAGAATAGTACCTACAGCTAAGAGTTGTTGTGAGGATTAGATGAATAACAAATATATTAGGTGTATTGGTTAATAATGGCAGATTTTGTAATCAAAGAAAACACGATAATTTCAAAGGAAACATCAAAAATGCTTTATTCAAAGTAATGTCCATCGCTAGCTACACATTTCCCCCATCTTTCAGGTAATTTGTGGATACCGTCCCGATAGAACGTTTCTTGTTTTGAGGCAAACCATTCAGAGACCCAATTTTCCACTTCTTCATAGGTTTTGAAGTGCTGCTCAGAAAGTGCGTGTGCCATCGATCAGAACAATAGGTAATCTGAAGGAGTCTGGTGAATATGGCGGGTGGATTACACTTCCCAGGCAAGATCTTTTAACGTGTCTTTAACTGGTTTTGAAGTGTGTGATGGTGCATCATCATGAAGCAAAATTACTTTTCTGTGTCTTCTGGCACATTCTGGTCATTTCAAGATCAAAGCGTGGTTCAAAATGATTATTTGTTGTTGGTAGTGATCAATATTAATGGTTTCACCTGGTTTTAGAAGCTCATAATACACCACACCTTCCTGATCCCACCAAACACAGAGCATTGTCTTCTTTCCGAAGCAGTTTGGCCTTGCAGTCGATGTTGATGGTTGACCTGGATCAACTCATGATTTTGTGCATTTGGGATTCTCAAAATAAATCCACTTTTCATCGCCAGTCACAATTCAATGCAAAAAAGACTTTCTTTTGTGCCGTTGAAGCAACATTTTACTGATGACTTTTCGGTTTTCCATTTGTCTTTCGTTCAGTTGATGTGGCACCCATTTTCCTTCCTTTAAAATCCTTCCCATTGCTTGTAAATGATCGGAAATTGTTTGCTGAGCAACATTTAATCTTTCTTGTAAGTTGTTTTTGAGTTTGACATGCATCTTCATCCAATAATGCTTGTAATTGTTGGTCTTCAAATTTTTTCAGTTGACCTGGACGTTCTTTGTCTTTCACATAGAAATCATCACTTTTAAAGCATTCAAACCAGCGTTCACAAGTATCTTGAGATGGAGCATGTTCAGCATAAGCTTCCTGAAGTATACGATAACTTTTTCTTCAAAATAAAGAAATGAATTAAAACTTCCTGCAAATGCTCTTTTTTTGGCACAAAATTTGACATTTTTAAGCATAAAAATATCTATGATGTTAACATCTTCAGCAAATTTGACATATGAAGTTTTGAAGCTTGCTGTCAATACAACAAAATAGCATACATATCAAATCGCATATATATCAACATATATGTAACTCCATCTATTGAAAAAATCTGCATTATTAACTGGTACACCTAGTAAAGCACTTAGAAGAATGATATATAGTCAATATTAACTATTACCACAAAATAAAAGTTTTATGGAAGTATTTGTTGAGTTGGTAAGAACAGGAGCAATTGTTATTTTCCATCTCTATTAAAATTAAAGCTGTGTATATAGGTACATCCACAAATATATTAATTGGATTGAGTGATCTCTGAAGTTGGGAATAGCACCTTTCCACAGCACAGAAAGGAAACTGTACTGCATGATGATCAAACTAGCTTGTGTCAACCACTTTGGTTTTGATCTTGTGTAATGTGCAGAGAAATTAAATTATTTATCATAATCCAGAACTCCAGAGAAGTATGAGAGAGAATAATATCATCCTTTGATTGTAAGAAACACATTTTCAAACACTGCTTGTGTTTGTGGGAAACATATACTAGTAGGCCACCATTTAAGACAATCAAGCGTTGGGGGAAAATACAGAATAAAGACATGGCCAATGCAAAAAGACAGACTGGATTCAAATTACTGTTCTGCTATTTACTAATTCTGTGTCCTTGTGCATATCCACCCATCTTTCACCTCATTCAGAAATGCTTCAGAAGCAGCTTACAAATAATATGTGAAAGAAGGCGTGAAGGCAAAGAACAAACTGGGAAACATACTTGTGATGTATATGACATTAAGAAAGCTATCATTGATGAAGAGCAACTCCAACAAATTAATAAGAGACTGAACAACCCACAGAGGAAAATAGACAAAGAGCATGAATAGTCTATAAAAGAAGAAATAACATATAAAATGATATTCAATCTCAATAATAACCAAAGAAATGCAAATTTAAGCAAAATCCCAAAATTCAAATTTTTCTTATTAAATTGACACTGATTAAAAATAATGAGGAAAACTAATGACATTCCCAGTTAATGAGAGGGAACAGGAAAATAAACATTCTTCTAAAGTCCTGGTGGGAATAAAAATTGTTGCAACTTTTCTGAAAGACAATTTGGCAACATTTACTGAAAGTCTTGAAAATGTGCATACCAACTGACCCAGAAATTTCACTCCGAGGAATTTCTTGTAAACAAATAACAGGACTAATATGCAAAGCAAATGGCACTAGAATGTTTATTGCAGCATTGTTTAATTAAAAATTGGAAGTCATAAATGCACATCACTGGAATATTGAATTACATAAATTATGATATATTATATATAAATTATATATATTTAATATAGAAAGTAGGCCATACCATGTTACTATGTTTAATGAAAAATTATTAGATTATAAAGTCATATGTACAATCCTGTCCTATTTTTTTCTAAACATGTGTGCCCATGCACAAAAAAATGCAAAAAAAATGTAATGCCTCTATTATTAATGCTTATTTTTTGGTAATGAGATGATAGGGTTTTTTTTTTGTTTGCTTCTTGTTTAAACTGAATTTTTTATAAGAATCATGGATTACTTTAGTAATCAAAATACTAAAATTATTTATATTTTGATTTAAAAGGCCAAAAAATAAAAAACCCAACCAATAACCCAAAAGTAGTTATAAAACTTCACATTACTAACTTACTTAAAATCCACAGCAACATAAAAAATATTCACCAGATGACTCACTCTTCTAAATATCTCACCGTTCCAATCTAGAAGGAATACAAGCCACCTTTTAAATTTTTTTTTAGGTAAACTCTGAACTCCCTGATGAAGAAACTGCTATTCAATTCTGCAGAAACACTGTTTTTGCTCCATCTTCATTAACAGCATTATTTTCCTTCCCTTCTGTATATTTTCTCTGCACTTCCCAAGGCAGAGAATAATTCACTAAAAGACAGCACTTTCATGTCTGTGATGGCATCTTGTGTAACTCAGCTCGTTGAAATGAAACAGGATACATACAGAGGGAGAATCTTTAAAATGAAAAGAAATACAACTTTCTTCCTACTGGAATTTTAATCCTCTCAGCAGGGCCACTAGTTCACAGACTTGCTAGAGTCCAGTGGCCTTTGATCTAATTTACCAGGAGTCCTGAGCTCAGAGGCGCTGGATCCTGACAAATCCTGCACAGGCCATATGTGTCTCACTTACAGTCTACAAACGGGAAAGCAGGGTGCTCTCAACCCAGATTCAGAGCTGTATATGGAAAATTTTACATGCTCAGACAAGGTGGTTATCATCTTATTTATTTGAAAAAGTTAGAAAGACATAGTATTTTATAACTCAGAGGTTTTCCATACACTGGGTTTATAGCTGAGTAGTTTATAGAGAAGGAAAAGCTGACACTAAAAGAATAAATTCAGTCGTTTTCAGGAAAATTACTTCGTGTAGACAGTACTAGTATTATTGATGCTTTAATTTTTTGAGGTGATGCCTTAACTGTGCCATAAAGAATTTAATAAAGAGAAGCCTTAAAATAGCTTGGATTTAGAAACTTTAGTTTCAATTTTATTCATATTTCTAGAATATTGATTATTAGCTATGCACCAAAAGGAATTTATGAAAAAATAAATTTTGTATGCAACACATCTTTGCCAACATTTATAGAAAAATGTTCTGTATCGTAGACTCAATCTGTGAAAAGTTGTATTGATTTTTAGATATAAATAGTTAAAGAATTAACTTAATTCTAACTATTCTTAATGTAGCCATGCTTCGCTAATGCACAAATTTCTTTTCTTAAAAAGCCAAGCATTGCCCAGCTGACGTGGCTCAGTGATTGAGTGTTGATCTATGAACCAGGAGGTCAAGGTTCGATTCCTCATGAGGGCACATGCCCGGGTTGCGGGTTCAATTCCCAGTGTGGGGCATGCAGGAGGCAGCTGATCAATGATTCTCTCACATCACTGATGTTTCTATTTATCTCTCCCTTCTCCTTCTCCCTTCCTATCTGAAATCAATTTTATATATATAGTGAAATAATAATAATAATAATAATAATAGTAATAATAATAATAAATCCAAGCATTTTTGTGAAATCCTGCAGGATAGAAAACATTTGCCAATCTAATAGTGAGTAACAACATCTGCAGAACGTGAGGGGGCTACTGAGCAGTCCTTCCAGGTAAGCCCAGAGTAGAACTGCTACTCAGATACAAAACTATTTTTTAACTGAACTCTATGCCAGTTGATGCAGCAGATTTGGAATGGCAAATTTGCTTCCATTTAACTGCAAAATTGTTTTGAGCCAAATTTGTCATTTTCATCTTTAACTCAATATTTATTCTTTAACAAGTTTTTTTTTGCCATATTTGCCAAATTGAAATAGGTCTTTAGATGAAAATTTCTTTTGTAAGTTCTGTAAGTTTTTAGAACTTTATCTCTCATTCTCCAGCATGGATTAGCTATGGCTACAGAGTTTTAAGTTAAAATTTTAGTAGTGCTGTTAAATGTAAAAAAATGAAAGAACGTTTCCTTCTCTGCTTAAAATGTACAGTAGCCTTGTGCAGCTTTTCTGAATTATCCACTGACCTTTAATCTTCTGGCATTTGTTTGTTTATTTGTGGCAAGTGCAGCTTCCTTGTTTGGGAGACAAAGTTCATAATGATTCATGAGAAACACATTTAGGTTTCTACATCTTGCTGCAGGACTATCTTAATGGTTATAGATAAACTAAATTTTTCTTAAAGACCACGAGCGAGAAAAAGGAAGGAAAGAGTAGCCAGGAGAGAATATTTTGGATTTTCCTGATACGTGTAATTCTTGACAAATGATTAATAAGTTCCTGATAAGTTCCAAATATAGAATGACTTGTTTATTCCCTGTTTCCATTAGCTATGCAATCAACAGGATGTTTTTCTTTTGCCTTTTCCTCATTTCTGCATCGTTGTTAGAAATTTTGTTAAAATAACCTTGAGATGAGGTTAACAATAGTGTCTTCTTTCAGTGAACTGACTTTGTCTCAATAGGACATCTCCATTTTAAGTCTGTAGGCATGAGGGTTATGGTTCTGCAAACTGAGAATAATGTGTATCCTGCTCTTGGCATTAACTTTTAGAAACCTCATCTCTTAGTGTGCAGTTACTCTGGTTGAGTCCATGTGTTAAGTGGTTGGATGAAGTGGGAAAAAGTTGGAGTGAGTCCAGGGAGAGAGCAATGTCATTTATTTTCAAATGTATTGGAAGATACACACATCTCCAAATAACCAAATCCCTGTTGGACAGGGATTTTTATGTATTGGTGCCACCATGACTGGTAACTTCTTTTGCAGGGCCATGGGGTAAGGCAGAAACTCAACTTACTGCTGCTTTTTCTCTGCAACTCCTGGGAAAATATACTCTACGTACAAACCAAATGCAAAGGTTCCCCCCCTGCCCCCGCCACAGAGAGTGACAAAACAGTAATGATTTAATAGTTCTGTCTATAGTTTACAACACACTTCTCCAGTTTAAGCTCTCTTTCTAACTAAGGGCATGATGTATCTGTAGGTCCTCTACCTCAAACGAGAAACATCTATTAGACATCTGCCACGTATAACATATCATGGACAGATTTAAAGACAATTAAGCTATGTCTCCGTCCAGAACAAATTCATAATCTAGACAAGGAGATATGACAGACACTGTGTCTGGGGTCCCTAAACCACTCCCAGGTTTGGTGATTTGCTAGGAGGATTCACAGGACACAGTATATAGTATTATGCACAGCAATGGTTTACAAAGTAAATTTAGCAAAAGAAAAAGGCACATGGGGCAAAGTCGAGGGGAAACCAGACATAAACTTTCAAGAGTTTCTCCTGGGAAATCACCCAGGGCGTGCTTAATTCTTCCAGTACTAAATTGTGACAACATGTGTGAACTGTCTACCAGGGAAACCCATTAGAGACTCGGTGCCCCAGATTTTCATTGGGGATTGGTTAAGTAGGCACCATCTGCCTAGCACATACCCAAATTCCAGACTTCTAGAGAGGCATCAGATGTCCAGCATAGCTATAGTGTTTACAGTTTAAGCACAGTGAATCGATCTTATGAGTTAGGAATGGGGGGAACGTTCCTGAAATCCAAGTTCCCAGGACCCAGCCAGCAGTCAAACTCTCAAGCAGGTTTTCCTAAGGAAAGCAGTGCCAGGTCTGCTGTATTACCTCTTTTCTTCATAGATAAAAAATATTCTAAGCATTAAGTGGAAGATAAAATGTGAGGAAATATTGGCATAAGGAGGGAGAGTCACAGACCAATGAAATAGAATAACAATCCAAAAATAGAAAAGAAACATGTGGTTAACTGATTTGGGACAGAGGTTCCAGGGAATTCAAATGGGAAAAGAATAGGCTTTCCAACAAATGGCACTGGAATCATAGAACATTTATATGCAAAATAATGAATCTCCTCTCACCTAGTACCATACATGAAAATAAACACCAAATGTGTCATAGAGCTCAATATGAGAACTGACATTATAAAAATTCCTGAAGAAAACGTGGGAAAAAGTTTTTGTGACCTTGGGTTAGGCCAATATTTCTTAACACTGAAAGCATGAATTACTACAGAAAAAAGATACATTGGACTTCATCAAAATAATAATCTCTGCTGTGTGAAAGTCATAGTAAGTGAAGTTGAAAGGCACGTCACTAGACTGGGGTAAAATATTTGTAAATACATATTTAATAATATGTGCATATTGTATAAAAATTTTTTTTAAAAAAATTCACAATCCAATAATAAGCAAATGATGCAATGAGAATATGCGAAAGATTTGGCTTCACAGAAGATATAAGCCAACGATTCCACTTCTGGGAATTTATCTAAAGAAACCTAAAACATTCATTGAAAATAATATATGCACCCCTATGATCCTGGCAGTATTATTTACAATAGCCACTATTTGAAAGCAGCCCAAATGTCCATCAGTAGATGAGTGGATGAAAAGTTGTGGTACATTTATGCAATGGAATACTACTCTGCCATAAAAAGGAAGACAATTGTATCCTTTGTGACAGCATGGGTGGATCTGGAGGACTTTTTGCTAAGGAAATAAGCCAGTCATAGAAACCATATAATTTCACTCATATGTGGAATTTAATGAACAAACTGAACTATTGAGCAAAATAGAGAGACTCATAGAGAGAGAGCAGACAGCTCTGGTGTGTGTGTGTGTGTGTGTGTGTGTGTGTGTGTGTGTGTGTGGAGGTGGGGTGGGGGGGAGGTAGAGAGATTGATCAAAAATAAAAAAAGAGATCTCATGGACATGGACAACAGTGTGGTGATTGCAAGGGGGTAAGAAGTATGGATGGAGGTGGAAGAGGGAAAGAGGGAATAACTAGTGATGGAAAAATAAAATAAAATTTAAAAAAGTATTAAAATATTAATAAACACATGAAAAGTTCTTAATATTATTAGTCATTTAGGAAATACAAACTAAAACTAAATTGAGTTACTACTTTACATTCACTAGATTGACTAAAATTAACCAGTATAACTTTCTATCAAGTGCTGTGAAAGATGTAGAGTGACTGGAACTCAAACACGTTGCTGGTGAGATTATAAAATGTACAACTTGAAAAACAGTTTGGCAGTTTCTAATAAAGTGAAACATATGCATACCATGCAGTCCAGGAATCCAACTTCTAGGTATTTATCCAAATGAAATGAAAACATATATCACACAAAGACCTGTAAGCAAATGCTCATGGCAGCTTTATTTGCAGTTAAAAAACAAACAAGCAAACAAAAAAACACAGAAGAACCCAGATATTCATCAAGTGATGAATGAATTAAAAGGAAGAATCTCTTACCCTTTGAGACAGCATGGAGGGACCTGGATATTATTATGCTAAACAAAATAAGCCAGTCAGAGGAAGACAAATATCACATGATCTCACTCATATGTGGAATCTAAAGAACAAAATAAACTGATAAACAAAATAGATCCAGAGACACAGAAGCATGGAGCAGACTGTCGAATCTCAGAGGGAGGCAGGGTTGGGTGGGAGGGTGGGAAGAGGTTAACCAAAGAATTTATATGCATCTATGCATAACCCATGGACAAAGACAATAGGGTGTAACAGCCTGGGGTAGGGGGGTGGTTGGGAGGGCAGTGGGTGCAGGCTAGATGGGGTCAATGAGGAAAAAACGGGGACATCTGTAATACAAAAATAAAGATAAATTTTAAAAAGTGTGCTTTATTTACACAATAAAATATTAGTAGTGCAAAGGAATTGCAAATAGACAAAATAACATGGATGAATCAAAGAAGCCAGACACAAAGGACTTCATAATATGTGATTCCATTTATATGACTTTGTGGAAGAGTCATAATTTTTGAGTAGAAAATGAGATAAATTGTTGCCTGTGGCTAAAGGTGAAAAGGGATTGATTGCAAGGGAGCATGAGAGAACTTCTTGAGATACTGAAAATATTCTGTCTTGATTGTGG
The DNA here is from genome assembly GCF_000147115.1 of Myotis lucifugus. NCBI lineage: Eukaryota > Metazoa > Chordata > Mammalia > Chiroptera > Vespertilionidae > Myotis > Myotis lucifugus. Next base: position 1,486,630 of record NW_005871286.1, on the reverse strand, counting down.
TGGTGGTGGCATGAATACATATATCAAATACAAAATATAAATATACAAGCTCATCAAACTACTTTATATTATTCGAATTTATATTATACAAATATGTATTACATAAATAACCCCTCTATGAGACAGATTGTAAAAAGTGTGTGGTTGTCACACTGCAGAATACAAATTAGTTGCATGGGCCCTTGGTGTTTGAGGAGTTCAGAACTGGGAGGCATCACTGTGAACCCTGTGGTAGAGGGGATTTCTATCCAGAAATGAACTTGAGTTCTCCTCTGAGGAATGTGAAACGCTCACAGAGGCAAAGCAGGAGAGGGAAGGCATTTCACGTCCTCTTCCTCCAACTTTTCTCCACACCCCTAGAGAGATCTTTCTGCCTCTGATTATCACACAAACTCAGGCCTCTCACTGCCCTGGTGACAAGCGTCAGCTGTCCCCCATCACCTGGAGGTCCAAACTCCTCAGGGACATGCACCGTGCTGATGGCCTGGCTCCTGTCCACCTGGATCCCCATTTCCTAAGCATTTCCTTTGCTTCCCGAATTATCCGTAAGTGGATGTTTCCAGCCAGCGGTGCTGCCCAGGTCCTGGTCAGAGCAGCAGTGTGCCAGCCTTTGGGCCTGGAGTTTGGGAAGGCAGACAGGCCAAAATGCCAAGTCAGAATTCTTGCTGGGGAGCAAGACAAATTTGCTAGGCAAGAATTCAGGGCAGTCAAAAGAGACAATGAATCTTGCTTCTTGGACCGCTATAGGGGTTCTGGCTCAGAACCTTGTGGGCAGGAACTTTTAATATAAAATGAAAGGACTGGAGCCTCAGTGCAGCTGTGAGCTCCCAGGTGAGTGCTGAAGCTTCTAGCCTAGGTCAGCAGAGCAGAGAGATTTATCCCACAAGAGGAGGCAGTAGAGAGCACAGTGGCTAAGAGCACAGCCCCCATGTCTCTGAGCTCTGCCTTTCCACTTTCATAGTTATGCTACTTTGGGCAAGTAACCAACCCTCAAGGCCTCAGTTTTCCAGATATGGAAATTAAATGTGATAATGCATATACACTCAGTAACACAATGGCCGGCACATAGCAAGCCTGAGGTAATGGAATCCGTGCATGTTAGGAAGAGGAAGTGAAGCAACTCAAGTTCTCTCTACTCCAGCAGGTAGAGAGGTGGGGAGTCCTTAAATCTGCCTGTGATGAGTAGGAGAATGTGGCACTCAAATGATGAAAGGTTACATCTAGGCCTTGTGAAGCTAGAAATGAAGGACATGGAATAATGGCAACAAAAACTTGATGAATCACTTCACCTCTTTGGACCTCCGTTTTTCTACCTATAAATCTGAATTTGGTGATATTTCACAAACCTTCCAGCTCTAACATGTTATGACTCTATAAAATGGGAAGGGTTGTTGAATTATGACAAAAGTACTCTTTCATTTTATATGACCTTAGGAAAGAATGATGCTTTCAGATGATCTGACATTTTCCAGCTCTGACTTGCCTCATTAATTCAGAATTGAAGCAATAACAGATGGGGTTGACAGTGACATTGAAATTAGCACATAAATTATAGAAATCTGTTAATTTGGTATAGTGCACCCATGTCTGTTCACAAAGTTTGGGACAATAGTTTAGTTGGGGAAAGTTTCTTCACTGGTTAAAAGTGCATGAATAAAAAAAAAGTGCATGAATCAGTTTGGCTCAAATTAAAATTTTCCTAATGAAATTCAAACTAATTGAGAAGTTTTCACTCAAGTTTAACACATAGAGTAGGAACTCAGTAAATGTGAGTCCCTGTGCTTTCCCCTTTTCTTTGTTTTCTCATTTCATAATAGCCCCCAGCCTAGTGGTTGGGGGTCTACAGGACAATTAGTTTACATGACCTGCTGCTTTGCTAAGCTCATCTCTAAAAGGAAGAGAAGTTTGGCCTATGCAGATAGGCCAAAAATGGGGGCTGTGCTCTTAGCCACTGTGCTCTCTACTGCCTGCTCAGAAATGAGCTAAAGTAACTAAAAGTCCCTTTACAGGGTTCATCTGGGATCTTCAACTCCTCAGAACTTTCCAGTGGGGGCTGCGAGCTAAAGCAGGGACAGTACAACTTCCCTAAACTTTGCAAGGTCTGGTCTGCCAAGACCTCAACTTCAGTTATACTTTTACTGCTTCAGGAATCAGTCAGTTGCCCTTAGATGCTTTTCATAAAAATTAGATACCAATGTAGTTTTCTAACAGCCAAGGGAATTTACTATAACGGTAAAGAAGACTTGATATGAAGAAATTGCAAAATGAATTTTATCTGGCTCAGTAGTGTCCATTGAAATTATAGACTCAAAATCAAGAAAAAAAAGTCCTGACCTTCCTCTAAGCTGAAGATTTTATCACTATGTTCACAGAAAGCTGGCTTAGGAAAACCTTTTAAGGGCATGTGGTTATGTAAACCAAAATAATATTGGCTATAACATACCAGTAAGTACATAGTGACACCATTGTGCTATTAATTAGCTAGTGGGGCATAGTGATGCTTATTAATCATATATATGGAACAAGCTTGACCACAAGAAAGAAAAAGGGATTCCAAATAGCTCTTCCATCAATTGCACAGGGGACAGAAAATGCAGCTGGTGGAGAGAAGGAAAACTTGGGTAAGAAAAATATCTGCTGGACCAAGTAAAATGACCAAAACTTTCCCAGAGATCAACAAAAATCTCCCGGAATTCCATATTTTGTATAAACATGATGGAAAGAAAAGCCTTCCAAAAGAGAGTACTTACCATGAGTTTTGAGCACTTGCAGATGCAAAGATGAAAGATTATGTAAATATTATTGCCAGGGACCTGAAATGTGGAAACAACCACCCATCACAAAAGGAAACACTGCAGACCTGAAGAGGATCAACAATGACAGAAACAAAGTAACGTGGGGTATGATGTTCTCACACTGTGTGTTGACCTCATCTGCAGAGGAGCAAGTTGAGTTAGTACCAGTGCACCGAGTGACATAGGTAGTCATGATGACTGATCATGTTAATGAGCAATAAGATGGAGATCTCACAGGGGAAGGAGATCAGGTACTTGAATGTGAGTGAAATTTCTAGAAATGTAACTCAACGCTAAAGAAACATGTAATTAGCAGCAGGAATTCTTGAATAATGCCCTTGGAGCTGTTGTGTATAGGTGAAACACACCTCTGAGCGTTACTGAGTAATAATAAATGTTCTAAAAATGTTCTCTAGTTTTGCAAAATGACATATGTAAATTTAGAGCCAGAGATAAATGCAGGGATGACAGAGAAGGTACCACCAGTGGTTTTCCTTCCCTACTCTGCCTTTAGGTTTTGACTCTACATAAAATATTGAACAAATACTTTAAATATATCTGTTTCAAGTTGAACCAAAGTATAAGTCTGTCTGAAGTGCCCATGTGTCTCTGTCTTGTTCATGCAAAATGCAGACAGCCCTTAGTTTAAAACTTGACTTGAGTTACTCAAAACAAACAGTGGATCATCTTCTTGAAGATCCCTTTGTCAAAGATTCCCTGGAGACCCCTTCCACTTTGGCCAGGGTGCAGTCTCCCTGATTAGTAGAGTCAAAGTTCTAGCACCTTCAAAACCCAATTCAGATAAAAAGCACTTTTATAGGCTATTTCCTTCTGGATAAACTACAGTTTTCACTTGTGTTTCATTGACTCTTTGCTACTTATCTTACTCTCAAAACATCGAATATGCTGTAACTGTTCTTATCCATCAGCATCCCTTTAAAAAAGTGGTTCATAAATATCTTGATAATATCTTACTTAGATGAGATAAATATCTGGTGGTCAACCTTTTCCATCTATTTTCAATATCTAGTTGAAAAAAAGCAGTCCTTAATAAATCATTTGTTACTGAAAACACAGAGATTTTAGTAAATGTATGCTATGGACCAATCTGGTGTGTGTTTGTATGCACTATCTGTGTGGTCCTACACATTATAAGAGAATACTAGCTTGTATACAGGATTATATGTTACAGAACAATGTCCTGAACAACTGAAAATAACATACTAATTTATTATACTTAACTTGGTAGTGTAGTTCAAGTTACTTATAGCTGCATAGGCCAGCCTTTGAATTTCTAAGACTAACAACAAACCTACTTACTCTCAAATGAGCTCAGCACCCCACCTGGACAAGATGGCCTGCTCTCTGGGTGCCGGGTATTCAAGATGACCAATATATGGCCCTATCTCTGATTTTCCTGTTTAGGTAAGTTACGAGGTTTCTGCTAGGCCAGTGGTTCTCAACCTTCTGGCCCTTTAAATACAGTTCCTCATGTTGTGACCCAACCATAAAATTATTTTCGTTGCTACTTCATAAGTGTAATGTTGCTACTGTTATGAATCGTAATGTAAATATCTGATATGCAGGATAGTCTTAGGCGGCCTCTGTGAAAGGGTCGTTCGATCTATAATCTTCCTATTTAGGTAAGTTAGGAGGTTTCTGCCAGGCATATGTATGAGACTGTCCCCAAAGCTCCAAAAGAGGAGGAAAGGTAAATCCAGGCTGAACTATGACCAGCAAGAACACTGAGAAGCTCCAAGAAGTCAGTATTAGGGAAAATATAAACGAAAGCCCGTTCTCCACAAGTGACCAGTGGGAGGCTTAATCCTCTCTCTGGTCCCATGCTTATGATCAACAAATGCAGTCTTAGCAAGACACTAGCTTTTTCCACTCTAGCCTATGTAGCCTGCATGTCAAGACATCTCCACATTACTCTCCTTGATGAAGAACATGTGGTTCAATTTCACCCACTTGATGGATTTCGGAAAATGAGAAAAATAATTCCAGTCTGTTTATACAATAAAAAGATTCATTAAATTAGATATCTGCCAAAGAAGAAAAAGAAGTCCACACCCATGTGATAGGAGGAAGCAGGAACATAGCTGAGTTCTATTCTTTTATGCTTTGCTAAGCTCAATCTCCGATGAGTATTTCTGTTTAGAGCGTTTTGAGTCTTAGTTTTGACTAGGAAGTTAATAACCCCACGGGAGGAAGCAAACTGGAGTGGCTTAGCAGAACACTCTGAAATTAGACTGACTAGTTTTCAATCCAAACCCTACCACTTCCTAGTTATCTGACCTTGAACATTCACTTAACCTCAATTTCCTCTCCTTTAAAACTTGGATACTCTTAGTACCTGGCTCTTAGAGCTCATAGTGAGGATTAAATACAATAGTCCATACAAGATATTTAATATAATGCTGGGCACATAGGAAAAACTCAATATGTGTTAGCTGCTAGTATTATTTTCAAGTTGGCAACGGGTATTTCTTGTTTTTATGGTCAGATTCCAATTGGTGATTCAAAACTTTCACTACCTTCCCTTCCAAGTCACTGTCCTTGCTTCTGAATGTGGGGAGTCAGAGTCATGGAATGGCCTCACAGCGAATGGTGCTGTGTGGACTTGAGTGTGAGCTCCAACGAGGTGCAGAAAAAAGGAAGCCAAGGATTAGATACAAGAGCATCTTTCCACTGGTCAGAATCAGACCACAGGGCCAAGACCGTCCTGGGAGTGCGACTGTCCTGTTAGTCTGTGAAGCCCCTTGCTCCTTTGATTCCTCTTTCTTGTCTGACTTCAAGATGTCTTTTGTCAAAATGTCTGTGAATTTTCAGAATATGAGGTGCTGGCTTTGAGAAAATTAATGGCAAGAAGCACACACTCTCCTTGAAGAATGATGTTTTGTTATAAATAAGGGACTGTGACATTAGATGACAAGTTTTGCTTCTCATGCAGAAATAGACATTGCCAATGACATGATAACCTATCTAGGAATGAGGAAATACAGTGGATTCTTGTTATTTGTGCTGGTTGTGTTCTATAAAGGCACTGCAAACAGTGAATTAGCAAACACTGAACCATTTTTCCCAGGCGAAATGCAGGGTTAGGTTTCTGTGAGTCTCTAGCCATAACATTTTCATCAACCAATCAATACAAAACCCTATTTTACATGTGTTTTTGTTTAAAGGCACATGATTTAATGCATACTGTTGACTCATTAATATTGAACTCATGGCCAACAGCACTATAAGTCATGTTTGAAGCAAGCTTATCTAGTACACATTTTTTTTTCTGTGAGACCCATCACAGCCTTTTGGCACTTGGGAACACTAGACAGCACTCAGCACTGTTTGGAGGGGGAGGTGTGTATGTTATAACAACGTAAATGTAAAACTATTATATTAACTTACTGTAACTTCAGTTAGAATTTTAACAGTGCTTAATTGGATAAAACATTTTTAAAGTTCAAATGGAAAGATAGCTGCCTGAATAGCTAAACAATTTTGAAAAGTAGGAATAGAGCAGGTGAATTTGCTTATTTAATAAGTAATCAAAATATAAAATTGTGGTAATAGGTATTGTTTGGACATTACACAGAATATTTATGAGAAATAGTATGACATCCGAGTATATGTGAAAATTAATACATAACAAAAAGATCTTTCAAATACATAGACAAAGTAAGGGTGTGTGTGCTTATTCTAAAATAAAAGGTGGTTTTCCTTATGAAAAGTATGTAAAATAAATTATTAAAAATTTCAAGAAAATCTAGGAGACTACATGACAAATTAGAATTTGGGGAAAATTTCTTAACCAAGTTAAGATGTTCAGAAGCTATAACAATATGTATAAGTATTTTAACTACATAGAAATCTAAAACTTTTGTGAAGAATCTATTGCCATAAATGAAGACAATATACACGTGGTAAGTTTAACTACAAAAATAAATCAACAAAGATGGCAGATTAAGGGTTTATATAAATAAATGATACATAAAAATATTTTAAAAGTTAATTGGAAAGTGATGTGCAAACTAATAAATAGTGAGCAAATAATTTGAATAGGTATTTCACATAGCTGCTTACGGATGCTATAGACATATAGCTAGAACTTAAGCTGTACATGTAAACTATACAATGGCAGGGGTGAATTTTTGCTTGTTTTGTTCACTGCTATATTTCCTGTTGTAGAACAGTGCATGGGAATATAATAGGCACTCAATATATATTTTTTAAATAAATGAAAGATCATATACAATACAAGATTCACCAACTCTGAGTAGCCTGGATAATGTAAAGTAACAATGAGTTATAGCTTTGTATCTATTAAACTGGTTACAATTTTTAATAGTTAAGACACCTACTATTATGTTAAGAGAAGGTATTTTCATGCATTGTTTATGAAAATGTGGACTGTTTGAAAGAAACCTGGTTCCATTCATTAAAATGTATAGTAATACACATACCCTCTAATTCAGCAACCAAATGCTGACACTCCACCTCCCAGGAAGAGAGGAACTAACCTATAAGGACAGACAATCTTACGGATAAATGTATATGTGCATGTGTTTTCTGTGGATGTGAAGAATGTTCCTTCATGCATCAGATGAAAGAAAAACTATGCTGAGAAGAGCATAATCTAAATCATTCTTATAAATTAAACCATAAAGAGAACTAGGTTGTAAATCAGAAGAAAAGCAAATTGAAGTTTAATAAAGTAAAAAAACAATTAACTTAAAAACTGGCATTAACATTTTACCTTTTAACAGGGTTTATTTCTGCAATGTTTCGGATGATAAAATTGCCCCCAAAGCTTTTCACGATGGCATGTTTATTTTTAAAAATTGCATTGAATACAATAAGAATTATGTTTTCCAAACACGAACAAACATTCACATTTGTAAACATAAATAAAACACTATTGCTTAGAAGGTTTAAGCTATGGTTTAGAAATCAGAGGAAAAATTAAAGACGAAAATGTGAATCATTTTGGGCATTTTCCACTGTAGCTGTGAAAATACATATAAAAAATACCACTAAGTTAACTACATCAACATTTTTTATATGTCCAACACATTTTGGACATTAGACCATGATAGGAAAATTTTCTGTCTGAAAATTACTTCTTTTGGGGTTGAAAAAGGTTAATGTTATCTTAGCAAAACCAACAAGCTTATCTACAAAGCCTATGCCCGAGATGGATTAATTTGACATCAGACTTCTTAGAAAACTTATACCCAAAATTACACACTTGGTAGGAACAAGAAACTTCAATTTAAAAATTGTGTTATTTATTGGCATAGGTTTGTGCTAAAAAGTTGAAAATAGGATACATAATGAGCATAGTAGTCAACATTGTAAACAGAATTTTTTTTGCATATCTTGACCCATTCTTGAACTGACTGCATAATATGCTAGTTTGCTGTCCTGTATTGAAGCTAGATCCTAATGAGATGGTGAAAGCATTTTTAAACCATTGGAAAAAAACAACAACCAAATTTGTTCATGTCTTACCAAGAAAATTCCTTCCTTTGCTCCTCAGTGGAAGAAAAGATCAAAACTTTCTTTGTAGGTTTAATAATAACCTAAATAAATAATGATAATCTAACAAAATCTCGTGGATATTTCTAAGCAAAGAAATTCATATTAATTACAAATGTTCATAATTTGATTTTCTCATTCATTTCTAGTGAAAGCCTGTTGTATACTTTCCTGTGGCTGCTATAACCAAGTATCACACACTTGATGACTTAAAACAGAAATTTGTTCTCTCACAGTCCTCCTGATGGTCAGAATTCTCAAATCAGCCTTACTGGTGTCAAAGGGGCTATGGTCCCTCAGGATGCTCTAGGGAAGATTCTGTTTCTTTCCTCTTTCAGCTTCAGGTGGCTGCAGGCAATCTTGTTTGTGGCTGCATCACTCCAATCACTGTCTCCATGGTCACGTGGCCTCCTTCTGTTCTGTGCATCTAATCTCCCTTTGCCTCTCTCTCAGACGGCAGAACACTTGCTATGGCATTTAGTGTCTACCCAGGTAATCCAAAATAATCTCCCCATCTCATGATCCATAGGTGAATCATAACCACAATGCACTTTTCCCAAATAGGGTAAATATTTACAGCTTCCAGGGATTAGGACGTGATATCTTTGGAGCCATCATTTAATCCACAGAGTTTGTCTTTGATAAATTTATTTCACAAAGAAAATTCAGGCTCATTTTCCTATGCTGAGGTCAGTTTTGAGAAATAATTTGTTGAACTACATTTCAACATTGGTAAATATTGAATATAAAAAACATTATACAGTTGCAGACCTTATGAAAATGAAGTAAAATTGATTAGTTTTTTTCTCAATCAACACTGATAATATGAGTGAAGAAATATACCTGAAAATTGCTGAAATGAAAGGCAAAATAGTACTCAAAACTAAATGTGAAATAGTTGGAATACCAGGTTCCCAAAATATCTTTAAGTAATTATCCTAAACATAAAAAGGAACATTCATGGATTCTTTCCATGTTCAAAGTATATTATCTTTGTGGACAGCTGTTTTACATTATGAAACAGAATAAAAAAAACACACAGCATTCCCAGTTAACATTTTAAGGATGAATTGCTTACTGCCTATCATAACTTTAATATTAGAAGTTGAAAATCAATATAATGACAATGAAGAAGGAAATATCCAGTAGCCAACTGCAAAGAGGCTAGGAAATGGAGGCACACAAAATAGTTGATGCCATTACTGTCTTATTCAAAGTTGGTGAGCATAGAATTTATTTAAAAATACATCTAAGAATAGATAACTAGGAATGATAGAAAGAGAATAGAGTATAAGTCTCATAAAAATAAACAGAAATTAAGTGATAGGGGAAGAGACTTGGGAAAATGTGTGAGTATGCTATCTTTTAAGGATAAAACAATGTTTAAAGTCAGGGCATATAAAACTATTAAAAAAAAAACCTCCCACTGTTTAATATTGTCAAAGGTATACATTTTAATTTTAGATATATTTTAAGGAACAATACCTATTACAGTGAAAAAGCATTTATCAGAAGTGTTGGCATTTCCTTCAGTGTCACATGCTTCTTTTATGCTTTTAATTCTAGAAATTTAAGGATAATGCATTTATTTAAAATAACATTTATTGTATTATCTTATTTTGTAAAATGATTTTGGTTTATGTATATTTATCCATCTATCTTTCCATTTGAGTATATTTCTAAGGAAAATGTTTGGTTTGATTCATCAAAGTTAACAATGGTTATTTTCAGATCATGGGATTTAAGAATTTTTATTTTTAGTCCTTAGTTTTGCTTGCAATGAATTGTTTAAAATAAGAATGAATCATTTTTACTTCAAAAGCAAGGTCACTATTTTTCAGAAATGGTGACTTCTAAATTTGAAAAGAGTGCACACACATGTGCACATACATATATAAACAGACACACATATATGCATAGTAAATGTGTAGGTTGTTTACTGATACAAAAGGATTTTTGGAGCATATACATGAAGTATAGAAGGGTAGCTACAGAAAGCTCTACTTGGGGATTTTAATGCATATATATGAGTGTGTTTTGTGTTTGTGCATTTTATGTGCCTTTATAAGCATTGCAGCTATTTGGAAGATGATCAGAATGTTGAGTAGTTTTTTCTAGATGTTAAATTTATAGGCAAATTGCATTTTTTTCATGATTTTTCCAATTTTTAAAATTAACATGAATTTATTGTGCAATTAAAATATTTTTTTGCAAAAGCAAAAACAAATGTGTCAACTTGTATTCCTTGGAGACATTCAGGAAAATATCTACGGTTTTTGAGAAGTAATCAGTTTCCTACATACTTTGTACATAAAAACTTACGGATAAATTAGGTAAATTTACCTGATTTCCTGGTGTCCTAAAATAATGTTTTTACAAAAGCAAGGTGAAGCAAAAATTGCAAATCAAATAAACCTATTAGAATTCTACAGAAAATTTCTATTTTCTTTATGCTTTTCTTATTAGGAAGTGTTTTAGCTAATATGAATAGACAAGGTAATTTTCCCAGCTGTTCAGTGCCAAAAATTTTATGAAATCTCATCAGGCAAGCCTATTTGTTCTGCTTTTCACTTCTATTGCACTGTGGTTTGCATTATTATTTACTAACTAGATTACACTCTACTGCTCTCTTCAACTACTTCCCAGCTTTTTTCATGGGAAGGTTTCTTTTTTTTTTTTTTGTCAAATGCTAGCAATTCATTCGATTTCTGTGTAGAGGGTGAATAGCTACATAGCAATCTGGAAGCCCAGGAGAATTTCAAAGGTTTTTCTTAATCTGTTTTTACAAATGATTAGAATAGCTGAGAAACAAGTCAAGGACAGGAAATCACCTTCTCCAAATAGGAATTTATTGTCCATTTAGGTCTATGAAACACTTAAACCCAGTGGGGATGATTACATTTTTGTTTACTTTAAATTTAGAAGGCTTAGGAGAGACACAATAGAGAAGCATTTAGAGTATTGTATGAACATTTCTAGTTCAGACAACTGGGGTTTTTAATGGAATTTTGCTGTAAAGAGATCTATAAAAATATAGACATGGAAATAATTAGATAAATTTTATTTCAAATTTGTTTTTTCCCCTTGAAAGGTTTTATTTGTGTATTTGTTAAATAATGATTTATTTAAGATGACATTATATGAAGTCAGATATGGCCTTACTTTCCTCACATGTGCCAAAAAGCAGTAATACAGAAATGCATCAAAGAGATATGAGGAAGAACATTTTATTTCTGCAAGATTGCTTTTCATGGGTGAAAAGTATTCTTGGAATCTAACAATTTTGTTGTTGTTCTTAATCCTCACCCAAGAACATTTTTTGCATTGAATTTTTAGAGAGAATGGAATGGAATGGGAGGGGGAGAGAGAGAGAGAGAGAGAGAGAGAGAGAGAGAGAGAGAGAGAGAAAGAGAGAGAGAGAGAGAGAGAGAGAGAGAGAGAGAGAGAGAGAGAGAGGTGAGAGACACATTGATTGGTTGCCTCCATAGGTGCCCCAACTTGTGCCAGGATTGAACTTTCAACCTAGGTACATGCCCTTGACTGGGAATGAAACCTGTGACCATTCGATGCACATGCACAGGCCAACACTCTAATCACTAGCAACACGGGTCAGGGAGGAATATGACATATATTTAAGTATAAACATATATGCACATTGTCTGCCTTTTAATATTCCAAAAATTGGTAATTCTATGAACTCTAGGCTTAGTATTTTTTTACCCAAAAGGATTTCTTCAAATCTCAACACTCCTTTGCCTCTTGCTATTATTGCCCTTACCAGTTCTAAACCTGCTTTAACCAGCTTTGCACAGGTGTAACCTAAAAACAAACAAACAAACGAACATCTCTTGGACCCACACAATGTACCTATATATCACTTTCTGCCCCAGGGCTTCTCCAACTCAGTGATGTGGGTTACCTATGAAAATTCACTTGGCACTCGGTCATGTGCAATGGGAAGTTAATGCCAAAAGGTCATTCTTGACCAGTTAAGGTGGAATGCAAAGGAATCCAAAATGTAAATGTGCTCCCCTTTCTTCACTCAAAGGACAGCTCAGAGACTCATCCAATAATGCTTCCCAGAAGGTCTGATTGGCCCCTTGCAATGCTGTCCAATGCAATTGTCTATTGTTCCATCCTTGTTACTTCCCCTTTCTCTTACTCTTGCCCTCTGAAATCACTTGCTAATTAAAGAACCTGCATACAAGACTTTGGCTCAGGCATTGTATTCTGAGAAATCCAGGTTAAAACAGATACCAAAGCACCTCAGAAAACAATTAGAATGGGATTCTGAATGGACAATAAGGACCAGTTGCTGGTTGCAAGTGAGTTTTTCACATATTTGACAAAAAACAATATGATATTATTAATAAATTATATACCAGATACATTTATAATCTATCAATAAAGAAGTGTACCGGCAATGCTAGAGAAAACAGTGAGTTGCCTTTCTATTTTCTCTGTGCAAAATATTACATAACTGTCATATAAAGAAGCATCCCAAGTATGCAGTCATAAAAAGTAAGATTAATATTATGTTAGAGATGTAGTTGAACATAGATATTATGTTTTTTCCAATTTTTTTTTTACATAGTGATTCTATTTCAGGGATTGGTAAGTAACCTGAGATGGTCTAATTTGAATCTCAGATTTAATTACAATGATGTCATTTTTGCTGAATTCAAACCAGCAAGAATATTGCCTCAGGGGCTGTAAGTTAGCTGTCTTGCAACTATGTGGGGTTGTTAGATAATGAAGCCAATACCAAGCAGGCAATGCCCAAAAAGTAAGAGAAGAGAGAGAGAGAAGGGGAGAGAGAGAGAGAGAGAGAGAGAGAGAGAGAGAGAGAGAGATTTGAATCCTATTATAAGCCATATCTGAAACCACTGTTCCATTACATGAGGCAACAGTTCCTTTCTTTCTTAAATAAGTTTGAGCTGGGATTTCCATCACTCACAATAAAAAGTAAAGATATAAAGGCATCACTCTCCTCTTGAACACAGTGTAGACAGAGCTTTTGACTTTCTGATGAAAAAAACCTTATCTAATTATTCCCAGCGCTGTTTCAAACATGGCCCATGAGATCCCAAGTAAATCTTACTTATTCTCCATTTCTTAGCTTCCTTGTCATTGCCTCTGGGAAAACTTTTCTGATTTTGAGTAGGTTATTTTCCCTGATTTGCATTCTCATAGCACCCTGTATTTACATTATAGATAGAAAGATAAATTTGTTTTTCAAATGTCTTTCTCCAAAGACTTTAAGTTCCATAAGAGAGGCTTGGTGTCTACTATTATTTTAAAAATAATATCTCCAGTACTGAGCTCAATGTCTGGTATGGAAAGTATACTACAATAGTTCCTTCCTTACTCATGGTTTTGCTTTTTGAGGTTTCAGTTACCCGCAGTCAACCACAGTCTAAAACATTAAATGAAAAATTCCAGAAATAAAGAATTCATAAGTTTTCAATTGTGCACCATTCTGAGAAGTGTGGTGCAATCACACCACCCTCTCCTTTGCGCTGGGTTTGTGAATCAGCCCTTAGTGCAGCAAATCCACACTGTGCACACAATCACCTGGTAGGTGTCTTGGTTGTCAGACCAAGGAATCGCAGTGCTTGTGTTCCAGCTCTCCTTATTTTACTTCATAATGGCCCCAAAGCACACGGCTAGTGATGCTGGCAATTCAGACATGCCCAAGAGAAGTCGCAAAGTGGTCCAAGTTAAATGGGAAAGTTCTCGATTTAAGAAAGAAAAAATATTATATGCTGAGGTTGCTCAGATCTACAGTGAGAATGAATCTCCTATTTGTGAAATTGTGAGAAAGGAAAGAAAAATCTGTGCTAGCTTTGCTGTTGCACTCAAACTGCAAAAGTTATGGCCACGGTGCATCATAAGTAATTAGTTAGATGGAAAGGCATTGAACTTCTGGTTGGAAAAGATGAATAGGAAACATGCTCTAACGATGGCCATGTGTTGCTTCAGAAAGCATCAAGCTCATATGTAGGTTCAGCAAGGGATCCCTAGAAATAAGTGACACCGAGCCATTTACTATAAGTTAGGGATGGTTACACAGATTCAGGAATAGGTTTGGACTACATAGTATAAAAATTAATGGAGAGAGAACACATTCACATAACCTTTTTACAGTATATTGTTACAATAGTTCTATTTTATTATTCATTTTATTGTTAATCTCTTTTCTGTAGCTAATTTGTAAATTAAGCTTTATCATAGTTACCTATTTACAGGAATGAAGTTAGTACCTATTGGGTTAGGTACTATTCACTGAGGATCTTAGACCATGTCACTTATGGATAGAGAACTACTGTACTTAACTGAGAAAATAATCTGATGGAATGATTGAACTAATATAAACACAAAAAGCCAAAATCTTAGAATTCCTCTCTAAATTAAGTACATGACTATGTACATACACATATACATTTACATAAGTATATGTGTGTTCATATAAGACTAGAGGCCCGGTCACGAATTCGTGCATGGGTGGAGTCCACCTGCGCCCCAATTGGGGTGGGGCTGGCAGGGGGT
>NW_005871286.1:1343911-1471136 GCF_000147115.1 Myotis lucifugus | reverse complement strand
GGTGCCAGGCGACCTGGCAGGTGTCCGCAGCTCCTCCGTCTGAGCCTCAGGCGTGGGGAGATGACGGCATTGGCAGCGGCTTCAGAGCTTGTTGCTATTTTGTTTTATTTTTTATCTCCTTTTCCCTTTAAATCCCTCCAGGTTGTGTGCGTTCGAGAGAGGAGCAGTCTTTGCAGCCTCCTCAGCAGAGAGCACGCCTTCGATCTGGGTTCACACGCACCCGGACAGAATCCTTGTTTTAGAAACACAATGTAGATCTTTGCATTTATTTTTTGCTTTTTTCCGATTAAAGAGGGTTTTTAGGTTTCTGGGCACGGTAAAATATGTTTTCCTGCTTATCCCATGAGGGCAGGAGCCCGAGAGCAACCACAGCACAGCCACAGTTCTTCACTCACTCACAGGCCTCGGTCCAAAGGGCGGTGATGCAGGTGCTTGGCACACGCAGGAGGCTGGGGAGCAGGGTCGGGCAGCAAACGCAGAACATGGCCATCTGCAGCCCTGCTTTCCCCAGACCTTCTGTCTCAGTCCAAATCTTCCCGCTCAGGGTCTGTAGCGTCTTCCTCTTGAGGCAGATTCAGGCATCTGTGGGACAGGATGTTTATCACACGTTGTTTCTCCGTGTGGGTGGTCAGGGGTGGGGGGTGGGGAGGTGTTGCTGCAGAGTTCCTGAATCAGGCTTCCTTCAGAATTGTGATGGTGGGGGCGGGGGGTGGGGGGACAGCATGAAGGTGCAAACACAACCTGTGCAGACTCCTCCCTGAGGGCTTTCTGTATACCTTCTATATACCTGGGGCATCTGCCCTCAGAAGGGGTGCCGACAGCTCAGTCCTGTGCTCCCTGTGTCTGCGACCAGCAGGTGGGGATTAGGGGTGATGGGGAGGGGCTGTGGGAGGTTGGGGGTGGGGGGCTGATCCAGTGGATCAGGCTGGTTGGCTGCTGCAGTATGTGTCATAGCCACCTGTTGTCTGGTTGTTCTGGTTGTTCTGCCATAATGGTCGCTGGGCTTTTATATATAGATTTGTACATGTGTGTGTATATGTGTGCATACACACACACAGAAAGACAGATATACACACACTCATTTGAGTATGCAGAAGGTAGATTTATAATAGGCCTGAATCCTACGTAACAGCCACAGGGCTCAATATCCCTTCCAAACCCATTTGATCTTAGAGGAGAGCAATTAGACAAACCGATGACAGAAAAAAGAGGAATGTATGCTCTGAATGCAATCAGCAAGTACCTCTATTATTTATGTTGAAGTATTTTGTTTCTATATACATTATAGAAAAATGCTTATACTATCTTGGCTTAACATGTGTGATGAGAATAGCTCAACATTGGAGATAAGAATAAGTCAAAAAAGATCCTAGGGTAGGATTCAGAATGAAGCACAAGTGACCCCCTCAGTGATTGTGGAGATCAGGGGATAGAGTACCTTAGAAAAGGAGATTAACTGCCTATAAATACAAATTGTCTATAATCCAGGGAAGTGGGAATCCACCCCATCTCTATTATAGCTAAAGAAAATGTGATGTTTTTCTGGCATACTTATACTTAAGAAATATCCTAAATTTGAAAATAAGATAAAAGAGGGTAAAAGATATTTTTCCAATGACATATTTGAAACTGGGGCATTTTGTTAACAAGTCCATCCTTGGATTATTGATTCTCTTGGAGAATCTAGTGCTGAAGCTACATGTTACCTGGAGATCTTTTTCCCATAGAAAAGGTCACCCCAAAGTTTAGTCTTATTGTCCCTATTGGACATGAATAAGCTTTGTAACTTACCTAGACAACTAATGTTCATGTTTTAAAATGTCTATATAATTAGCTCCTCAAATGGTTTTTGAACCAGTTTTACCATCCTACTGGTCACACAATTAGTGAGTTAACAATCATTAGCTACATGTCTTTTGTGTAAAAGACGTCTTTATTTATTTTAAAGTAATCCTTTGACAGAATCCATGCTCATTCCTGCTTATTTAACACATCAGTTTTAAGCTATTAATAAATACATTTTGATATCCTCTTTTCTTTTATTGACTACATGAAAAAAGCTTGTTTTTATTGTTTTCCTTTAAAAGATTAGAGCTACTTTACTTCTTTCGCATGAGTGGACTATATAAACTGGTTCTTCCATGTAACAGAGCTGTCTCTTCTCGTTGAGAGTGGTTAAGTTTCACAAGCAGTGTCTACACTTATATAATAGAGTTTGACACGTCATATGATTCTAATGGTCCTCAGGCACAAGCTGTAGATGTTGGCGGCTTCAGGTGTTTGGATACCCTCAGCTTCTCCTCCCCACCTCTCCACTTTGGCATTCGTTTTCAGCTTTTTAAACCAGTAGGCAGCTCAAGGAAGTGAATTAGTAAGTATTTAAACCACTTCTTTCTAGAAATTATGAAAGCGGTGTGAGATATGACGGGGCACCAACATGGGTGAGTTGTTACCGAGGCGGCAGGCCCAAGGGGGTGGTAATAACAATGTCTTCTAAAGCCATCTCTTTGGCGCCTCTGTCCCTGTGAAGCCAGTACACCATCTGGCAGTTAGGCACGGTGCCATTTCAACAGATGGGATGGAGTAGAGGAGGCTCTGAGACCATGTATTACTATCAACCACAGTGTTGGGTTTTCAGTAGAAATATTCAACCCACTCTTTTTCACCTCATCTTTCAGTTCTTCAGTAGAAGGAGATGATATTTCTTTCCTTAAGTGGGGAAAAGACAAGAAATGGGTTCTCTTGGGAATCTGGCGTTATCAGAGTATGAGCCGGTGCCAAATCTTACACATGCTACATTATTCACACAGCTTAGCGAACTGGCTCTTCTTTAATATTTTCCTTTCAAATCAGTTTATAACAGCCTAGTTTGAGCCTCATAATTTGGTACGTGTATGGAATCTTGGGATGTGATTTAGAAATAAAACAGATTGAGTCACATTTTTCCCCTTTTGATGTCCTAGAAAGCACTTGAATTGAGAAGGAGAAAGCTATCAGTCATTGTCCATTTGGAAGATTTTTAGTGGGCGCTTAATTTAGGCATAATGGTATGTTGTGATTTAAAGAAATAAATTACACAGTTATTGCCCTCAAGAAATGCGTCAGTTTGTTGGGGAGATAAAACACATACCTAAGATGGCATTTCTTTTTGCATCATAAAAGTAATTAATAACTAGAACAGAGCATTTGGAAAATACAGACATGTGGAAGAAAATTAAAATCATCCGTAGCCTCATCATATAAACTTGGGAAATACTAACACTAAACAAATGGTAAAATATAATTTAAAAATAGAGAATTATTAACTCAAAGTCAAGATTTTTGTTAGGGGAAAGTAAGAGAATTTAATATGAGACTATTACACAGAGGGTTTTGAAAGTATATGTAATCTTATTTTTCTAAAGTTCTGTTATGTGTTCACTTTACTATTATACACAGTTATATTATACACAGTTTTACAGAATTTCTGTATGTATAATACTTCCACAATTGGAAAAAAATTAGTTCTTTATTAAAATAAATTACAACTAATGGTTTTGTATAATGCTATTTCAAATAATAAATAATATAAAGGTATATGAATCATGAGAATCTCTCCAAGAAGCTAAACTTAGATGCATAGACTCAGGTTGCCACTGCTGCCACTGACTATACGAGTCTTGGACATATCATTTAAACTTCCTAATATCAACAGTCTTATTTTTAACCTAAGAATAATTCACAACTATTACTTTACCATAGAATTGTTGTCAGGTCCAAATGAGCTACTGAATGTAATGGGGCCACATATAGTTCAAATGTAGAGTTTTGAAAAATTTAAATACATACATTTTAAATTTTAGAATATGAATTATGCAGTTAAATTCTATAATACTGGAAACAATGTTTGTTTGCAAACTTTTGGGTAAAGCTTCAAATATAAGTCACAATATGCCATGAACTTTCAGCAGTTGCAATTTTCTCTAAAATTCTTAAGTGTCAAAGGCAAATTGTTTAATAAGAAATAGCTTTTCACCATACGACTTCCTCAATATCATGCAGATTGATGCAGCCACTGTGGAAAACAGTATGGAGGTTCCCCAGAAAATTAAAAATGGAACTGCCTTATGACCCAGTGATTCCACTTCTGGGTATATATCTGACGAAACCCAAAACACCAATTTTGAAAGAATATATGAACCCCTATGTCCATTGCAATGTTATTTACAATAGCCAAGATATAGAAGCAACCTAAGTGCCCATCAATAGATGATTGTATTAAAAAGGTATGGTACATATATACAATGGAATACTGCATGGCCATAAAAAAGAACAGAATTTTACCATTTGCAACAGCATAGATAGATCTAGAGGGTATTATGCTAAATGAAATAAGTCAGTCATAGAAAGACAAATACTATATGTTTTCACTTTATGTGGAATCTAAAGAACAATATAAATGAACAAACAAAACAGAAACAGACTCATAGATATAGAGAACAGACTGATGGTCTCCAGAGGGGAGAAGGGTGGAGGGATTGGGTGAAGAAGGTTAAGGTATAGGGAAGTACAGATTGTTAATTACAAAATATTCATTGGGATGTAAAGTACAGCATAGGCAATACAGTCAATCTATTGTAATAGCTGGTGCCAGTTGGGTACTGGAGATATGAAGGGGAACACTTTGTAAAGTACATGATTGCCTAACCAGTATGCTGTACACTTGAAACTATTACAAAATAATATTGAATGTAAGCTGTAATTTTTAAAAATTGAATTATAAATTAAATTGAATTAAAAATAAAATAAAATCAGCCAAAAAAGAAAAGACTCTCTTAATATCTTTAGGGCAAAACAAATGTCCTAGAATTATAGCCGATCAATATACCTAATGGCTATTTTGCTAAAAATCAATTTCTTGTGAACTACTTCACTAATGGATCAATTTTCAAAGTAAAAATTCACTAAATTGCTCAAATATTCCAATTTGCTAGTGAATTGTTTTGATAAATATTAATATTTTCCTCATATGATTATATTCATGAATATTATAGCATTAGTTTAAAGAATGTTTAATTCATTGAAAATCAACTGAAATTAAGTGCTTTAATTCTCTCAGATTCTGACATAGTCTTTTCCATAACAAATATAATTTAAATTATATGAAATATTCAAGAGTTGAAAATAATATTTATTCAGTACAGTTAATAAATAAGATTTTCAAATGTTTCTGAAAATAAGGTGAATTTGGTCAATTAGGTGAATTTTGGCAAATGGGTTAGTTACTAAATTGGTATTTTGTAGACTCACTTTTTTTGATGAATTAGCCTGCTTCTTTATGGCAGGACTGGAATGAACACATTATGTTGTATAGCAGGATAGAAAGACCTGGAAAGGCAATCAGTATATGGGAGAGGGGAGTTATAGACAAAGGACATTTGAAAGGTTTAGTAGGATGGATATTGAGCTAAATCACAGGATTAGATTGTCAGTCAGACTCACAGAGATTTTAACCAGTAGCAAGTTTTACTAATAATTTCAAGGATACAGGTAACATACAAGATCTAGATGAAGTAGAGAGAAGAAACATCCCATATGGTTCTTTGTGTCCTTCCTTTGGACATTGGGCATGCACATCTGGCCCAGAATAATAAATGAGTCTCTCAGTGAAGTTTGTAGGCACATTTGTACAGTAGAGAATGTTTAAGTTATGGACCAACTCCATTCAATACCCGCAGAGATTTGTTTCATTTACGTGGCATATTCCAGGGATCATGATTCAAAACCCGTAGGTCCTGGGTTTATTTACTGCAGGAAATCCTTTGCCTACGGATATCTTACAAAGGGCATTCTGTAGATTAGGTATTATCCTCCTGACAAATCTTATCAATGCCTGTTTAGAGTCATGCACTGCTTAACGAGGATGATAGTTCTGAGAAATGCAGCTTTTTTTATTTTAATATTTTTATTTCCCCATCACTATTTATCCCCTCTATGCCCTCTTCCACCTCCATCAACCCCCTCTCCCCTCCAGCACCACACTATTGTCCATGTCCATGAGTTCTCTCTCTTTTTGGCTCAATCCCTCCATCCCCAGCATCCTTAGGTGATTTTGTCATTGTGCGAACATCAGAGAGTATAATTACACAAACCAAGATGGTACAACCTACTACACACGTAGGCTATATGATATAGTTTACTGTTTCTAGGCTACAGCATGTTACTGCCCAAACAACATGAGATTAAATCAGCACAAGAGAAAATGATACAGTCAAGAGACGCAGTAAACGTGATTTATATGAGGCTGCTGCCAGCATAACAAGGCATAGTGTTTTACAGAAAACTTTTTTTTTAATAAATAGAAAGAGTATGCTTTCAAATAGCAATAAAAAGTATAGTATAGTAAATGCATAAACCAGTAACAGTTGTTTATTATCATTACCAAGTATTATGTATCTATATAATTGTATGTGCTATTCTCTTATATGCTTGGCAGCACAGTAGCTTGTGTATACCAGCATCATCACAAACACGTGAGTAATGCATTGCACTGTGTAAGGCATTTCAATGGATTTAGTGTCACTAGGTGATAGGAATTTTTCGGCTTTATTATAATCTTATGGGACCACCATCCTATATGGGATCTGTCATTGACCAAAATGTTGTTATGCGAGGCATGGCTGTGCATATAGGTGCAGTTGACAGGCCTCAGGCCAGAGCATTGGCTTTCTGTCCTTCCTTCTGACACTGGACGTGCACATCTCGCCCACATGCACTTGGGTAGCCCACTAAAAAGGGAGGAAATGATTGTAAGGCATTTGAATCCTTCCATTCAGAAATTGGGGTGGATTTAAATATACAATATTGTAAATTATGTAAAATAAAAAGCAAACACACAAAAAAGAAAAATGGAAAATCAAGACAATTAGAAGCTCAAAAAATGTAACAAAATCATAGTGATTAGGAGCTCCTCAGAGAACAATATTTATGTAGCCATAAAAATTTAAACATATCGGTTATAGGAAAGAATGTAAATGTGTAAATACACATGATATAATTTTGGAATTAAATGATGAGTTGAAAGAGTCTGAATGATAAAATATTTATCTTATACAATAAAGTCAAAAGCTATTCTCCATATTGGGAAAACAAAGAATAAAGAAACTATTGTATTATTTTAAGTTATAAGGTGAACAAATTTTGATCTAAAATTAGCAATAAAACTCAGTTGAGCCCTAACTGGTTTGGCTCAATGAATAGAGCGTCGGCTTATGGACTGAAGGGTCCCAGGTTTGATTCTGATCAGGGGCATGTACCTTGGTTGCAGGCATATCCCCAGTAGGGGGTGTGCAGGAGGCAACTGATCGATGTTTCTCATCGATGTTTCTAACTCTCTATCCCTCTCCTTTCCTCTCTGTAAAAAAAAAAAAAAAAAAAAATCAATAAAATATATTTTAAAAAATATATTAAAATTTTTTTTTAATAAAATATATATTTTTTAAAAAACCTCAGTTGAGAGGATAGATTGGGTGGCAGAGAGAAGGGGTATAAATTCATGTACCTTTTAAAAATCCTTTAATTTTACAACAGTTTTAGATTTACAGAATTATTGTGAAGGTAATGCAGAGTTCCTATACACCCCACACCCAGTTTTCTCTATTGTTACAACTCTGTCAGTATGGTATAGTAGTCAAATGACTAATATAGCATGTTAAGTCCACACTTTATTAAGATTCCTAGTTTTCCCTAGTTCCTTTTTCTTTCTTTTTTAAAAAATAAAAAATATTTCATCTTTTTTTATTTATTTATTATTTATCTATCTATTTATTTATTTAGTTAGTTAGTTAATCCTCACCCGAGGATATTTTTCTATTGATTTTTAGAGATAGTGGAAGGGAGGGGGAGAGACAGAGAGAGAGAGAGACATTGATGTGAGACCCGTCAATTGGTTACCTCCTGCACATACCCGGGCAGGGGCCAGGGATTGAGCCTGCAACCGAGGTACATGCCCTTGACAGGAATCAAACCTGAGACTTTTGGTCCAAGGACCAATGCTCTAACCACTGAGAAAACTGGCTAAGGCTCCTAGAGTCCATTTTATGCTATAGGATGTCATCTAGGATACCACATCATATTTAGTCATCACATTTCCTCAGGCTGCTCTTGAATGTGAATTTCTCAGATTTTGTTTTTGATGTCTTTAAGACTTTTGAAGAGTATGCGTTAGGTATTTTGTGTAATGTCCCTTAAATGGAATTTGCTTGATGTTTCTCTCATGATCAGACTGACCATAGGAAGAGGACTACAGAGGTAATGTGCCATTTTCAACACATCATAGATATCAAGGTACAACTAGGAACATAGGTTGTCACCATTGAAGTTGGCCTGTCATGTTACTCCACTGTGAAGCCACTGTCTTTCTCCCCCTGTCCTTACTGTCCTCTTCATAAATAAATCACCATGTGCAGCTCATGCTTAAGAAGTTGGAGTTATGTTCCCTCTCCTTGATGGAAAAGCTACATAAAATATTTCTAATTCTTTTTATTCTTTGTATTTTTATATTCTTTTGAAGTGTTGCCTTTTCTTTTCTTTTTTCTTATTCATTTTTTAATAGTCAACCCTCATCCACTTGCAGTTTCCACTCTAGATTGTCTTGGGGAAGATTTAAAAATATATATTTTTTATTGATTTTGAGAGAGAGAGAGAGAGAGAGAGAGAGAGAGAGAGAGAGAGATTCCCCACACTGGGGATCTAGCCTATAACCAGGACATGTACCCTGATGGGGAATCAAACCAGCAACCCTTTAGTGCACGGGATGAAGCCCAACCAACCGAGCTACACGGGCCAGGGCTGAAGTACAGTCTTTCAAGAATGTCACGTAGTTGGAATTATACAGTGTGTAGCCTTTTCAGATTGGCTTCTTTCACTTAGTGATATGCATTCAAGATTCACTATGTCTTCTTGTGATTTGATAGCTTTTTTCTTTTTATCTTCTGTACCACAGTGTTTTTATCCATTCACGTATTAAAAGATGTCTTAGTTGCTTCTAGTTGGGCCAATCAAAAATCAAATACAGATGCTGTAAACATTGACATGCGGGTTTTTGTGTGGACATAAATTCATGTTTTCAAATTAGTTGGGTAAATGCCTAGAAACACAATGGTACTATCTCCTGGTGAGACTATGCTTAGCTTTGTAAGAAACTGCCAAATTATCTTCCAAAGTGGCTGTACCATTTTGTATTCCTACCAGCAATAAATTAGAGTTCCTGTGGTTCTGCATCCTCACAGCAATTGATACTAGCAGGTGTTTTTGTTTGTTTGTTTTTCTTCTGGATTTTAGCCACTCTAATAGGTGTATAATGGTTTATAGAGGACAATTTTGTACTGGTTCCAAAAATTCAAAATGTGAATACCATTTGACACATCTAGAGATGTGCTTGCAAACATATATAAGTGTCTTTAGAAGTATGCTCCTAAAGCAAGTCATAGCACTACCTATTTGAGTAGGGTTCCATTTGCATAAAAATATATATGTAAATGCATAGGTCATATCGCTAGGGGATAGAAGAAATCAGTACCAGTGATTTCCTCTGGAGCAAGAAATTGAGAGGGTTTAAGTTGGAGTTGTGATGAGAAATGTAGCATGGTAGAGACAGTTACTTATTATCTTCCACCTCCTTGCAGTGTCTCAGTTTAACAATCATGTATTGTCTTTTTAATTAAAAAATTCAAATGCTTCACATTGGCTGTAACTTCTAAAAATAGAAACTTCTTCATATGACCTGAAATAATGGATTGAGATTATTGCCAAAAAAAAATCACAACAACAATTCACCATTTACATTTTAAAAATTAATTTGAAGTGTGCTCAGAAATCAAATTATGATTTTAATAAAATTCATGTTAAAATGATAAATGGACAATGTTTTTAAAAAGTATAGCATCTTTTTATCTTCTGAGACTCTCCCACCTTTACCCAGAAGTTCCTTTTAATATCTGTGGTGAGTCCCAAATCAGACCCGTCATGTTTAGAGTTTGGAAAGCATTTGAAAATTGTTGGATAAATGGCTTAACATGCAGATGAGCTTTGAGAAACCTGACCCAATCTACTGAATGCAAAGAATTCAGTATAAAGTATTTTATAAGAAAGTAGATTTGGGAAATCTCTTTAAGGAAACATTAAAGCAATTTGATCCATTAAGGAAATTTTAGACCATATCAGTCAGTGATCTATTTGGCAAACTGACATGTTCATGTATTTTTAATAGAGGTTACATTTACAAGGACTCACGGATTTCCGCTTTTCAGATGAGCTCAACATATTTAATTCTTGGTTTCCTGCACTGACTCTTCCATCAAGGCCAATTATAAGAGAAACCAGCCAAAGATGAGAGGTTAGGTCTCAGAGGGATTTAATGAGTTGCTTTTTGAAAATTTAGGATTTCAGGCAGTAGTAAATATTAAAACTTAGAGAGCATCTCAAAATATGCTCATTGCACCCAGCACCCCTTACTGAGTTCTGGACGTAGTTGACACAGGCAAGGGAATTCGAATTATTCCAGCTCGAACCTGCACACTGATTTCCACACAGCACTTTTTGTGCTGCAGTACTTGTAAACAGTGGGACTTTGTAAGTGAAAGCAATGCTAACAATTAAAAATAATAAATAAATAAATATAAGCAACAATTACTAATCTATCTATCTTTCTTTCTTTCTTTCTTGCCACCAATTTTCTGAGAAAGATAGCTTTTCAAGTTGCAGTGGCACCTAATAAAGCTGATAAAATGAAAATGTCACTTTCTAATTACAATTTCCTACATGGAAGCTCCACAGAATTTCAACATCTGAGGTTTAATACTTACAGAAAGCATCGAAAAATAAGTAGCATGTTTTTTCATCCAATCTGTTCCTAAGAAGCTTACAGTGTTGGTATCAGACATTCTCAAGTTGAAAGCTAAAACCAGATCAAATTTTTCAGTGTTACATGACCTTAATCATCACACAATCCTGGTAGATTTAAAAGATAGCAATCCCTTTTGAATTTTCTTCTTCTAAATGCTAGAATCTTAATTGTTTATAGAATTAAACTAATAGTGGAATGACTTACTTAGAAATGAGACTGTGATAGGAAGACTAAAGGAGAAGCCATACAGGATTACATAGCAGGGTTCAGTCAACTATTGGGAAATGCAGGAATTGGATTTATGTCTTGCCCATCTCAGATGGAGGCATGTCCTCCAGCCCCATCAAAATGTTGATCAGGCCTGGCCAGTGTTATTCACTGGCTGAACTTCAACCCATGAACACAGAGGTCACGGTTCAATTCCTGGTCAGGACACATGCCCAGGTTGTGGGCTCCATCCCCAGTAGAGGGCGTGCAGTAGGCAACCAAGCAATGATTCTCTCTCATTATTGATGTTTCTATCTCTCTCTCTCTCCCTTCCTCTCTCTGAAATCAATAAAAACATGTTAAAAACAAAAACAAAAAATATTGGTCGGTTTTAAAGATCATGATTGAGTTTGGGGTAGGGAACTGGAGAAATGTGACTATAAATCACTTTTGGAATACTAAAATGCTTTATGTTAGTTGAAGCACTTTTGTACAACCATAAGTAATGTGACTGTCTTTACAGACACACATCCAGACTAGAATGAGCAAGCATCATTGGCGTGTGACATCAGGAAAGTTGTGGTTGGGGTGTGGGCTGAGAAATGACTCAGGAACCTTTGCCTGCCTGGGCAATCCTGGCCTGACTCTGTCAGGAATGCTACATTTATTGAACACTTACTACACAACTAAGCACTTTATGTACATTGTCTGATGTAATCCTCAGATGAGGAAATGTAGTTTTCAAATTTGCCCATAAAACTTAGATAATTTGCCCAGAATGACTCATCTGGAAGGTTGGGGGTCCAGGCAAAGGCATAAGGCCTATCTGCTCCAAGTTGTACTTTTTTCATTATTGTGCTCTATAGAGCTTTGTCTTTCTACTGTGATCCTTCAATTTTTTTAAAAATATTCTATTGAGCAGCATTTTTAAGATCACACATTCTAACTTACATGTATGCTGACCAGCAGCTCCTAAATAGATGCAGCATACTTAGCCTCGACCACTATTGGTTTATTCTAACTCACTCATTTTTATATTTATGATTAGGTTTCTATTTGGGGGACAAATAGCTTAAATAATGAAAAGTAGTAGTTAACTCCACCAACAACTGAAAAGTGTCTTCATTCAAGTAAGATATGTATTTATATGATCTAAATATTAATGGCAAGATGCCTTAGTGTGGATTCCTCCAGAGCAAAACCAAAGGTGAGGATTCAGTACAAGGAATTAGTTTGGAAGGTGTAAGAAATACCAGTAAGGGAGTGAGGAATTGACACCAGGAAAGGAAGGGGCCAATAAAGGATGAGGTATTAGCCATCTACCATGGTGAGTGAATGGAATTAATCCTGAAGGGAAATGCTTCAATTTATCTCAATTTATCTCTACTGAGGGGCACTGGAGCTGCATATTTACACAACAACTCCTGAGTCATAGGTGGGGGCTAGTTCTTCGGGAATGACTTCCCTGGTGACTCCAGCCACCCTGTGCTAGGAGTGGGTGCCCGTAGGCACAGAGATGCAGATATTGGCAGTTGGATGTTAGCTGAATGTTCTGAAGGATATGGGCAGGGCAAGGACAACCTCTGCTCCTAAAGGAAATTATTTTTTTCATGTGCTAATTATAGGACCTATGTTTGATTAACAGACCATAACTGTGAAAATAACCATCGGCTGAGCCCTGGCTGGTGTGGCTCAGTTGATTGGAGCATTGTCTGGTATACCATACACTAGAGCAAGCATGTCAAACTCAAAGCCTAACACGGGCCAAATAAATGAGGCAGGTGGCCCGCAGGCCGCGAGTTTGACGTGCTTGCACGAGAGGGTGGTGGGTTTGTTTCCAGGTCAGGGCACATACTCGGGCTCTGGGTTCAATCCCTGGTGGGGGAGCATGTGGGAAGCAGCCGATGGATAATTCTCTCTCTCTCTCTTGCTCTCTCTCTCCCTTCCTCTCTCTAAAAATCAATTTAAAATAAAAAACAAACAAACAAAAAGAAAATAATCATCAGTTGAAATTTAGAAGGTTAAATTAAAAAGAAACTGTTTGGGTTTCTGAAGTGGATAAAGGCAGGGGACATTCCATTCCATTCCAGATATATGGGTGCAGCAGCTTTACCAAACCAGAACCATGGGAAATTAGCCTCTGATTGACAAAGCCATAGACCTTCTTCCAGAATTTAAATACTGTACCCAACCCCTTCAGGTCAGATAATTGATTTTTAAGGGTTGTAAAAGAAAGAGAGACACACAGAGAGAGAGATGATAAAAGTCTTAGAAGTATTTGTGTGCTGTTGCAACACTGAACACACTAGACAGGATGTCTACTGGCTAGTGGAATCAAGGCAGAAAAAAATAAAAGAAAAATACATGTGAGAAAATATTAACTCTAATGCCAGCAGATAAACAAGGACACCTTAGAAGAGAGGAAGTTTACTCACCTGTACTGGAGAGGTAATTAAAGAGAATGGAGTCAAGGGCTGATGCAGTGCAGTGTGAAGGGAAACTGTGCATTTCTGCACCCCCAGCTGTTTTCTCTGCTTCTCATATCCAGCTACTCTGCCTTCCATGTTCTGGATCAAATACAGTAACCATGCTCCCACCTCAGGGCCTTTGCCCCTGCCATTCCCACTGCCGGGTCACTCTTCCCCTAGACCCTCCCTGCTCATTTCTCCACCTCCTGCACATGTTTGCTCAAATGGCAGCTTCTCCAGAGGCTGTTTTTGATTACCTCTTTTGAAATTAATACTTCTGGCATTCCCTGACCCTTGTCTCGGGCTTATTTTCTCAAAAGTACTTAGTACTTTCAAACATCCTATATAATAAAGAGGTAATATGCAAATTGACCATCACACCCTTGCACAAGATGGCCACCCCCATGTGGGTACAAGATGGCCACCATAAGATGGCCAGCAGGGGAGGGCAGTTGTGGGCCATCAGGTCATCAGGGGAGGGCAGTTGGGGGGGACCAGGCCTGCAGGGGATGGCAATTATGGGTGGCCAGGCTGGCAGGGGAGGGCAGTTGGGGGCGGGGACCAGGCCTTCAGGGGAGGGAAGTTGGGGGCAATTGGGCTGGCAGAGGAGCAGCTAGCTATCGATCAGGCTGGCAGGGGAGTGGTTAGGGGTGATCAGGCTGGCAGGCAGAAGTGGTTAGGGCAATCAGGTAGGCAGGCAGGTGAGCGGTTTGGAGCCAGCAGTCCCAGATTGTGAGAGGGATGTCTGACTACTTATTTAAGCCTGATCCCTGCACGAATTTTGTGTACCGGGCCTCTAGTATAATATGTAATACAAATTTATTTTTAAGCATCTAACCCTGTTCACATGATTGAAGGGTGCATGAATGTTTGTCTGTTGTGTTTAATGCTGTATCCCCAGCACCAAGCACATTGCCTGACATATAGCAGGCCCTTGGTGAGTATTAGCTAAATAAATGTTCTAATTATCAAGGATTTAATTGTGAACATCAGAACACTTTGTGTTCTTAGTGAGAGGGAACTGGAGCCTCAATAAGATTCAGTTCATTGAACACAGGCAACAGATTTTAGGTATCAGAACAGACAGACTGATTTGAATCATATATAGCCTAAGGCAAAATGACCAGTCTCCCAGGCCTGTTTCCCTTTGTATAGAATAGGTTAATTCATCCTTACATTACAGGTCACTACTATAGTTACTGAGGTAACAAATGCACTGTCAATGTGGTCTGCTGAGGATTCAAAAATTAGCAGCCATCATTATGATTAATATTAATAATGTATCTCGTTACTAATCCTATGTTGATGTCATTATTTTGGTTCTTCTCAAACAATCCCTCTTGTTAGTTTTCAAATTCTGAGTTCAGAGTTTGTTGATTCTGGAAAGGCTGAGGGGCATCAATCATTGGGAGAGAAGGCCTTATAACAGCCAAGGACTGTTACATAGTGAGCACCCTGATAAAGAGTTTAGACATAGAATCCCAGAGCAGGGCCTGATCTCAGCATCTTTTCCAAGGTTTACAAAGCATGATGCTAGAAACCTTGTACTTTCAGATCGCTTGTGGTCTGCTGTGCCACCGTTCAGCCACTCTGCTCTTTCCCCTTTCTCCCTCCCCTCCTACCCACTAAGCAGGGGTGACTTTCCTTCTCAGACTTAGGGGACTGCAGAAGCATCAGCCAGATGAAGGCTCAGCCTTCTTGCAATCAAGGAAACAGGTTCCTAGCACTCTCTGGCCTGGAAGTCATTCACTAGAGCTGCCAAATCTTTGGACTGTGGAGCAATTATTTTGGTTTCTAAATCCTGCTTGACTCCATTGAACAAAGAATCTGGCTTATTAACAATAACATTCTTAGGCAAATAGGAGACAATGTCAGTAGGAATTTTTAAAATGTGATTGGCAGTGAAAACCCTGCCTTTGGAAAAATAATAGCCATTTCACTGGCCTGAGTTCCTTAGGCCGTGTAGGTCACTGTGTGCCACTGTTCTGAAATTGTCCTACAAAATTGGTGCTGGCAGCTAGCCGTCAAACCTGAAATGTTTCAGGCAATAGAGCTGCTTTGGAATCTTGCCCACATACCAGCACATATCTTGATCTTGAGAAAACATTTCCCGATATTCAGGAACGTTTCCATTGTTCCTTGCAATGGCCCCCAGAGGACGCATAGGGTTCTCTAGACCTCTTGACGCCCACGTAAGCTTCCCATGCTGAGTGCTGGCGGCTCAGCACTGAGCTGCATTCACTGGGGACTGTGATTGGATCACTTGTTCCACAGACATTTTTGCTTGCTAATATTTTAAGGGTGAAGAAGGGCATGAGAATTTTGCTGCATTGAGTGGAAATTTAGGCCTGGGGTTCTAGCCGGCTCTGTCATCATAACGATGTAGTCAATATAACATTGTCCCTAATGCATCCTGGATGAGGCACTAATTGCTGGGGAAAGAATTAAATTCTATATGAACCCAGAGTCATGGTGTCACCTGTGATGATACCTTTCTCTTGTCAGCCAACTTCTTAAAGTTAATCATTTTCAAAAACTGGCAAATGGTGTGGCCTGATACAGTGTTTATCAGATTTTCCAGCTCTGAACAAGTCATTTTTCCCACAGTATGTTCTTGAACACTAACTCTATAAGATGCCCCAAGAAAGTGAAGGTCTGCTAAGGCCAAGTGACTTTAGAAATTCTGTATTATTTAACCCACTTTTGTAAGCCTGTCATATACATTAGTATATTAAATGACCTAAAAGGGGCTACCAAAAATAAATGTTTCACTTGGCTTATTTCTGCATTTGCCAAATTTATTTGATCATGATTCCCTTTCTCTTCTGTTAGATCTAGTAACATTCCGCAGAACTAGAGGGTATTTCGAGAACCCCAGCTGGGGTGACACTCTTCTGAATAACATAAACATAAGTAAATGTTGTTCAGATGGTAGGAACCTGACTCCTCGAAGTCAAGAAGACTGAGCCTTGCTTTTTGTCATCCTCAAAGGGCACTGTTTTAAGCAGGGTTCTGAACTTTTCTGTAAAGGGACATAGAGTAAATAGTTTAGACTTTGTGGGGCATACAGTCTCTGTTAAAATTACTGAACTCTGGTTGAGTGTGAAATTAGCCACGGATAATACCTAAACAAATGGATGTGGTTGTGTTCCAATAAAACTTTATTTACAGCAACAGGTAGCAGTCTTAATCTGGGCCGGGGCTGCAGTTTGCAAACCCTTCTTTTAGAGTAAGGCAACCACCTTTCACTTACAATTCAGTTATCCCACAGTTCAGTTATCCGATACCTTGAGAGTAAGACAAAAAAGGATGTGGGGTTTTGTTCTACTTTCAGGAGACTGAGATTGGTTCACTTAGATCTGTATCTAAAATTCTTCTCATGGAATCACAACCAAGAGGAACTGGTGTCCTCAGAGAAGGTTCAGAACCTGCCTGCTCATTGCAACTAAGAGAATACTGCCTTGATAATTCGCTTTAATTCCCCTCAAATGGGCAACTAGTCATTTCTTAGTAAAAAGAGAGATATGCCAGCAGGACTCCAACCATCCTGTTGGAGGTGAAGTAAAACAGGGAGGTGTTTAGGAAAGGAAATCTGCACCAAGAACTAGAAAACATACCAAACCTGAGTTTATTTTAACTCAAACCCATGCAGAATCAAGTGTCCATTATGCACAAGGGACCACCCACCCGAGGAACATCCAAAGATAATAATCTCTGAGAAAGGGGACCACAAAAATGCGGATGCTGAATCTCTGGCAGGACCTTGTTGTTCGTGTTTAAAGATCGTCCCTTAGATACCAAGGGCATTTCACTAGCTTATGCTGGCAAGGTTTCTGTTTATTGATGCTTTATCTTTGTGTGACTGTTTTTAACCCTTCCCAGAGCAAGCATTTTGATTCTCTTATAATATCACAGGAAATATGATAAGGAGGGTGGAGAAACTTTATAAAAAGCCTCTAGACTAATAGAATAATAGGATTTTAGTACAAATCTAACTACATTGAAAAGATCACCTAGGCATCGTGCCCAAGATACTAAACGTCAGTGACCAGGCATGAGAGCCAGGCCTCCTGAGTCAGCTGAAGGCTGTGTCGCTGTCCTTGACCTTGGGAAGGTTGGAGTATCAGGTCCCCGGATGGGCTTCTGTTCTCAGCATGGGTGACATGCACATATCCCAAGGTGGGGAATATCATAGACAGCACACACAGTTGTTTCCACTCTGCTGTAAATCACGTGCATGCTTTGAAAATAGTTAAGGCTTAGGGACCAGGATGCACACATTCTCAAGTAGCAGGGCCATTTGGGCTAACTCTAAACTTGGAAAGAAAACCTGGCTGTGCCTGCAACACTACAAACCTCCGGCAGGAGTTGGTTTACACAAGGGGGAGATGGTGCTGCTGGGAACTTGTAAAGAGTCAGTTTTGAGTGCAGGTCCCTGGGGTAGAAACAGGAAATAGAGAAGTTTGTATGTCTAATACTTAGGTCACAGAGACTAATGTTTGGGCTTTCTGCAGGAAGAGGCCAAGAGGAAGTTTTTCACAGAATAACTTGAGGAAACTTGGACTCCAAATAGTGCACATCTGAGTTCTAGAATGGCATTCTTTTGTTTTACCTTCAGCATTATGAGAGTTCAAGGGCATCCAGTGCACTAGATGGCTTTATAGGTCTTGGTAGCCCAAGGAGATGGCATGCAGACAGAGAAACTGTTTACATGGAGATGTTGGCACCTTTAAAGTGGTCACTCAAATAAGCTTGAGGCATCAAGCATAGGTTTGTCCCTGTGACCTTGCAAGAGATAGCCTGGGGACGGAGCATAAGGAGATTTGAGAGGGGAGGACTCTAAGGCCACCCCCCCACCCCCAAATGTACACATGGGGTGATGGTGCAGCAATACTGGGACATTAACATCAACAGGTTCCTGTTTTTAGCCGTAGGCGACAGAAGTCTGGGAACGTTTTGGTTATATTTGGCAATATTAAGTTTTAAATTCCCCTTAGGAATTTTAAAGTACTTTTCCCAAGTAAAGTAGCAACTTTAACTTTTTGCAAGTCATGATTCACATACTGTTGTTAAGCAAGAAACCCACTGAACTAAAACTTAGATATCTTCATGTGATCAGTCTCAGGGAGGTATGTTTTGTCTGCTGTTATGTGTTTGCTCAGTGTAGCGAATATCCTGTGGTTAATGTCCCTCTCCTATTTACATTCTAGGTCCTTTCGCCTCCACCCCCAAAGGCTTTATTTCAAAAGCAACACTGTCTGTATATGGGGCTGATAGCACAAGCATCTATGAAAATATAGAGAAATGTTGTCTTGCCCAACCAATGAAAGAACATTAAGCTCCCCAACTCCAGCCCTTTAGAATGTTTACTCTAAGTAGTATATGCAAATAAATTATCTTTATCTCATCCAGCTCAGTCTCCCTCCTACTTAGAATGACTCTTCCTCCACAACTTCATGGTACCGTTTGAAGCTCTTAAAGGATATCATGGCTGCCCTTGGCCTTCTTTCCAAGATAGAGAATCTTCCCAGTTAAGTCTCTCCACATTTACACCTACATCATATGCTTGTTATTTCATGCACATGCTCAAGCTCCCAGAGCAGTACATCCTCAGATGGCTGATTGTACGTTTACTACATGGCAGATCTGGGAGATTCAGTCCCAAGGACAGCCTTCCAGCAGCTGAGATGGACTTTCCCATTTAAAGATCCGTTTTCAAAAGTGGAAAGTGTGGCTGTGCAGGCAACACTGCCACAGTTCTCATGCTCATGGTAACCTGGGCTTTCCTCACCCCTGAACCCTGACAGTAGTACAAATGCCACACCTTCCAAGGCATGTCCTCTTTCCCTGGCTTTGGATGATGCAATGGCTGCTCAAGACTTGCCTCAACCCTTCACTCAGGCCTAATGGCCTTTGAACAGCCACATGCATCTCCGCCTCTCACCTTTTGGTCACATTGTCACTCTCGCTGAGATTTCCTCCCAAACATCTACATACTTACCCCCTTCCATCCTCCCTTCAAGCCCCAATTTGAGCCTTACTTACTTTGTAAGTCCTTTCCCAAACCTTCAACTCCTGGGTGTCACACCTTCTTGAAACATCACCAAACTTGCTGTCTGTCTCAGGTGGAATTCTCTGAGTTCCCATTTTGCTTGATTACTTGTTTATTTTCCACTCTGCACTTCCATTTGGCATTTCTAGTGGTTATGGTTTATCCTCACAGCTACGTTGTGAAAAAGTTGGTGTATGTGCTACTCTTCTCGGTTTGGAAAGTGCCTTAAGGTCTCATTCTGCTGCTCAGAATGTTCAGTAGGCTATGGGACACAGAGTCGATAGTGAGCATAGTTTGAATGGCAGCCTCCATATTTTATAGCACTCAGCTGGAAGATAAAAACTCCAGATGTTTCTTTTGTAAAATGTTCCTGATTTCTTAGAATGAACTGCTATTTTAATATCATATAATACAAATGGAACAAAGTCATTTGCTCATATTCAATTAATTAATTCTTCTAGAAAACAGTGTGCCAAGTATTGTGTCATTGCTGGTGGGAAGAATTGTGATGAGAGGTCCTAATAGATTTGATTTCCCAGTTTTCACTTCTTTTAATCAGGAGCAAGTTGCTTGATTTTGCTTCATCTCAGCTTCTCTGTCTCTCTGTTTGTAGTGTGCATTCATTAAGAAATCTAAATGATATGGTATAAATCAAGAGGTTTTTTTTAAAAAGCATTTTACAAACAGCAACCATTTCTTGAATTCACTTTTCTCTACCAGGCTTTATGGAGATACAAAAATGAGAATTTCAAAATCTGCAAATTCAGGGAAATTCCTCTTATGAGATAACAATTTTTAATCTTTGCTTTCTTACATAATATTCTAATGTTTGCTTGTCAGTGTTTTCTGTATAACCCAGGTAAATTTATGCTACTCCCTAATGCCATTCTTTACTTCTAGGAAAGCAGCTTAATTCATCTGCATTCCTTGTTTGTCATTATCTACGAAAGCATAGCTATGGCCTAATAATTCCATTTGTAGCTAGATAGTAAGCAGAAATGTACACATATTCACCAAAAGACATGTACTAGAAAGTTCATAGCAGCTTTATTTATAATACTCTAAACTGGAAATTACCCAAATGTCCACCAATAGTAGAATAGATTAATTGTGGTATGTTCACACAGTAAAACACTAAACAGCACTGAAGATAAAACAACTACATTGACACAACCAACATGAATGAATCTTGAAAAGGTAATGTTGAACCATAGGAGGCAGACACACAAGAGTACATACGCTAAGATTCCATTTGTATAAAATACAAATAAAGGCAAGCTCATCCAAGCTGTAAGATGCTATCCTTCGTGGGAGTAATTGAAAAGGGCACAAGACGGTTTTCAGGGAGCTGGTTATATTCTGTTTCTTGGTTTGGGTGCTGGTTACAGATGTCTGCTCAATTTTGCAAACTCACTTAACTCTGGATTTATGATGTGGGAACTTGCCTGTATATATATTATATTTGAATACTTAAGGAAAATCTTCAAGTATGTCCTGATTCGTGTTTGTTTTGGAACAGCCCTGTACTCATTGGCAGGACATCTAGATCTCCCTCTTCTTCTCACCTACCCGCATTGGCATCTCAGAAATAATTCCTGCCTCACCTACATTTTCTTGAGGCTCCTGACAGGAGAAAATAGCATGTCTGTCTCTCCCTGATTTCCCCAGTGGGTTATTTTAAATTCCCTACTTGGATTCTTTTAGCATGTGTTTCAAGATTGCTTACCTTGTGCTTTATTTTTTTTCTTTTTCATTTGCTCATTTTTTACAATGATGCCTCTTCGTCAGTTGCTCCCATTTGTTTTTCACCCTTGACTATTGTCAAGGTACCTCTTTTCCTTTGCTTTACTTGTGTGTTTTTTCCCTTTAGAATGTCATCTTTCCATTCTCACTTATTTCTCTGTCACTCAGGAGTGTTCTAGCTACCAGCTTTCTGAATGGACCCCCAGGTACCAGGTATGGTCCAGCCAGCAACTGAAGTCTCTCGGCTGAAGGAGTGTGTTACTTCCTTGTCTAACTGTGTACATGAGATGATATTTTTACATTTCTGTGCTTGGGCTTCTCTTTGTCATACCTGGAGCCATAACGTATGGTGTGAGCAACACTGAAATCTGCTTAGACTGTGTTTATGGCCAGCATACGGTGGTCCAACATGCAGAGTCTCCTTCTCCCTGGGAAAGGGATCCGGGCAGATGGGTACTTCTAGTATCCCCGCTTCTTCTCTCTTGCCCATCATTCATTGTCTCCTGATCACACCCAGATCTCTGTTAGTTAGTTAACTTAAAACGTGGCAACGTCTCCATAGTTAATCAAGTTGTTGTGCCTCAACAAACAACTATATTTCCATATAATATAATGTGCACAAAAATACCTTCTCATAATGACTGAATCCACAGAGATTATATATATTTGGTTTCATAGTTAGCCCACCTGCTCAACTTCTGCTCATGCCTTTTCTACTGTAGGAGGTCCCTAACCTCTAACTGTGACAGGTAGTGCCATATTGACTACAATTTTGTCAGTAAAGTAGAAAAGATAAAATCTTAATGCTAACCAGCCAACAAACTTCAGATTTATATTATAACATATATTTTATCTGTAAATAAATTATATATATATATATATACACTCAATTTGGTTGCAAGTTGAAGATGCCCTTCAACTCTTCAACTGGTTTCCTAAGTATAGTTGATCTTGACAACATGCATAGAAAAATACAATAAATACTTTTTCTTCCTTCATATTAAAGTAGGTTGGGTTCAGCAATGTACTATCATATTTAGATGCATTTCCTAATTTTATCCTTGAACAATCTTACAAAAAGGATGTAATATGTTTATAGAATCCTTTCTGATTCTTGCTGGGTGAGGATGAGGCCTCCCCTGAGGTAGCTGAGGTAGCACAGAAGACCAGACATTTCTTCTCCCAGGAGTTGGCCTGAGGGGTGAGACCAATCAAATGCTCTTGGCAGGAATGTGGCTTCTAGAGCAAGCATCCTCAAAGAAGCAGGGCCAAGTGGAAACTCATTGTATTGGCAGATTTAGTGTCCAGTGCTCAGGGCTGGTGGTGACTGACAGGGCTCCAGCCAGGCAGTCCCCTGGGGTTGATGTGTGTTCTCACATGAC
The DNA here is from genome assembly GCF_000147115.1 of Myotis lucifugus. NCBI lineage: Eukaryota > Metazoa > Chordata > Mammalia > Chiroptera > Vespertilionidae > Myotis > Myotis lucifugus. The sequence continues at coordinate 1,448,399 of NW_005871286.1, read as the reverse complement.
CAGTTTCCTTACTTTCTTTTTGTTTCCCACATGGATCTCCAGAACTCAGCTAATTCTGTAAACTACCTTCCTTCCAGTAAGTCCATGTGTGGTTTCAGTTCCTGATTCAGTATTTGTTGCTTGATTGACAGGCCCAGCAGATACTAATACTTCAACAAGGGGGTCTGATGTTCACAGATGTAAATTACCCAACATTCTACATCAGGTGCTGTCTAAGCCAGAAGTTAAATTCCAGTTTACTGGCTTCCAAACCAGTTCTTTTATTTTATGATACAAAGTCTTTTTAAAATTTTTATTTTATAAATATTTTATAAATATTGTCAAGTTTGTGAGCCCCTCATCAATATGCTCAGTGGAGGAAGACCAGTACCAGAGTTCTAGCTCCAAAATCCAACTGCCAGGTTCTTTATTCCCTCTCAGTAAACTGAACTGACTGCTTTCTGGACATGCCATTGTGATTTCCTTACACTGGTAGAGAAAATCATCCTCCTTGCTTTGCCTCCAGGTGAACTTGGAGCATGGCGCGTGCTATTCTGAAGCCACAGATCCTTCTTCAAGAGGATAAAGATGGTGCATGGTCAAGATTCCGCGCTTTGCAGGCCTGCCTTGATATTCTGACACTAACCTTTGTGAGGATGAGGTTTTTGTTTTCTTCAATGCAGAAAATGAGTCATTAGTATCAGAAAAAAAAAAAGAACTGTGTCTTAAACTATGTTTGATCAAGGAACTGTGCTTTGTGTGTGTTTTCCTTTTTGTGCGAGTTTGTGTAGGTGTTTCTGGCCCAAACATTTTTGACATTCTGATAACCTGCAGGACGGGGAATGCCGCAATGAAAGAAATGCATTGTGGAACTGCGAAGAATGCCCTATTCAGGTCTGAAGTGGCACCATCTGTGTGTCTCTTAAAATGTGGGTGCCTTGAAAAGCTTTGTCCTCAAGAGAAAACTTGGCTTCCCACACACTGCCTAACAGTGGTGATGTTGTGTGAGATGTTTTCCCACGTGCCCACCCCTGTGGACCTTGGAGACCCTGACTTACAGAGCAGGCAAGTTTCATCTGGTTGCTGGAAATAAGAACACACTGCCTGATAAAGAAGGCAAAATCCCAGCTGTCAAAGCAAGATTTCCAAATTAAGTGGATAGGGCCCTTCTTCGTTTGCATATAAATAGGTCAAAATAATGGCCCACAGGCAGGGGGAGGGCCTACGTGGCCGCAGAGGACAATTTTTTAAATCTGTCTTGTTTATCTTCCTTAGTCCTTTCAAATATGATGAGAGTAAGAGGTTCCTAGCTGGAAACGTTGAATGTTATTCTAGGAACTGTCCCAAGTCTTCCAAGGATGCTCCTACTACTGCATTACTCAAAATAGTTTTCATTTGTAACTTAAGACTTTTCAATAATACATATATATATTTAAACCCCTGTGTCACAGTCAAATCTCCCAAGGGAATATATTTAAATTTTATTTGAAAAGTAATAGGCATAGATATTAATAAAATTTAATTATAATTAATGTTTCTTTTTTTACTGTCTTAAAATATAGTTTTTTTAATTAAAATAGTTTAGCAGCCCCTAAAACTTAAAGATAACAGATAATATATAATATTGATGGTCTAATTGCAATATATTAATTTGGAAATGTGTAGGTATTCCCAGAACACATTTAATACCACCAACTCTCCTGAATGAAAATTCACTGAACAGAACCAAACCACCCGGAATGAAGAAAGCAAGTCACTTCCTCAACTTCTGACAATAAGGCCCTTGGTAGAATTTTCAGTTATAAGTCTTTGTGTTGTTATTGACATAATAAATGTTCTTTTGTCTTTGTTTTGGATTAGAAACACCTAGAATAATTTTTCTTGATTGATCCTGAGAGCTTCAGGAGGTGTCTCTGTTTGAAACCCCCAGCGAGGCCTGCTATCACGTTGCTGGACTGCCCCCCCCTCCCCAATCAGAGCCCCCGTGTTCCCAGGCACATGGTGTCTGTTATCTGCATGTCCTTTGAACTGTTGCACAGCGTTTAGGGTGGTACTTAGCACACAGCAGGAGTGCCCTGTTGCCAATGAACAGCATTTACATACACACTTCCCATGCTAACTGAGGAGATGAAGAGCAATCATGTAGCCTCTTTTTGCTCTTCTTGCTGAGTCTGGATATTTGCTTGACTAATCAACCTTGAATTTTCATTCCTTAAATCTCTATCAACAGATTTCCTAGATTATGAGCTTTGTCATTTTGGACAAGGCATTAAGAACTATAGGCCTTAGTTTTCTTGTCTATATAATGAGGGAGCTGTCCAGAATAATTTGGAATAACTCTCCTGGATTAGAATTCTAGGATTTCATGATATCCATGCCTTACCAGATAGCTATCAACCTGGATGTTCCATTGGCATATTTAATTCAACAAGTCCAAATGCCTCTGCCCCCATCTCATTCCTGTCCTCATTTCCTTGGAATCTTTTTCTTTTTTTAAACGCCCCTTCTCCTTTGTGTTCATATCCAATCAGATGCTTGACTCTGTAGTTATACTCTTTTTCCAGTTATGCACACTTTCGTCTGATTAACATTGAAACTATCTGATTCAAGACTTCATGACTTCTTTCAAGAGACTATTAATTTTCCTGTTTATAGTTTCCTTTCCATCCAGACCTACTTACTATATGCACTGTTGTTAAATCATATTTCTAAATGATTGCAGCATTTCCTTCTGTGGGTTTCTATTATCTACACTAGAGGCCTGGTGCACGGATTTGTGCACATTTAAAGGAAATTAATTAGAAGGTGGCTGGTGGGACGGGACTGGGCGAAAGGGGCCGGATATGCCCTGGGGCCAACCTCCTGCAGTCCCTCCCTGGCCAGCCGCATCTGGAACGGTACCATGGCTTGAAGGGCATCTGTGGAGTGAGTGGGGTCCCTCTGGCAGGTGGGGTCCCTTGGCCTGGCCTGTGGAGATTGGGGAAGATGGCAGTCCGACATCCCCCGAGGGGTCCTGGAGTGCAAGAGGGCACTCTGCAAAGTTGCTGTCGCTCGGCAGCTCCTGCATTGAGCGTCTGCACCCTGGTGGTCAGTGTGTGTCATAGCTACTGGCCGATTGGCCAGTCAGCCGGTTGGCCGGTTGCTTAGTCTTTTATATATATAGATAATAGATAGTTAAGTAGATAAATGTTTGTATCCACTATCCTTAGGAACAATATCCCAAACTACTTTCCAGGTATTTGCATCCTCTTCCCAGCATATTTCCTACGTTTCAACTAAATAATACTACATGCTGTTTCATAACATATACCAAATATCCTTAATCCAAGCCTTTACCTATACCACTCACTACAACTGAGGCTTTCAGTCATCTCTGCCTCTTAAATTTTGTTTATTCTATATGTATATCTCAATTGACATCTTGTCCATAAAAATGTCCAGATTTTTAAAATCAGATGTAATTATGATTTTCTTTGCATTGCCATAGTATTTTGTGGACTTCTATGATTATTTTCATTATGGGAATTTGTAAACTTATCTCTCTTACAAGCTTTTAAATACCCTAAGTTCTGTTACTGTGTCTTATTCATATTTTATTCTTTGAGTATTCTTTCTTAGTATTGTGTACATAGAAATTAAAGAAGGACTTGTTGAAAGAAATTGAATTTAAGTTTAAATTATTGAATGATTATTTGGTTGCAAGTTATAGACGCCCACTTAATAAGATAAAAGAACTTCTGAATAAGAATATATTTATGCTTCCAATACTGTGTATGTTACATCATTTTCTCTCTTTCTCTTTCTCTTTCCAGACTATCAACTTGTGTGTCCAGGGTAATATAGCCCAAGTGATGGCCTCCTTGTTCAAACCTCCCATAGAGATAAACTTCTCTAAGTTCCAAACAAATTCTCAGAAAGAAATTTTATTAGTTCCTCAATTCAGGTATCTAACCCTGACCCCACAGACTGTTAACAGGGGAGCTAGTCTTCTCAGCCAGCTGCTCTGTCACCAAGGGCATGTGAAGCAAACTCTGAGACAGGGACAGAGACAGGGCAGAGAATCAATGTTAGTTATCAGAGAGGGGCACATTAGTCCAGTTATGAGAAATCTAAATTTGACCCTGTATATATACAGGCTTTCAGAATTATTCTAAACTTCATGTAGACCTACAAAGAGATTACAGCACCCACAACCCAGGTATGTGCCCTGATAGGGAATCTAACCCAAAACCGTTCAGTGCTCAACCAATTGAACCACTCTAAATGGGCTCATCTTCCCCTTTCTTAATGGGACTATTGATTGTGGTTCTATTTTCCTTTATTTAACTATTGTGTATGTGTGATGGGGAGGCAGGTAACTTATTTTAATTTCACAGTCTTTGGCTCAAAGGATCCTCATTGGGCACTGACACAGATAATATAAATTTTAGACATTGAGCTTATTGCAGATTGGAGTGGATTTGGGCACATCGTTCTTGAAGAAGGGGAGAGTGTATTTTATTCAAGGAAGGGACAGAAACAAAACTTTTTGACTGGAGGGAAGAATGGGTACATCACATGAGGAACAATACTGTTCCTAGTTATTTGCTGCCATATCAGAAGATAGTTTCTCCCCACATCTGGCTCTCAGGCTTGGCCACGGGACATAAGTAGGTGAAATGAGAGTGGGATCAACATAGTTCCCTGCTGCACAGAAGCTGTAGATGGTATCTCATGGGCCTCGCATTGCTGTTTTCTTCTGTGGCACAGAACAATCTGTCCTTGATAGCAGCGTCTACTTCAGTTTGGCTCCTGAAATGAAGACAACCTGGTCACGGCCATTCTCAGTCTGTGCAGGATAAGTTATATGAGTGAGAAATAAACAGTAGTTGCTATAAGCCATGGAGATTTGGAAATTTGGGGTATGGCAGCTTAAAAGTTGGTGATACAACCTGGTCTATAAAGTATTTTATAAAATAATTAATAAACGTGAAATTTCTTCTAGATTTGCCACTTCAAAGAGTACTAAAGCTCTAAAAATCCTGGGAGATGAAGAAATGAAATCACTTAGTAGTTTTCAATTTCTTTTATTTTTTTTCTCTTTCCTTCTTTGTCTCTTTCTTCCTCCCTCCCTCCCTTCTTCCTTTGTCAAGCATTTGAACCATGTCTAACACGATCTCATGAAGAAGGTCACTGTGTGAACTGTTCTGGAACTAGAGGAGGGGAGTGGGGAACGGGAGGAGTGGGCATTTCTCCTTTGCTTCCTTGCAGACTTCTCCCCACATTTGATACCTTGTAGGTACAGTTTTTAAGTCCCTTCAGGAAAGACTGTTAAAGGGGTTTAGGGTACAAGAAAGTAATGTGCACGCAGACTCCCGTTTTTGTGAGCCAGATGGGAGGCCACACAGTGCAGTGGACTTTGGGTTTGTATCTCGGCTTTGCTACCTGTTAAATGAGACCTTGGGTTGCTTATGTCTCTTCACCTGTAACAAGAGGACCCTGAAACCTGGCTCAGTGCAGCAGGGTATTTGCATGAAAGGATTATTACTACTTGCTCCTTGTTCTTGATCCTGTTGGCTTTTTTTTTTTCTTTTTCAACATACAACACTTTGCCAGAATCTTGGAAATTTTATCAGGAAAACGTTTGAGGTGGCTTATTCCTCAACTTTATTTCCTAAGGGTGGACCCTGGCTTGTCCGTGGTCAGATTGCCAGAACTGGAATCTGGGTTTCCTGCTCCCCATATGTATCAACTGCTACTGAGTCTCTAAAGGGCTCTGGGTTGAGTGTTGCAGAAAACCTCGCCTTAGCTACTGAACGTTCCTCCTTATGGTGGAGTGAGAAACTGGTGAGTTTCCTTTTCCTTCATTCCTCTGACATTCCAGGACAGAAATGTTTCCACTTGGCTCAGCAGAACCCAGCAAAGCATATCAGAAACTGATGAAACGGTACTTTGTAATTGATTTTGTGAAAGAGCCAGTTCCCCATTTCCCTGAAGACTTTTCCCGCCCAAATGACAGACAGTGGGTACTATAACATGAGGGGACTGAGACCAGCCACTGTAAATAACAGCCACCACATCTCTTCCCTGGGGTAAGAGAAATGGATGTGACATTAGCATCAAAGATTTGTCTAGCAGCAACAAGAGGGCCTGAGAAAGAAACCTGCAGAGCAATGTGGTTCTGCTTGTTAGTTTCATTAAATGGGCACATGACTTGCATGATATGGACCCTAGGTGTGTCCCTGAACTAGTAGGCTTCTTATTCATGTAACAGCAAGATTTTACTTTCAAGGCAGGGAGCAGCGGCATTTGGGTGTGACCAGTTAGGCATTACTTTGGCATTTCCCAGCTTGCATTTTAGCAAAGCCCTCTGGGGCTGAGACGTTTGCTCAGAATAAAACCACTTACATCACACGTTCTTTAGAGGATGCAACTTCTGCCTGCTAGGTCTTAGCACAATGCCCCAGAAAGCAGGGAAGCACTGGGTTAAATGCTGCCTTGCAGACCGTCCATGTCCAAGTTTGTTTGTTGATATAGAGAAGACAATACCCAGGCTTTCCAGTTTAATTTCAACCCATTTTACTACTGAAATGAGACAGACTCTGTCATGGGAATACACACTCAATTAATTCTTTTGTTCCAATGTGAAAGCTGGCTGGGGTCCAGAGACACTTTCCTGACACACCTGAGCTGGTGTGATATGTGTGCACCTCTGGGTCTTAGAGCAGGGAGACAATACTGTGCCTGGTGGTGATATAGTGCAGGGAGGTGCCAGCTGGGTGCCCATGTGAGTGAAGTGGGAGAATGGCATGATGTTCCTCTCTTCTGAGGCCTTGCTGACAGCTGCCGTGACGAACGGCTGCCTTCAGGTTGTCATCTCACCTTTGACCTCTGAGGATGAGACCACTTTGTTTAGAGATGTGAATGGACAACCCCACAGGAAGCAAATGTTGCCAAGTTCCCCATTATGAGCATGCGTCAGTGCTTCCTGAGAAAGCCTAATTATAAGTTTGGAAGAGTTCTAATACTCTTTTGTTTAATTTTACCATTTTACTTACCTCAGCAAGCCTTTGTCTTCTCTTCAGAAAACATAAGGAAATATTCATACCTCATTACTGGTTCTAACTGATAGACAGTGGGCGTTTGAAAATTATTTCCCTTCACATTTCTAAAATGATTGAAATAATCATGAAAGGTTCAGCTCAACAGATTTTGGAAGGTACCCTATATCACTTATTTTTAGGTTGGCCTTCTTTTTTTATTGTCCTTGCTTTCTTTTGCACTTTAGCACTATTTTATAATATACTTCTATATGCTTTCAAAATATTCTTTCATAGCGCATAATTTGCTTTTATAATATACTACAGTTTACTGTTGCAGCTCCCCTCTGAGAGTGTTAATACCCACAGTGTAGAGGACGTGCAAATTCTAGCTCCTGTACCTGAGGATCCATTTGTGTTGTATTGAATGGTGCGGACATATGGGTTCTAGGCAGCTGCAGGTTAGTGTGCTAGACAGCGTATTAGAAAATGACAGGGATTGTGGACCATATAGTATTGCCCATAGTCTAGAGTTTTAGTGTGGCATTTCTCGCTATGGGGACTGCAAAACACAAACTAAATCACTTACGTCCATTTTTAAAAAAAATGTCAGTTCCATGGGCATGTTAAATTAAAATAGTCCCCATGGATAAATCCCAGAAATCTGATTTTTATTTTTAACAATTAATATGATTCTTGTGAATAAAGTTTGAGAAAAAGTACCTACATGCCATTGACATAAAACATGAGAATACATCTTAACTTCCTAAACTGCTGAGTGGCTTGGGTGTGGCTAACAATAGAGTGTAGTACTGGAGCCTCCAAATAAAGAGGGTTATGCCAGAGAAAGGACAAAAATTCACCTGGTACAGATGGTACATTTCCACAATAATTCAAATGAAGTCAAGGATTTGGGAAGAAAATGAATAACTTAACAATAGTATGTTAAAAATATTTTAAAAAATGAATATGGAGCAGAAATATGTGACTCACATGATTTAAATTAAAATGACTTCAAAGATATATGGAGTTCATGGCAAGCTTTTTGAGACTTCTCCCCAGACATCCTGGTGTAGCCGCTCACTCTCCTCCTATCAGGGACACTTCGCAGATGAAATCCACTGTTGTAGGGAATTTGAGTGAGCATGAGGAGAAATAATAGCAACTGATCTTTTGAAATGTACAACAAACGTATATGAGTGGAAACCCTCAGCCAGTTTTTCTTTATTCCTCATTTATTAGGAAAGCAAGTGTCAGGTACATAAATTAATATTCAATTTTTAAAATTTTTAATTTTTGAGTACGCCTGGGAGACATTTAGACTCAATCCAGGATCATCTGCCTTCTACACCTATGGCATTTCCCAAAGGTAACCAGCCAGCTCCTGCAGACTGAAGGTGTGCAAACTTCTCCTTTAAATCAGACGTCCCCGCCCCCTCTTCAACTGGTAACCCTTCACTAAGTTCTTACAATCTATGAAGTAGCTTTAAATGACCTCCCTCCGCTTTGAAGAGGTTGTTTCAAAATGCAAATCTGGTGTCTTTCCGGTTTCTTTCAGTTTCTAGCACACACACAGAAACATGTCAGACCACATAATATTGCACATGTGCTGCGGCTCTGCCCTTACCTTTCCAAGCTCCCTTTCATCCGTGTCCATATGTCCCTTTTATTCCAATTATGCCAAGCCACTTATAGAGTCTCTGTAAATTCATGCCTCTTCACCATTGCATGTGCTGTTCCCCACCTGGTGTATCCATCTTTTTCACCCATAAACTCAATTTAAAATAGTCTTTTCTGCCCTAGCCAGTTTGGCTCCATGGATAGAGTGTCAACCTGGGAACTGAAGGGTCCCTGGTTCTATTCTGGATTCTGGTCAAGGGCACATGCCCAGGTTGCTGACTGGATCCCTAGTAGGGGGCATGCAGGAGGCAGCCAATCAATGATTTTCTCTCATCATTGATGTTTCTATTTTTCTCACCCTCTCTTCTTCTCTGAAATCAATAAAAACATATTTTAAAATAAATAAAATAAAATAGTCTTCTCTGAAGTTGTGTGTATGTTTTCTGCCATGCTCCCACCCTCAGCTACTAGCTATAGCTTTTGCTATTTCATCCCCATAATACCATAAAACAACTGTTTCACAGAAATAAGCACTTTGTATTCTAAATAGTGAACACTAAGGAATACCTGTTCTATGAAAGTTTCTTTAAGGCATAGCTGCATGGAATTCACCTTTCTGTCTTACACAGTGAGCCCAGAAATAAGTGTTTAACAAAAAATTCATTAAAAATATTAAAATATGCTAATTAGTTAAAATCTACACATATAGGGAAATAGAATTTCATGTTAAAATATTAGGCAGGCATGGTCTTTTGGAAGCAGACCAACTTAGGTTTTGATTTTACATTTTCTGAACACTAGCTTTGTGATTTGGGCAACGTAATCTCTCTGAGTCTGTTTTCTCACCTATCAAATATTTAAAAATAATACATGTTTGCAAGTCTTCCTTACTCTTGAAGTTTTGGGAATAGTTTGAGGAGGATAGTTATTACTTCTTCTTTGAATGTTTGGTAAACTCATCTGTGAAGCCATCTGGTCCAGGACTTTTAATTGCTGAGAGTTGCTTTATTATTGCTTCAATTTCATTAGTTATTATCAGTCTATTCAGGTTTTCTGATTCTTCCTATGATTGAGTTTTGGAAGGTTGTATGTTTCTAGGAATTTGTCCATTTCACTCATGTTGTCCAGTTTGTTGGCATATAGTTGTTCATAGTATTTTCTTACAATCCTTTGTATTTCTGTGCTTTCAGTTGTCATGCTGCCTCTCTCATTTATGGTTTTACTTATTTGGGTCCTTTCTCTTTGTTTCTTGATAAGTCTGGCTAAAGGTTCATCAATCTTGTTTATCTTTTCAAAAAACCTTGGTTTCATTGATTTTTTGTATTGTTTCTTAGTCTCTATGTCATTTATTTCCACTCTAAAAAATAATAATACATGCTTTATAGGCTTATAGTGAAGATAAATAACATGCTTTAAAAATTTAGCACAATATTTGCTACAGTAGTCAATAAATGTTAGGTTTTTTTCCTTCCCATCTCCAAAGACTTGAATAAAAAGTGTTGTTTGTTTATTTAATCCCAGGTCAACCATAAAATTAAATTAAATGGAAATTTAACCTCCCCCCCTCCCCAGTTCTCTAAACATTGTGGTTAATTGTCATTGCTGTGTATGTTCTGATAAACAACAAAGGCCAAGGGTCTATGTTTGTGCTGATGTGGAGTTGGAGCAGCTAAGCTTCATGTCAAATTTCTTTATGATACATGGAAGCATCCGCTGTCCGGCACACTTCCATTGTTTTCTGTAATCAGATCCAAGAGCTCACAAAATAGTTACCATAATTAAACCTATCAGAAATCTGTAATATTTCTGTATTTGTGTATAAACAACTTTGCACAGCTGGCTTGAGACTGTGATACACTGGGAAATTTCTTCATCCGACGTATTTCTGAGCCCACTTCCATCCATTAGTACAGGAAGAACCAGTCAGAATGGAATGATATTAATCTTGACCATGTGGGAACCCCAAGTAGTTCAGAAGTTGAAAATTCTCCACACATAGGCACTTAATTATTTTCCTTTGAGTTAGCATAGGCTGTGTTTTGCTCTGTTTCATTTTTAAATGGAAAGACTTCATTTTTCAAAAGGATTATGAATTTCCAAGGGTTCTCTGACCATATTAGTCTTCTAGATGGGGTGGAAACTTGTGTGAGAACTTCAGAGAAGTAGGACCATTCAAAATGGGAGTTCTGGGCTCTGAGTTTCCGTTGGAAAGCTAAACACTAAAGTCATTATGCATTCAGTGAAAAGTAACCCTGAGAGACGGTTTGGAGATTATGGGCTTTTATTTTTTTAAAAGACTGAGAATATTCTTGCAAATGAGGATTATGAACAACTGGACAAATTATAAGCAGTCAAAGAACTTACAAAGCTAAGATTTAACTAGAGAAAGTGTAAGCAATGGGAATGGGAAGAAGATCAAAAAAAGATGAATCGACTTGTCATTTTAGCCCAAAGATTTTGACCTTGACATTTGAGCCTCATGTGATTCTGAACCAAGGGGGATTGCTCACAGTTTTCTTCTGGATTATCTAAGAAGCGAATATCAACTGTCACTATTTTGCTTAGAGATGTGAGCTATGATTGTAAGGTTCTAGGGAGCAACAGAGACATGGTCCTATTGCCAGAAGCTTCAGTGTGCACTGAGCTGACTATCATAGTCCAGGAGAAGTTGGGACTTCATTCCAAAAACCTGTTATATGCAGACATATAACATATAAGGGAACTCCCCCCCCCATTTGTGCAGGTTTGACCAGAAATGAGAAAAGTGAAGCCAACTTGATTTATTCCTTAATATAAAACCAAATGACTTCTTGACCACATCACCGTGTCAGGCATAATACGTTTCATTGATTTACTTATTTTTATGACAATGATTTTTTTCTACAAGGAACTGAGGAGCACTTTCTTTGAGAAAGTTTTATATTTGTCTTTTCAATAATTCTTTTTGAGCTTAAATGTTAAACACTGGAAAGAGAAAGCACCAGGGTTAAACTGGCCTGAGAAGTTCTTGCTGTTTGACAGCTCATTCTGGGTGAGGCTCCCCTCTGAATGATAGCTTAGACTGGATACTCCTGGTAACGCACGCTGTTGGTTCCGTTTTATCAGACAGCAGCATTTACCTCCCATCCATTTACATTTGTAGATGCTTTACGTTCATACATCATTGTATCTAAGCACTAAGCTGAGACAACAGGGAGCTGCTTCTATGCACATCCCTCTCTATACCCCCTCCACTGACAGGAAAACTTCCCCTGCATTCATTTATTTTGATTACAAAACTATAATACATGCACAGAATTAAACATTTAAATATAGAAGCAGCATTAAAATAAAAAATAAAAATCTTCCTATAACCACTGCCTTACAAGAGGCAACAAATTTTACTATTACTAATCTTTTCTGTGGTTATATTCACAGCACTGAATTACATATTTCTAATTTGATTTATTAATTCATCAATTTTATAGTCTCTTTACTACCAATTATGAAAGATGAAGAATCTAGCTCTATTTCCATCTCTTCATTCATTCACCAACTGTTGTTAATTTTTTTATTATTGGGGTGTACTTTACAATTGTTAAAACACATATAAATGTTTCTTAGCCCTTCAATTTCAGCCAGAATCGATTGATTTCACTGTCTTAGATAAGGAGGTAAATGCATGAACATTTTCTCCTACTTTTCTTTCTCTGTCTCTCTCTCTCTGAAAATTGGTTGGCTGTACCATTGCTTTTCTACTGCCAAAATTTATTTCATGCATTCCTCTCTGTATCTCCAATGCAATTTTCTACTTTAAATTAATTGAGAACCAATATTTTTGTATTGCAAGAATCAAGTAATGTGAATATGCTCATAGAGAAAAAAATGTAGTCCTGTGCTTTCAAGCTCTTCATTTGACTGACAATATTTCAAGTTTCAAAGTCAAAGAGTTTCTTGCTCTATACTCCATAATTGATGTAAAGTCATCCCAAATTTTATTTCACTTGCTATTTGTGTCATACCTTTCTTTCATAACTTAAAAAAAATTCATACAGGAGACAGAAAAGAACAATTTGCTCTAGCTTTTCTGCAGCCACTCCATTAGCAATTGTCCTGCTTAGAGCCATTTCTGCTTTCTGGTTTTGGTATCAGCTAGCTCTGCTGGGCACCAGCAGGGGTGGTAGCTGCCCTTCTCGGTCTGACTGACTCCTGTGCATTTTCAAGATACTGTGCTCTTTGTTGAGACCTGCTTATCAACGTGATCCCATCTACATTCTTTCTTCTAGGAACTTACCAAAACTTCTAATCTATTGATTGATCTTGTATTAGTTTGGGTTCTCCAGAGAAACAAGAACCAACTGTTCCGCTGGTGTGGCTCATTTGGTTGAGCATTGTCCCATGTACCAGGAGGTCGCTACTTCAATTCCCAGTCAGGGTGTTAGGGCACATGCCCAGGTTGTGGACTCAATTCCCAGCAGGGAGCATGCAGGAGGCAGTCAATAAAAATATTTTTAAAAAAGAACCAATAGGATATACATCTCTACATCTATCTATCTATAGCCATCTATCTTACTTATTTATTACAAGGTACTGCCTCAGATGATTATGGGGGCTGAGAAGTCCCAACATAGCAGTTGGCAAGCTGAAGACCCAGGAGAATCAACAATGTCGGTGCAAAGTAGAAGGGAAAGCATTGAAAAATACACCTGATAAGGGGTTAATATCCAAAATATACAACATACATACAACTTAACAAAACAAAGACAAACAATCCAATTTAAAAATTGGCAAAGGACCTAAATAGACACTTCTCCAAAATGGACATACAGATGGCCAAAAGACATGCCAAAAAATGTCCAAATTCTCTAATAATCAGAGAGATACAAATTAAAACAGTTTCCTCAAAAAATTAAATATGGAACTGCCATTTGACCTAGTGATCCCACTTCTAGGAATAGATCCTAAGAAATCTGAAGCACCAATCAGAAAGAACATATGCACCCCTATGTTCATAGCAGCGTGATGCATAATAGCTAAGATCTGGAAACAGCTTAAGTGTCCATCAGTAGATGAGTGGCTAAAAATGCTGTGGTACATATACACCATGGAATACTATGCTGCAGTAAAATGGAAGGATCTCTTTGAGACAGCATGGAGGAACCTGGAGAGTATTATGCTAAGCAAAATAAGCCAGTCAGAGAAAGACAAGTATCCCATGATCTCACTCATATGTGTAATCTAATGAACAAAATAAACTGACCAACAAAGTAGATCCAGAGACATAGAAGCAAGGAACCGACTGTCCAATCTTCAAAGGGAAGGTGGGGGTGGGTGGATGGGTGGGAAGAGATCAACCAAAGAACTTGTATGCATATATGCATAACCCATGAACACAGACAATAGGGTGGTGAAGGCCTGGGGTGGGGGTGGAGGTGGGCTAGAAGGAGTCAATGGGGAAAAAAGGGGGACATATATAATACTTTCAACAATAAACATTTTTTTTAAGAATTAAAAGGATATTCAGTTAAGTGTTAATTTTATTAAGTACATATTGGTGGAAATATTGCAGGCAAGGCTTCTTAAGAATAGCTTTTCCCCTGGTAACACTAAGAAGAAAAAAATATGTTGTAGTCTTTGGTACTTATTCCTCACACGCACTAAGAATGGCTGTGGTAAACGCTTGGGAACTAGGAGCATGGGTTTCACTCTGAGTCCTAAGGCAGGAGAATACCTATGTCCCAGCTTGAAGACAGTTATGCAGAGAGAGTGAATTCTCCCTTGCTCAGCCTTCTGTTCTATTCAGGCTTTCAACAGATTGAAGATGGTCCACCCCCTTTAGGGAGGGCAATAGTCCTTACTCAGTCTAACAGTTCAAATGTTAATCTCATCCAAAACACACCCAGAGACACACACACCCAGAATAATCAAATATCTGGGCACCCTGTGTCCCAGTCCAGTTGACATAGAAAATTATCAATCACAGATCTCTTTCCAATTTTCAGTTTCATTATATTTTTAATGACATTTGCATGGGATTTTGGCAGATGGTAAACACAGTCCATCCTTTTGAGCCAGAATTTTTGCTGACTTCCTGGTGTTAGTACGGTAGCTAGCGAGATTATTTATTTTTCTGGATAATGTCTGCTGGTGCTCAGCCCACTTTCTCCTCTGTAGTGACGGGTCTGGAAATTTCATTCCCAAACTCTCTTGCTGACTGGTTCCTATTAAGTTCTGCCAGTAGGAAGCATTTCAGTAGGGTTACAAGAACAACGAAGGGGGGAGTCTTTTTGCTTCTGGTTCCAGCTGGAGCAGTGGCCAACAGTACAGGTGGCTGTGAGTTATTCCGACCTCCAGCAGTGTCTCTGGCTTCTGGAATAGCAGGAGTTAGTCATGGGGATGACAGATGACCATGGACTCCAGGGGCATTGGAGACAACCTCAGCAGCAAATGCTTATTTCCAGACTCTGTGTAGTGTGCCTTGACCCTCCCTTTTACTCCTCCACCCAACTAAAAGATTTATAAGCAATATCTTGTATTATATTCACATTTATTTGAAAATTTCAGAGAATTTCTGCTTTCCTGCTTGGGCTGTGACTGATAGGCTGAATAACATTGCATTTCTTGTATTTTTTTGAGATAATATGATATGTTTTTAAATTATAGCACCAGCTCAAAGGAAAACTTAGAGATGATCATTAACTTCTATTTATTGTTTACTATTTTCTAGTCACAATAACTGAGGTAAATATTATTGCCGGGAGCCGGTCCATCCTTGCTGCTTGACACAGTCGCTGCAGGAAAGAAACATCTGCACAGCATATGTTTCAAGGGACCTGGCATATATAGCATATTGTTCTTAATATGTTTGCTCTCTTTAGCGCCATGTGTTTTAACCAAGGTCACCTCTCCGAGAAAGGTTGTTTCCCCAGGTGGGGATCTTTCCCTGAGGTTAGGGAGGGGATACAACCCCTTAATTAAGTGCCAGGCGGGTAGTTAAGCTACATAATCTTTACTCCCTGGAATGGAGATAAGAAACGCCCTAACCTTTGTAATAGAAATTGACAGGATTAAAATCGGCTGGTATAAATATGGATGTAACAAGACAATAAACATCAGATCCTGATCAGTTCCTAACCAGAACTCCGACCAGAACTTTGGCTGGAGATCCTGGCTAGAGGTCCTGACTAGGCTGCTGATCAACTGAAGGCTGTCTTCGTGTCATTCCTTCTTCGCCGACTCCGTCCACACCTTTGGGGACCCCTGGACCCGCTGGGATTGGACCCCAGCATATTATTATACTCATTTTATGGATTATAGCACAAGTTTGAGTATATGTTTTGGACAAAAATTACACAATATAACTGATTTCCAAACCAGATATTTTGCTCTTCATCTGAGAAAATCATATTAATGTTCAATATAAATCCTAACAAGTTGAGTTAGCATCTGAGTAGCTGGAAGACCCCTTTACTTAAATTTTCTTTAACAAATGAGAATGAATCTAATCATTTTATATTCTTACTTTGAAAGATTGTTGGGTGGACTTTGATTAAAATAGTGCAGAAGAGTCCAGAATTCAGCAGAACTCTTCAGTGTAGACAATTCAGATGATAGATAGGCTGGCTATTCTAAGAGTTTTTAGTCATTAATATATGTTCAAGATATGTATCAATATGCATGATCAGAATACTGTATTAAGGAAAAAAGCACAGTTTCTTAGGGGATTTTGCTTTTTCTATTAAAGTATTCAGAGGAAGTTGTAGTGGGTCAGCTTGCATATCTTCATACGGAGGCACTACTGCATCCAACTACAAATAGCAAACAAGATTCACCTGCTGTGGTTTCAGATAAAGGCTTGCCTGAAACCATTCCCATGCTGAGTAAGGATAACATTTCCTAACTGAATATACTCGTATACTCTAGAGAGAAAGAAGACCCATTGAGGGAAGGTTTATTCCTTGGGAAGGTTTTTGGAAAAGTCTTTCCAGAAAATTGCCAAGCATATATTCTAGTTACAGCACTTACTATAGCAGATTTTATAGATTTTGTAGGTTGCCACTTCTCTTTGAATTGCAATGTGCCAGCAAAGTTGTTCTTGAGTAAAGAGCTCTTACAAATGTGAAAAAGAATAGCACATTTTAGATATTTGTACACCTGTCCTTGTATCTCTTTCCCTCTACACACAGCCACATAACCCATATCTAAGAAGCATCAAGTTTGGCTCAAGGAGGGAACAATTTTCTTATGCATTGCCTGGTTGCCTTTGCTCTTTCTCTGCTTTTTGACAACCCTCCCCTCGTGGGACTGAGAGAGCCAAGGTAAGTAATTAGAAGTGTAGAGCAAACATACACTGATGTGCTCTGAGAAGAACACCAAGCCCTCGAGTCATCGCTATTGGAGTTGATGGTAGTGTAGAGCATCTACCATGTCCAAATACATGCACCAGCTACCACTCTATCTAAGTTTAATATGGCACCATGTGTCTTACTGTTTTACTTAGAAGGAAAGGGAAAATTCTTTCTTCTCAGACAAATAATCAAGCACTCTTGATGTGTTTGCATAATGTGTGTGTGTGTGTGTGTGTGAGCAATAACCACTTACCACTTAAGAAGAGTTGTTTCCTATTGTCAAAGCCTGCACTTCAGCCACAAGCATCACATGTGTCCTGGTGGATGCCCTGATGGTTTCCATTTTCACAAAATCACGTGGCAAGAGATTAAGTTTCAGTGTGACTTGAGTTTTGAAGTTTCATTTACCCTTTTGCAGATTTATAGGGTCACTAGTGTTAAAATGGGAGTAATTCTAATAGTAAGTTTACAGCATTAAAAAAAATTTAGAAAAAAAGAGAAAATATAAGGGCTATGCAAACTAATGGTGCATTTGCCAGGTGTGTTTTCTATGCTTTTCAATCGAAGCAGGGATGCTGAAGTTCAGTATATGTCTGGATCAATACACTTATCCAGCCCTTGTTGAGTTTTCTCTAAAATCAGCATAATAGCTTTTTTAAATGGAAGCCTTAATTTGCTCGACAAAACTCTTATTTGAAAACATAATGTGCTTAGTCGAGTTTTACAGAAGTCTCCTAGTTATTTTTAGTCAGACCTATGTAAAATTTATTCCTTGAGAACTATAAAATTCCTGCAAAAGGCAGTGGGAGCAGATAATCATAAATAGCTGAGACAAGAGATTCCTTATGACAAACAGAATGGTAGAGCTGGACAGGTCCTGAAAAATCACATATTATGACACTTCCATTTTGCAGATATAATAACGGAGGCCCAGCAGGATTAAGTGGCAATTTGGTATCATCCAACATGTAGTAGCAGGGCTGCATCTTATAGCCATATTTCAAAATTAGTGCCTTGTTTAGTGTTAGTGTTTCTGCAGTTCTTGAATTGGCTGGAGGGAAAGTCCTTGAAACTTGAGATGGACAGCTGTGGGAACTTGATGTGCAGGAATGTCAAGTGCAGAGTGAGTCCTGGATACTAACCGCCATCATTCATGTTCCCCTCCCTTCCAGGTTGCCCAAGTGAAAACACATGCTTAGTGGATGAGAATTTAAGTTAGTAAATAATATGTCTTAATGTCCCTTGTATAAGAAATACAAGCTCTGAGCATGGCAAACAATTCCCTACCCCAAAAAGACACATGTTGTCCAGTATGTGAGTAATATAAGGGTATAATAGATGGCACATCTGAAATCAGAACTTTTATTTCTCTATTACTTAAATTATCCCACAATAATTAGTTATCCTCAAAATTTTTTTAAAAGGCATTATGGAAATTTCCATACAAAACACAGTCACGCCTTAGCACGTTTCTACTTCAATCTCATGACAATAGCCTTTTCAGTTACAGCACGTAGAAGCTGTCAGCTGGATGATGTTGGAATGCCTGGTTCATCAAGCGCACTCAAATAAGAGTCTGTGACTATAATGCACAGTTAGGAAGGTGGGGTAGAAGGACGCTGGACCCAGCTGCTCCGCTCTGTTTCTGTGTGAGCATGTGTGTGTGTTTGAAGGAAGACTCTTCTCCATTTCAGTTCTGTGCTTGTTTTTTTCAGGCACCACCCACAGAAGAGAAGTGCAAATCTTTAGGCAGGTGGTTTAGAGCCAAAATATTTTCCACTTTAAATTACTCAGCTGAAATGCCTGGTTCTTAAATCTGCTTTCCATATAAACAGCAGGACAGGAGGATAGAAATGATGCACTAGGATTAAAAAAAAAACCTTCTGTACTTCCCTAAAGGTCTTGGGAGTCAAGTTCATTGTGAATTGAGTGCCTGTAAGATGGGGGAAAGCACAGGCTCCAGAGTGCGAATTAAAGAGCAGAATGTCAGCTTCTTCCTTTGTGCTGAGCTGAGCTCCAGGGGGTAGGAGAAGGAGTGCTTTCTGAACTCAAAGGTGCATTCCTCCTCCCTGTCACATTCCAAGCCAAGCAAAACTATCCAGGCTGTGATTTCCATAAAGCAAGGCTAACGGTCCTTGACAATCACAAAGAAGGGAGTTTTCTCTCTTCACTGATGTTAGCAGGACCCCTTCTCCTCTCTGGACAACTTCTGTGCAAAGATGGCATTTGGAAGAAGGCATAGCTTCCTTCTTTTCCATCTCGTCCCCCTTTTCTTTCTTTGCAGGTTAATTCTCCCCTATAGATAAGGACAACGCTTGAAGGATTTGGCTGGGCACTAATGGAGGGAAGCAGTCCAAATGCTAGAAAACTAGACAGAGAAGGTAAGAGCACTTTGGGAACCCGTTTGTAAAATCTTCTGCAAGGAAGAGCATTTCAGCAGATCCCACAATGAGTTTAGGTGTGTTCCTTCTGTCACCTCATCTAACTTAGATGGGCTTAAGCAACAAAGCACATATATTGCCATTTCTGCTTCTTTCTGTCACACATAAGTGCAAGGAAGGAGTTTAGACTTAAATTGGAAAGTGCTTACTTAGGATGGGAAAGTGGTGTAAGTCAGTTAATTTGTCTAGCTAATCATTTTCAAGTCAGAGATGAAAACAAACTGATTCTTCTAAGAACCCTAACATGCAAGCTAATTTTTCCAAAGTTGTATTTTGGAGCAAGTATGAACAGAGATGATGATGATGAGATGCAATTTTAATTTTCCTTCCGTTATGAATCTCTTGTGATGGGTCAGAGCAAAGGTAGTGCAGGGGTGCACTACCCGCCATGGAAGAATTCCTCATGCTCCCAGCACATCTGTCTAAAGGTGTAAGGTTGCTTGTTAAGCTCAGAAGCATATCTAGGGATCTAATTAAAGTGCATTGGCCTCCTCACATGTTGATTTGGAATCACAGGTGGAGCAGAAACTATGTGAACTTTATGGAATTGTGTTTAACTCTCACTTGCAATTGGAAAGTGACCTCCTCTTTCTCTCCTACCTTTATTAATAGACACATGTATCTTGGTCATCTTACTATTTCTTTTCATTTCAAACTTTTTATGTAAATGATTTTGGTTTTTGTCATATTGGTCTGATTCTCCTGAAGTTGCTTTTATGTCAGCAAGATGTTAAGACTGTGTGATGGACGACATGTTGAAGAAAAGGTACTTGGCTAACTCGTTCCTTATTACTTCTGGAATGTGGCAAGCTTCAGTTTCATTCAATAGAGTTTACACAGCTGTGCATAAGGACAGCTTATGAGGCCTTGGAGTTCAATCACTCAGCAAAATAAATCAATCAACAAATATTTATTGGACATCTCTGTTGGTAGAAAAAGGTATCTAGAGTTGGTGCTGGAACATTTTACTAATCCACTGGGAAAGAATTTAAGTTAAAAAGACTTTTAATAATTATCAAATTATTATAGATAATTTAGGATGTGTTCAGAATTGCTAACTATGTTATGAATAGATCTGTGTGAAATTGTGCATGTTTTATGGAATGATAGGCACAAAGTCTAAAGAAATTTGCAATCAAATATCAATATTCCCGCCTGGCTGGTGTGGCTCAGTGTTTGAGCATTGGTTCATACACCAGGACGTCATCAGTTTGATTCCTGGTCAGGGCACATGCCTGGGTTTCAGGCTCAATTCCCAGTAGGAGGTTTGCAGGAAATAGTTGATCTATGATTGTTTCTCTCTCATCCATGTTTCTATCTCTTAAATCAATAAGAACATATTAAAAAATATATATATCAGTAGTCCCAACTGCACCTACTGAATAGAACAAACTGAATATAAACATCAAAAGACTCTTTAGAAATACAGATTGATGTCTTAGAGTTAATTTAACTTCAGCTATACACTGTACAGCAAGCATGTCAAACTCAAAGGTTAACATGAGCCAAATAAACAAGGTTTAAGTTTATGTGGGCCACAAAAAAACAAAAGGTTCAATTTTCATAGAAACATAGGTTTATTTCAATAGAGACATGCTGAACACAAAGGGCTAAAATAAATGAGTAATCATTATCATAAAATAATAGAACATTTTAATAAAAATTAGTATGTTTTCTTGAACATGAACTTACCAGACACTGAATAACTGCACAAATTAATAAGTGTAACGAAAGTAAACCTATTTTTCTTGTTCTCTGAAAGCGAAATATTTCCTGTTGCGCACACCAAACAAGTCAGTACAAGACTAATGACGTGGCAATCGGCTGCTAAAATATTCACTGCTAGTATTAGTGGAGAGAAATGGTGTGCCTGTGCATAAAGCGTGTACGGGAAATGAATGCAACACAATTATAGTAATCATAAGTGAATGTTGTAGTTCGTTATCAATAATTATGTATAACAGGATATTGTAAAAATTAAGTTGTGAAATTTTTTATTAAAAGCAAAAATATTCATTGCAGGCCGCATGTGCCCTGTGGGCCGCAAGTATGACATGCTTGCTGTACAGATAAACTTTGACTAGGAAGTAAAACAGATAAAAGAACAGCTGCTTTATGGAAGATTGACTCACTGGATCAGCATGGGAGCGTAGCACGGAGCCAAACTACAAACTCCATAAGTCTATGTCAAGGTTCTCAAGAAGTGTTTGTGCTGCCTGTGGTCTGGAGGACACATTTTGGCACTTTGCCAAGCAGCCTGAGGATAGTATTGAGTCTTACATGTCATAAAAACAGCTGCCTCTTGAAGTATTATTGTGCTAGGCAGAGCTCTAGACAGCTTAGGTACATTTTCTCATTGAATTCTCACAACAACCTTGGGGAGTAGTTTGGCTTGACTCTATTTTATAGACGAGAAAATGAAGACTAAATAGGTTTAGTAACTTTCTCAATGCCAAATAGCTAATAAGTGCCAGAGTTAGGATTCCAGTCTTGGTCTTACCTGAAATCCATGCTTATACCCACAACACACACCTGCATCAACTTGTAAAAACTTATCCTACTTGACATTAAGTCGGATTTTATGAGCAGGCGCCTTAGGTTTATATAAGAGTAAAGTCTAGTGAAAGCATTTAGAAACATGATGAATCTTTCCATGAACTTGCTGTCATTTCTCACCCTTCTTCGTATTCCCCTATAACATATTTCATTTCTGTATAGTTATTTACTTTATGTGTTTTTATCACCTATGACTTTATTTTCCTCCTCTAGGATATATCTTAATAAATACATATCTATTGAATGTAGGGATGAATGAATATTTCCCAAACACTAAGAGCTAGATCCTTACGCATCATCAACAATATTAAATATTTTTTTCCCATTTACTGTTTGGCCACAAGACAAGATCAATGACAGTTAGGTTCATTGCAATGTCTAATCTAACTTTTGGCTAACAAAAAAGCTTCTCAAAGGGGGCAGAGAACCATATCTAAATTATTTCTGTGTTCTAAGCATCGTATTTTAGTGTTTTACAAATAATATGCTCAAAAATTATTTGTTGAATAATGACTTAATCATTATTACCTAAAAAAATTATAAACATTTATTCCATAACAAAAACGGGAAGGCACTAAGTTAGGCAATGAATAGACTGCAGGAAAACACAATAATAACAGTGTTCAGTGTTCACCACGTGTTGAGCACCAAGCTGAGTCCTTTCTTTTGTGGAATGCTCCACAAAACCTCGAAGGACCTGTGGCTACTTCAATGTTGTGGATGAGGAAAGTGATTTCTGGGGAAGTTAAGCAAAGTATTTTCCCCAGATCTCAGAGTTAGTGAGTGGCAGAGCCTGGATTCAAAGCCAGGCCAGCTAGTCTAAAACCCAAAAGTCTTAATGGTGGTAAAAATCTTTTTACCTGGCATTGAAAATGTTATTTGTTCAGGAAATTATCAAAAAAGATCCATAATTAAAGGTGTTTTCTCTTAAAACATATAAATCCACATGAACTGATCAAACTTTTCCTGCAGAGCCACGCTTTGCACTTGGGCCATTCCCTCGGAATCCTATGTTGTCTTTCTTGTACAAACCACACTAGAGAATTGTCTGCAATTTCCAGTTTCAGTTGCTATCTAGTAGAGCCAGAACTTAAGGACATTTGACAGATAATTTTCAGCACAAAATATGTCCAGATCTCTATGATTTTTTCTTAACCTGTTCATTTGTTTCATAAACATCAAATCTTACAGCATTTTTTATTGTTTATTCATTTTTATTTTTTTAAAACCACCTCTTTTGTCCAGCCGGGATGGCTCAGTGGTTGAGTGTTGACCTATGAACCAGGAGGTCCTGGTTTGATTCCAGGTCAGGGCCTAATCCCCAGTGTGGGTTGAGCAGGAGGCAGCTGATCAATGATTCTTTCTCATCAATTATTCTTTCTCATCATTGATGTTTCTATCTCTCTCTCCCTCTCCCTTCCTCTCTGAAATCAATAAAAGTATATTTTAAAAAAAACACCTCTTTTTCTTGTTTTTAAAAATCTTCAACCTAGTTCTCACACAAAAAATTCTTTGAATGCCTATTTAATTGATTTATTCATAAGATTCAACTGTGCAATTGAAAAGCAAAAATTATGTTATAAAGAGCTCTGAGAATAAAAGCAACAAATCTTGATAAGCAAACAATTCTACTTGTGGGACAGGAGTGGACAAGAGAGCTGATAACCATGAACATTCAATCTTAAAACTTTAGTTAATGCTTTTCGGAGACAATAGGACATTGAGTAGAGTTTACTTAAGCAAACTTCTGTTTTACTCACGTGTGTGTGTATGTGTGTGTGTGTGTGTGTGTTTTAATAAACATTGATATACGTAATACAATGTGATAATCACTATCCTAGTGCTTTACAAGTATTAACTCATTTAATTATCAAAACTACCTCTGGCTACGTACTATGGTAATCCTATTGTACAGAGGAGGAAGCTGATGCTCCGAGAGGTTATCTAACATGTCCAAGGTCATTCACTTAGTAGATGGGGAAGAGCCAGGATTTGGTTCCAGGTACATGCTCTTAAGCCCTTGCCTTTCAAACAAAAGTCATTGTACCTCTTCTCCAAAAGCCTGTAATTTGTATAGAAAGGTCACATATACTCCGCATACAAACTTGCATACACTGGTTACCTCAATGAGGGTCCAGAAGTTCACAAACATCTTCTCTAGTAGTATTCACTAGAAACACACATGCGTTTTCCGTTAGCATTTATAGAAGCCAGTGTTCATTTCTTTTTTTCTCTTTCCTTCCCTAAATGATGATAATGAACAGGGGCCTCCCATGTTCTTCTGTTAAGCCACTTTCTCTTATCTCTGCAACCATTTCCTGTATGTGTTTTATTCTTTATGGCTTCCAGGCCCTGGAGTGGTAAGCAGACCACTGGGGGCTGGCAGGCCAGAGTAGCCTACTAGAAATTCTCTGAAATATTCCCTGGAAGAGTATCTCAATCCTTTTACCTCTCTCTCATAGATTACACACAATAATCCCCACAACTTCCTGAGATTTGAGGTTCAAGATCACACACCACTTTTCATCTCCCAATCAAACTACAAGTTTTAATCAGAGGCAAACAGTTTTACTTTTGATGCCACATAAACTATTCTTTATTTATTGGTCTATAGGAGAGGGAAACTGGGTCTGAATTCTTAACAACTTTTGATTGGCAATAAACTCCTTCCCTCAGAAAGTGGTTTTGAACTTTCAGAACACATGTATAATTTGTATCAAAGGAAATGTTTGTTTTGCATTTTAAAAATCATTTAATATTTCTTTTAAGTAGATAATATTCACATGGTTCAAATATTAGAAGTACAAAAAGTTCTAACCCATCTCTGGGAAGCACATATCATTCCCTGTTACAAGGAACATTTTTAAAATAAATATTTAAACGGTCTGAAATGTGCTAATCAATAAGATGAATGGCTACGAATAACTCAGATGAATATTTAATGTTACATATAAACTAAAATATTGCTTCAAAATATCAGATGAACTAGAATCTTATTAGCATTCTATTAATTCTGAGAGTACAAGAATAAAAATTCTAACAAAAAAATACAAAGTCCTGGTCCAGCATCTAAACTCTGAGAGATTACTTTTCTAACCAGAACACATATTATGGTGCATTTGTTTGTTATCATAATAAATTAGATGGTAATATTTTTATAAGGGAAGATAATGAAAGAGCATTATATAACGCTACCTCTAAGAAATCAATTTTCAATCTTGTATCTTGACACAATAATAAATATAACCTAGGGTCTTTTGAAATATGACAAAGATCCTTAGAACTCTGCATGGAGATGTTTTAGGATAAGAAAAAGACAAAAGTTGTTACTATGTCCATAAATAGGACTGACCCTTCTCTAACCACAACACCTAGAATGAGGTAATGCATTAGCACGTCATCTGTTGTAATGAAAAAGAATCACACAAAGAAACAAAATAGCAACAACAATAGCAACAGCAAAAACAATCATGCAATGAAACACCTGTTGCATGAGTTTTGCCGAAACATCTATGTATTATCATTTAGGAAAAAGATATAAAGCAAGGACTTGGTCCTCATTCCAAGCTGATGTGGCTCAGATGAATCTCATCAAGATTTTCATGCACACATTAAATCAAGAGTTTTGTTTTTATTTTATTTTTTTATTTTTATTTATTTATTTTTTTAAAATATATTTTATTGATTTTTTACAGAGAGGAAGGGAGAGGGATAGAGAGTCAGAAACATCGATGAAAGAGGAACATCGATCAGCTGCCTCCTGCACATCTCCTCCTGGGGATGTGCCCGCAACCCAGGTACATGCCCTTGACCGGAATCGAACCTGGGACCTTTCAGTCCGCAGGCCGACGCTCTATCCACTGAGCCAAACCGGTTTCGGCAAGAGTTTTGTTTTTAATGAGAAAATCTACTAATATTATATAACTTATATATAATATTAAAATGCCCCTAGGTAGGAACTCTTAAGAAACCAGATTATGCTCAGTTCTGTGATGAACTTGGCTGTTTTCACTATGTATTTTCTTTTTCATAATGAGACAGCATTCCATTTGGTGTTCACAATGGCAAAATCCTCAGGTAGAACATGCTATAAGATGCTTATAAATCTCCATTGTGAAAAAGAATGTGTTAGACAGCAATCATTCAAACTTTATTTTTTCAGAAAGGACACTGGATTTCATAAGAAAAAACCCTCAAATAATGTGTTTATATTAAGTTTGTGAGTCGAGGCTACCTATACACAAAGGAAAATTGAACTTATAATTTAATATGATCAGTCATCCTTATTTGGGGAAAGGGGGGCAAGAAGAACATCATTGAATTGCACAGAGAATCTTCCAAACTCGTGCTATCCTTGCCCACACCCAACTTGATTATTTTTAAAATAATATAAATGCTTGAAGCAAGATTAGAAGGTATGAATTTCATTTCCTTTCATATTTCCTGCTTTTCTTAGCTGCTGGCCACTGAAAACAAGCAGCAGAGAGGGAAACCAGGAATAGAATATGCTTAAAGGATACACAAACTTGATTTTTAAAATGCTTCTGAATATTTGATTAGATTAGAATAATAAGTCTCCTGTTATAAATACAGCATTCTAAAAAATCATATATTCTGAGTGTTGCTGATTGCCAGGTTTAAAATAATAACTTGTCTCTGGGGTTTGGCTCTATGATGACAATTACTGTGGCCATCGTTATCACCATCGTCCTCACTATAGAAAGGCAGTTTGTCCTGATATATATGACCCAAAGTTAGGCCTTGCCCAGGCTGAATGGCCCTGTCTATTAACAGTTATGTTTATGTTAATAGGATGATTTTCATGACTCCAACAAACTGATAGTATCATTTAGGGCCAATGACCCCTGCTGATGAGTGGAGCGTCCATCATGTTTTATGCAAAAGCATGGTTTATTTGAGATGAAACATATGAAAAAAGTCAAACAAGTGGTAGCAAATGAAAACAAAAACTTAAATAGCTATCGAGCACCTACTATATGTCAGGCATCCTTTTGGGTGTGACATATGAGGGTGAATGCGGTCTGCACTGTCCCTGTCCTCAAAGAGATTATGCACCATTGGGAGAAAAGGAAAGTATGAGGTTTCTCACAGGGAACGTGTAAAGACCTGTGCAAATGCATAGCAGGAGATCTGACTCCGGCCGGGCAGGTGGGGCAGCAGGGCAGGCTTCCCTGAGGAAGTGCTGCTGACTGAGATGTGAGGAGTCGGTAGGAGTCAGCCAAACACGGGAGGCTGGGGAATGAAATGGGAGTTCCAGGAAGAGTAACCACTCTGTTAAATGCACTGAGCCTAAAGGGAGCAGGGGTGTTCCCGGAAATGAAAGTTGCTCAGTGTGGTGAACACAAGGGCAGGGGAAGGATGAAGCAAGAAAGGAGGGCGGGGTTCAAAGAAGATCATTCAGAGACTTATTCAACTTATTCGTTATTTTGGACATGATTCTAAGAGCGATGAGAAGGCACTGAAAAGTTTCAGGAAAAAAAATTAATAATGTTATGTTTGTAGTTTTAAAATTTTACAATGACTAGAGTAGAGAGAACGGAATAGTGATAGGTCAGTTAGTTAGGCAACAATTACAGCAGTCCCAGCGAGAGATGATGGAGGCAAGGAGGACAGAAAAGAGTAAGTGATTTTTAGAAATACATAGTAAAGACCTAGACTTATCAATTCCTCTGGTGAATGATAGCTGTAGCAGGTCTGAGACCGAAGGCTCAAGCCCGAATTTTTGGTTAGCTCACCAGAAGATGACCCAGACTGGGTTCTATTGTGAGAAGATTGTAGTTCTGGTGTTGGCTGGAAATCCAAGTGGATCTATCCAGAGGACTGGTGGATGTAAGGATCTCAAATTCCAGAGGCAAATCTGTGAAAAACTATAGAATTGAGAATTATCAGCACTTGGCCTTGAAAATAGATGAGGCTATCCAGACAGTGTGGGATAAGAGAGAGAAGCAGTTGTGAACACTTTCAGGGGAAGAACAGAGGAGGAGAACAGGCCAGAAACCCAGCCACACCGCTGCCGTGATTGGCTGGCCCCAAATGGAGATCCACCTTCCATGTGAAAGGTTCCCTCCCAGGACCAGAAGGAAAGAAGACATCCTTATCCGCCCAGAGACGGCACAAGAGAAATTTGCAAATGAGCCTTACTCCATTCGTCTCTTCTCATATTTGACCTTCCGACCCTTTGACAACCTGCGAAGCCTAAAACTGGTTTCCTTTGTCCCGTCCTTTTTCTACAACTCAATTGTCCTTTGTAGAGAAGCCACAGAAACTGGAATTCTGAGTTGCCATCTTGAGCTGCATCTGGTTTAGGTTTCTCTCATGTGATGTGCACATTAATAAACTGTTTTTATCTTTTTGTTTGTTTTGTTTTTATCTTCTTTAAAACAAGGTTGAAAAGGATGGTTCAGAAAAGTGGACAAAAAATCTGAGACTGTGAAAAGGATGGACCATGGAAGCTAAGAAACAGGAGCATGAAAGGCAGAGGATGCCATGATGCAGAGAAGTCCGAGTGACTGAGACGGGTTTACTGCATTCGACAGCAAATAGGTCACTGGGGACCTTGGCAATTGCAGTCTCAGTGAAGTGGTGGTAGCAACAACCCTATGGCGGTAGGGGCGGGGCGGGGGGGGGAGGTGATGGAATGGCGACAATGAGAACAGGCAGCACTTGCAAGAAGTTTGCTTGTGAAAGAAAGGAGAAAAGTAAAACACATTTCTTTGCAAAAATAAAACTCTTTATAATATCAATTAAACTTATGTTTAAAGTATAAATGGTTCTAAAAAAACACTTCAAAGGAAAGGCCTTTCTAATTCTTAAAGAGTTTGAATTTGTGCCAATGCTTAATATTCAAAATTCTTATTTAGCATATTCCTTTTAACTTAGTCCATTTCTCTTAACTGGAAAAGTCAAATGCTTCTTCCAAGGGCATATTTCCCTTCACAAACATGTGGTTTTCAACCATTTTTGTCATTAAAAACAAAAAAAAAACAAACCAAAAAAACCCCACCCCATTTACACAGCCAACAAAGAAAGAGTGCTCCAACAGCTCAACGCTAATGAGAGGAAAGGTTTTGTGCCTTTACACCTCCTCTAACAGTTTGTCTCTTTTTCCACTGGAAGTAACTGAGCTGCCTTAAAGTCTGACTAGTTTAGCCTTCTTGGTTTATAGATAAGGAGACAAGTGCTTAGAGAGTTACTTATTGGATGACCAAAACAGAATATACAAGTGAAAGAACGTCTGCATATCCTATCTTTTCCCATTGAATACATGCCTCTAATGTTGACGAAGTTCCTTTCTAACCAGAAAAGTAAGGTTTCTAAAAATGAGATAGAATCCTTCTCCTTCGTGATAGTGGTAATTATTAGTGATCGCTTGAATTTTACATGAAATGCCAAGGCTTCTGTAATGTCTGCTCATGTTAAAGACCTCTCTATGGGACCAAATACAAATTACTTCATTAGCGCTCCTTAGAATTCATTTCAACAGGAGCTTGTTTCCCTATTAAATTAAAGCCACTTTAACACTTCTCTTTGACAAGTTAGCCAAGAATTTAAATAGATATCTAAAAGAATTCAATGACTCCAAAAATTGGGTAGTTTCCCTAAAAGTGTTGGACAAAAACTTTGCTAAACACTGTAGAATTTGGAATAATTTTGCTCCATAATAAGAAGCCACTGTAGACATTAAGTCAGAAATTTGCTCAAAATCCATCTGTTGTTGTGGTTTAAAATAAGATAGTAAATACTGTGTCAGAAGGAAAACTGGAAAAGAAATGGTTGAAAAAAATAATACTAGAGCCAAAATGAGAGTTTTGGCTGTTACAAGGAGTAGATTTGGTGGAAATATATCAATATAAATTAAACACACACACACACACACACACACACACACACACACACACACCTTTAGTTGCAAAAATCAGTGACACCCTTTCTTACAATTTTTGGGGAAAAAATGTTTTTATGTGTCTCCCTCAAAAGAATTGGGTCCAAATTTCCCACATACCATTGATTGAGCCTGGGAGTGGTATGTTCTATAAAATCAATAATTATATTTTTATATTTTAGTAACAGCTTCATACCTGCTTCAAAATTTGGGGACTGACAAAATCTGATGTGTTTTATTTGTCTTCTCTCTGTGTGTTTTTACTTTGGTTATATAATTTGCCTGCATATACCTATCTATACTTAATAATAGAGGAATATGCAAACAGCAGACTGCGTGGGGCTACAAGGCCGGCAGTGGGGTTAGTGAGGGACGACCAAATGACTGAACAGCAGGCTGTGTGGGGCGACCAGGCCAGCCGGGGGGGGCAATTGGGGAGACCAGGCAGGTGGTGGGGGGCAGTTGGGGGTGACCAGGCTGGCAGGGGGGGCAATAAGGGGTGACCAGGCCGGCAGAGGGGGCAGTTGGGGGTGACAAGGCCTGCAGGGGGGGCAGTAAGGGGTGACCAGGCTGGCAAGAGGGGCAGTTAGGGGCAATCAGGCCAGCAGGGTGGGCAGTAAGGGGTGACCAGGATGGCAGTGGGGGAAGTAAGTGGTGACCAGACAGGCAGGCAGGTGAGCAGTTAGGAGCCAGCGGTCCCGAATTGTGAGAGGGATGTCCGACTGCTGGTTTAGGCCTGATCCAGGCTGATGGCTGTGAGCGCAGCAGCGGTGGTGGGAGCCTCTCCTGCTTCCTCGGCAGCACTAAGGATGTCCGACTGCGGCTTAGGCCCACTCCCAGTGGACTTAAAATCAAATTGCAATAAGAAATCAAACTACAAGTCAGTCTTCTCAATGTTCCTTGCATGTACCATTCTGACATTATTCTGAAAAGACTTATATTGCTTCTCACTTAACTCTTTCATCCTGATTATATTTGTTATATCAGGATACAGCTTCATGCAATGAAACAAAATGAAATAAAGCAAAATATATAACTTTATTGTTAATATTGATTAATTATGCTTTAAGGCATTCAATACATTATTTTTTAAATATCAATATTATACCATAAAATAACAACTATAGTCTTCATATTTTTGTTTACCTACTATTAGCATTTAGCCTGGATTTGGGCCACTTATCTCAGAATAGGGGCATAGTCCCTTTAGAATGTAGGCATTAAAGAAATGTAAGATCTGTGATGGGCTTAAAATCAAATTGCAATAAGAAATCAAACTACAAGTCAGTCTTCTCATCATTACCTGTACATTCTAGGAACACTAGCTAATGTCAGTGATAAAATGCTCCCCTCTGCCAGGGTGGACTGATCCCACAGTTCTAGGCCACCGCACTACCCACACTCCACTGTCATATCCCATGCATCATGTGTGACATTTGGACTTCTTTATCAGTGCCCACTTCAAGATAATCTATTTTGTATAAAGTAGCAAGTACTATTTTTTCTTTAATTTGCCATGGCAGTGGGAAGGTGAAACTTATGGGAAACCCAGATCTCCACTTTCTGTCTTCTCAATTATAATGTTTCCCAAAGATATGCCTTTATAAAATACCTGTATATTAATAATAGTTACAGTCCATAATACTACTTATGTAACCAGTAAAGTTTACAAATGTGGCAGAAAAAAAAGTGAATGAAACATGCACTCCTGCTAAAGACTACTTGCAAAACTGGACAAAATATTTTTAAAATACATTTGATGACATTAAAGAGTTAATAAAATAGTGAAGAATTACTGAGAAAAGATCTGGCAGAATATTGATCCCCATGGAAGTAAAGCCTGTATCTTGGAATTGTTTTTCACCTAAGTACACTTACTAATTTTGCAAGAGTAGCTGAGAGCCTAGAGTTAATGGTCTATTTCTAACAATGTGACTGGATCTTGAGGTCATCATGCTAAGTGAAATAGGTCAGACAGAGAAGATAAATACCCTGTGTTTATAGGTTTAATTAAAAAAAATCTTGAACTCACAAACACACTAGAATGGTGGTTACCAGAGACTGGGGAAAAGGGGCAATGCTGGTGGAAAAGAGGAAATGTTGGTCCAGGAGTACAAACTTCTGGTTATAAGATGAACAAATTCTAGGGATCTAATGTACAGCATGGTGATTGTTGTTAATAATACTGTATTATATATTTGAAAGTTGCTAAGAGAGTGAATCTTAAATGTTCTTACCATAAAAAAGAAATGATAATTATGTAGTCAAATGAAGGTGGTAGCTAATGCTCTGATGGTAATCATTTTGCAACATATAGATATATCAAATCAACACATTTTATACCTGCATTGCACAATGTTATATGCAATTATATCTCAATAAAGCTGGAGGAAAAAAGACTTACAGTGCTTTTGAATGTCTCACTAAACTAGTGAGATAGGAATTAGAATTTCAACACTTGGGAGCCCTGATGCAAGCCTTTTGTATATAGTTGGAATCATGAATGGTGAGACCCTAGGAATAATAGTAAATTGCAAGTAGACATATTATACTGGGGCCCACAACACAATTCAAATTAGCTAAATTTCTGAAATTTGATTGATAGAATGAGAGATACGTAGCAAGATGGAACATAATGTCATTCAGACCTCAAATTATTTCTACTAACAACTTTTGTTAATCAAGTAAATAGAAATAGACTAAAATAACCAGGCATAAGAAGAGATAAGCTAACATGAATAGACACCAACAGAAATAACAAACAGAAATAGAGCCATAGGGACTCCAGGTAATGGAGTCATCAGATACAAAATTTAAAGCAATTACTCCTGCTATTTCAAGAGGTATAAAAGACAAATTAAAATTTCAGCAGAGATCTGGAAACTATAAAAAAGAATCTAATTATGATTGTACTACTGAAAAATATAATAACTAAAAATAAAGTTTAAATGAGTGGATTAATAATAACCAATTGCATTCAACTGGAGAATTAATGAACTGGGAATTAGAGAGAAAATTTAAAAATGAAGCATATGGTGGCAAAAAAATACAAATAAAATAGTAGATATGGGATACAGAGATATGGTGAGATGTAATATATGTGTATCCAAGTTCCATACACAAGGAGAATAGGAGAGAAGCAGCAATTGAAGAAATAATGGCTGATAATTTTCCAAAACTGATGGGAGACAGTAACAAATGTGTAAAACTTTAAAGCAAGATAAATAAGAAGAAATATACATATAAGCAGATCAAAGCAAGCTGCTGAAAACCTAAAACAGTAATAAAGCCTTACATAACAAACAAAATTAACAGATTGCTTTTGAAAGAGCAAATATTTGATTGACAGCTAACTGCTCAACAGAAATGCTACAAACTTGAAGAACATGAAGTATGTTTTTAAAATCTGAAAAGAAAAACACGCACACACAAAAATGCTGAAATAAAGTCCTATAGCCAGTAAAAATTTCTTTCAAGAATTAAAGTAGAATAAAAATATTTTTGGGAGGAGCAAAAAATCTTTTAAATAATCACTTATAGGCCTATATTAAAATAGATACTGAAGAATTTGTTCCCCCCAAATCTGTGAAGAATGTAAATGATAAATATGTAGATTCAAATTAATTTAAAAATTTTGCATGTGTGTGAAATCAAGAAAGGTAGTTAATCTATGTATTAAATAACAAAATAAAATGTGAATTAGAAAGCATATTAAAATATAAGACAGATATCCCTGCCAATAATAAAGGAAAATAAAAAAGTTATAAACTTTATGTCAATACTGAATATTTAGAGCAAATTGGCATATTCCTAGAAATATAAAACACACCAAAATTAAGATAGAAAGAAGAAAATCTAAATGATGTTATTATATTTGAGAGATTGATTTTCTAATTAAATATTCTTTCACAAAGCAAACTCCAGTCAAAGTTTGCTTCTCTAATAAATTGTGCCAAGTACTTAAGGAAGAAATAAAACTAATCTTAGAGAATGGCAAAAGAAGAAATATTCCTTAACTCATTTTTAGGTAATAATAACCTTGATTATAAAGTTTGTCAGGATAGTACAAAGAAAATTACTGGCTACTCTTACTCATGAAGTCAGATGCAAAATTCCTAAATAAAATATCATCTGATTGAATCTTATAATCTATACAAAGGATAATAAACCAGGACCTGGATTTTTTTCCAGGAATTCAAGGTGGGTTTTACATTATAAAACCAGTTACTGTATTGGCCATGTAGGCAGAATAAAAGAGAAAATTATGTCATTATCTTAATAAATGCCAAAAGAACATTTGATAAGTATAACATGCATTCATGATTAAGAAAATAGACACTAAGCAAAGTGAAGATAAAAGAAAACTTAATCTTATCACAACTAACTGTACAAACCAATAGCATTCATCATGCCTACTGCCAAACTGTTGAATTTTTTTTGAGAGTAGAAAAGATTACTGTTGCTTGCTATTACCACTTCTATTCAACATTATGGTCCTACTCTGTAAGTCAAGAAAAAGAAATAAAAGGTATATGAGTTAGCAGTATAAAATTTTAAAAATATATTTTCAAAAAGAATCTGCAAAAATCATTAAAATTCATAAGTGAACTTTTCGAATCTGCCAAATGAAAATACCAAAAATCAAGTGTATTTTAATATACAAGAAAGAAACAAAAAAATCAAATTTAGAAAATATATACCACTTAAAATAGCATCCAAAAAAGTTTCAAATATCTAGAAATAAATTTGACAATCTATGTAATGCATAAAACTTCCAACAAAAATCATTAAATATGAATAAGTAATAACAATTATTTAAATAGAATGATAGATTATAGTTATTATTTAGAAGACTCAATATTTAAAGATATCTCCCATGCTATGTTTTAAAAATACTAAAAACAATCTGGCATTATTGTCTTGTATTTTTTTTACATTACAACTTGAAAATTTTTTTATTGAGATGTAATTAATATATGACAATTTATTAGTTTCAACACATTAGGTGTATAACATAATGATTTGTTTGCTATATTACTGTTTTTGAAACATTAGTGTTTTAAAAAACTGATTCTGAAATTTGCATGGTAATGCAAAGGAACAAGAGTAGGCAAATCACTCTTGAAAAAGAAAAGGTGTGAGATTTTGTTCTCTCAAGTCTTACCGTAAAACTGCAGTAACTAAGACACTGTGATCTTGACACAAAGTTGACAAGTAGAATAGCCTTAAGAAATCAGAAGCAGTCCATATTACTGGAATTCTTGATTTATTACCAAAAGCAACTACACAACAGTGAGAAACCATGGCTTATTGATTAATAGTCCTGGGGGTATGTTGGATAAATGGGTAATATGAATAAATGCAACTTGACTGTCTTACCTAATGCCATACAAAAAATTATTTTAGATTCATTGGACATGTATATGTGAAAAGGAAAACAAGGTAAAGTTTCTAAAAAGTAAAATAGAAGATTATCTTCATAATCTGGTTAGGGAAAGTACTTACAATAAGAAAAATTCATAAATTAAAATTAAGAACTCTGTTCATCAGAAGACACCACAAATAGTATCAAAAACAAAAACAAAAAAAATACCTCGACATAAAATAAGAAAGGCTGTATGATTTAATTTATATAAACTTCAAAAAACAAGCAAAATTAAACTCTTGTGCTTAGGGGTATATACTTATGTGTTAAAACTATAAAGCAAAGCAGAGACTTCCATAAAACCAGGGTGGTGGTTACCTGTGGGTTGATGATTGGGGAGAAGTTTCTATTCTTGATGTGGAAGATTATATAGTTGTTTACTTTGTGATAATTTATTAAGCTGCGTGTTTTTGTTTGGGGCACTTTTCATTATGTACTTCATATTTCACAATATAAAATGTTCAAAACAACAAAAACCTGTGGACTGGCTGAATGGCCATAACAAAATAGAATGTATTAGTGGATCAATACCCACTTAGAGGTGTCTGGTTGCATTCTCAGTTCTCTATTCTTAATCTGAAACTGCCAATGTTTTGGCTCAGGCTTCACACGACATGGAAGGAGCCACAGTAATGAAATTTTCAGAAGCATGAAGTCAAGATGGATGACAGACTCAAGATTCAAAATGGTCTTGACAGATTTGTCATTCTAGCCCCAAACCAACAAGACGAAATGTATGAGGGATAATGTACGTAGCTCGCCAAACACTGGCTGTCCCGGGTTAGACAGGGAAGGCCCCAGGGCTCCTGCTGCCAAGAAGTATTTCACAAGGTCCCTGCGGAAATGTCAGCCAGGGCTTCCCGACTCTGAGCACGTGGCTCTTGCATTCAAAGGGAATTGAGAATGTCCACTCAATCGTGAGAACATGTAGGACAGTTAAGCTCGGAAAGGACCCACAGAGGGAACACCAACGGGCACACACAGAGCTCAGAGCTCAGGAGCAGCAGCCACAGAGCCGCAGCAGCCCCCAGCTCAGCCTACCACCTGCAAAGCGGGCAGCCAGCACCTGCGAGCAGGGCGAGGCTCAGTTCTTTCCGCAGCCGCACAATAATGGCTCTCTGAGAACAGCCGTGTATCCGGAATCACAGCTCAGACCCCACATTACAGTCATTAGGGGACAAAGGAAAGGGGATCTGGAGAAACAGAGATGGCTACCTTCACCAGGCTGGCAATCATGATCGGAGAATATAAGTCTAGGTAACAAAACATTTTAGTTCTCACTACAGGACCTAAGTCCGATCTTTCTCGTCAAATCCCCTGGTTGTACCCATAAAATCTGACTTCCAGGTGTTGTTAAATACAGATACCGGAACCTACCTGACCGGGCAAGCAAGACTCTGGCGCTCCAGGTGAGCAAGATGAGTGAGCAGCGGTGCTTCAAGGGCTCTGTCAATAGCCTTGCATCCTTTCTGGCTCAAGTTAGGGATGCTCATAAATCAGCTGTTCCAGCACAGCATAGGTGAGAATTAGCCTAAACCAGGGGTGGGCAAACTTTTTGACTCGAGGGCCACAATGGGTTCTTAAACTGGACCGGAAGGCCGGAACAAAAGCATGGATGGAGTGTTTGTGTGAACTAATATAAATTCAAAGCAAACATCATTACATAAAAGGGTACGGTCTTTTTTTTTTTTTTTAGTTTTATTCATTTCAAACTGGCCGGATCCGGCCCGCGGGCCGTAGTTTGCCCACGGCTGGCCTAAACACATAACTGCTGCTTTGCTTGTCAGACTCTCAACTCTGGCAAGGCAAGGGCTGTGTCTGTGTTAATTCCTTCCTGAACCCCAGGGCCAAATCCTAAGTAACACTCAATAATGACTGATGAAGGAGAGAAGGAATGCTGGCAGGCAGACAGGTAGAAAGGAAGAAATGAAGGAAAAATCAGGTAAAAAGTCCTGCAACTTATGCCATACCTTCACCATACCTTCAAAGCATGACTAAAGCAGACATATTGTTAGACCACAGCAATGGAAGCCTAGAATCTAGACCAGTGGTTCTCAACCTTCCTAATGCCGCGACCCTTTAATACAGTTCCTCATGTTGTGGTGACCCCCAACCATAAAATTATTTTCGTTGCTACTTCATAACTGTAATTTTGCTACTGTTATGAATCGTAATGTAAATATCTGATATGCAGGATGTATTTTCATTGTTACAAATTGAACATAATTAAAGCATAGTGATTAATCACAAAAACAATATCTAATTATATATGTGTTTTCCGATGGTCTTAGGCGACCCCTGTGAAAGGGTCGTTCGACCCTCAAAGGGGTCGCATCCCACAGATTGAGAACCGCTGATCTATTCAAAGGGAGTGAGAAGTTCAATTCCACTCCAGTGAGACCTCAGCTGCAGCTTTGAGTTCAACCCTCAGCTGCCACCTAAAACGCACATCAAAAAAGTGAAGTCCAGGATGGAGATCTTAGGGCTGCCACTAAGGCTCAGGAACAGTCGAAGAGACCAGAGCTTTGTGGCTAGGAGAGGAGAGGACACGAAAGGATCCTGTCCCACATTGGAAGGGAAAGGCTGTCATGTAGAAGGTACAGACATATTTCCCAAACCTAACTGTGCACCTCCTATCAGAACTGTGCAGAAGTACTGATGCCTCAACACAGACCACCGGAATCAGAACTTCCATGGAGGTGCCTGGGCTTCTTTTTTTTGCACAAAGCCCCCTAGATCCCTCTGATGTCAAGCTGGTGTTAAGAACATGTAGATTTATTGTGCTTGTCTAATTGAAAGTCTTAGGACCAATGAATAGAAATTATAAGGAGATATGTCTGAGCTTAAAAAAATAAATACTCTTATTATAGTCTTATTAACAATAAATATTCTGCAATAGAATGTCTGGGTGAGTAACAAAGTTGTTTTTAAAAATCCTTAGAAATATTCCAAGAGAGTTTAAGAAACAACAACATCCTCTGAGGATCCAGCGGAAATAATTCCTGTCTGAGGAAGGTCGCTTTAGAAATCTGAGGTCCTTCTTGAGGTTAAGGGTACTTGAGGCAGAGCTGCCTCACTCATCTATCTGCAGGTCAGATTTCCCAACACCTTGAGCTCTCAGAATGCAGGCATTCAGATATTGGCTGCAAAATTTGTCAGGAACAGATAATCAAGCTTATCAAGTAGATAAGCTTGATTATCTGTTCATTTTCCAGCCTGCAGCAGATTAGGAGTAAATAAGGAGGAAGGATGACAAGACTATTGGAAGCCACAAGTGATGACAGTCACAGAGTGAGCATAGAGAGGGAAAGCAGAGAAAGGTAAAAAGCAAATAGAAATTTAACCACACAGTAATTCACAAGTGTTCAAAATGCCCCAAATCACCTAAAAATGTTTGACTGACTGATGCTGGGTTTCCCGTTTTAAGATAATTTTTCACAGAATAGTGGAATTTTGGGAAAAGAACCAGTAGAACAATTTACTTCACCTTTCTTTCCTTTTTTTTTCTTTTTCCCTTTTTTCCCCACTTTTTAAGGGATTATAATAATCATGGAGAAAAGTATCATAACAAATGTATACAGATCATTTACATTTTAAAAACTAAACACAACCAGTGTAACGAGCATCCAGATTAGAAAAAAAATTAAACCCCCCAAATCCCAAACAAAATAAAGATTATTTCCAGAAACCAAAAGCCCCCCTCGTTCCTGCTTCTAATCACTACAATCCCCATCCTCCCAAAGACATGGCTGTCCTAACAGCGGTCTTTGTACCTCATTTTACAGACTCATATAGTATTTGCTCATAATATTTTGTGTCGGAGTTCTTTCCTTAAACTTTGTTTTTTAAACAATGACTCCCAGGATATGACAATGACTTGTCACACAAATCATGGCAAAGCTATTTTTATTTTCTCTTTTAGAAAGTTTTTCTGTACTAGAAAGTCCTTAAAACATGTTTTTATCTTAAATGTCATCTCAACCATATTAAAAACGAAAGACACAAAGATACAAAAACAACAAAATTGTACATTAAAATAAGTAATTTATTATTATATATGAAACATGTGACCTGAATGTCAAATTTTGTAGATTTGCTTTCACATGAAGTCCAGATGTAGATAAATTAATGTTCAAAAGTGATAATTTCATTTCTATTTTCTCCAGGCCTCCACAAAATTGATTTCACCTAATTTGTCAATTTTCAGAAAGCTAAATTATTTTTATGGATGTATGACGTGCCAACAGTCTACATTCTCATCTTTATGTAGACTGTTGGCATGTCCGATGAGGCTATAAAAATGCCACGGAAACAAATAAACAAAAAGTAGTAAATGGCCCTGGCTGGTGTGGCTAAGTGGGTTGGGCATCATCCTGTGCACCTAAAGATTGCTGGTTGGATTCCAGTCAGGGCACATGTGGGGCTGTGGACTCCGTTCCCAGTGGGGAGCATGCGGGAGGCAGCTAATCAATGTTTCACTGTCACATCAATGTTTTTCTCTCTCCCTCTCCCTTCTTCTCTCTCTAAAAATCAATAAAAATCTTTTTAAAAATGAATAAATTGAGTGCAGAATGCTAAGGCCATGGTCTATGCCTTAATGACTTACTATGCCTTTACTAAAAGTGAGGTGACTTCAACCACACTTTTGCTGTCATTTTCCAGTGGAATGGTACCTTTTGGTGTTGGTCTGAAGTTCTCAGTTTTACTTTAGTTCTCCTATAGTTCAAAACCCAAATGTTAACAATGCATTATTGTGGAGACAACCTGAAATCAGTAACAGCAGTTATCCCTCGAAGGTATAAATCAGAATATATTTATTTACAATAAGAAAAGAATCTCTAAATGACGTGTGTATTTAGACATTCTTAAAATTCTTACAGAGAAATGTTTGAATTAAGAATGTTCTGTTTTGCCTGGTGTTTTGTCCTGTTTGGGAATTATAGGTGAATGTGATATCCTGCAATGCTCTTTTTTAGGTCTGTGATTATCTTTTTAAGGCTATTTCTTTATATCTAGTCCAAATCAGTGCTGCACTTAGCACAAACTACAAGTTTTGTTACTTATTGATTTAAATTAATTTGATAAGCATTATATTGCACAGTAAAAGGAAATTTAAACTTGTGTTCTCTCTAAATCTAATAACACAAGTTTAGAATAACAACTCTGGATAAGGCCTATGAAAAAATCTATAGGCCTATTTCCCAGGAAAAGTTAGAACATGTATAAAGTGTAGGAGAGTAACTTTGGCACATAATTGACAGTTGAATAATATCGAGGAGAAAAGCCAATCTTGTTATATAAATAAGCAAGTGAAAGAGACACGTAGACACAATGCCATCTCCATGCTCAGCTCAGAGGTCTCATGTGAAGACAATTAAAAAGAAAACGATTTGCTAGTTGGAGCTAACCTTTACCAAAACTGTGTCTGTGCAATGTCTAAATCCACACTTTATAATTATGTCAGAGGTCTAGCTAAACATGAAGTTTGTAGGTGTATATTTTTATAAATCACTTTGAATCATTTTTTCTGTATGAAACACTCATTTGAAAGGCATTTAAGGTGACACTTTTCAAATCTATTTTAAGAAATAGTTAACCTTTGGACAAATAATTAAAATTAATGTCAGTTGGCTGTTTATAACCCCAGGATGCCCAGATTTTCTACTGAGACATGTCAGGGGAACCTCAAATTATCTCAAAGATTTTACAAAAATTGTAAATCTATACTGATTTCAATTTGAAAAAAGAACCCATCTTTTGAATTTGGGAACCTTTTATGGACGGAATAACACTGCTAAGTTACTTGAACAGTAGATTTAAATTGTGGGACAAAGTTTTTTCATTTTCTTTTTTTAAATATATCTTTATTGATTTCAGAAGGAGAGAGATAGAAACATCAACGATGAGAGAGAATCATTGATCTGATCTCCGACTGGGGATGGAGCTTGTGTCCTGACCTGAATTGAACCACAAACTCTTGGTTCATAGGTCTACGCTCAACCACTGAGCCACACCAGCCAGGCTTTTTTTTTTCTTTTTGATGTATGCACATCTCCTGGTTTGGAAAGTGGCACGTACTGGAGGCAGCAGACCTGCGTCGGCACAAAGCTAGAATAGCATCAAGGAACAGGCCTCAGGACGACCCTAGCGCCAGTCTTGAGGACGAGGTTACTTGCAGTCCATTGCACACTTGCTTCCTACACAAGGGCTTGTGTGCTTGTGAGCAAGAATGCCTCTGCATGTATGTGCTCAGTGCACACCACTTCATTCAGTTCCCCACCTGTAAAATGGTGACAGAACTGCCATCAGCATTCCTCATATTCAAAACCCGAGGCTTTTGAAACCAGCTGGGGATTTGAAGGTGAACAGCGGGGCTTGGGAAAATGGAGGAAAAGGACACTGAACAATGATTCCTCTTTGCCATCTTCCCAAAGGTGGTCACACCCTTTCCTAAACCTGACTGGATCCCCTTTCCTACTATCACTATTTAAGATGTTGAATCGCGAAGGGAGAAACAAAGGAGCAGGAGGAAATAACTGAAAGGCTGATGGCGAAGCAGAAGAGTGAATCTAAATCGTCTCAAAGGGAAAGTAAGTGGGACATAATTTCCCCGGTTTCCTGTTCCTCTGTTGCTGAATGACTGGTGAGAGCACTCAGAGAAGTGCCAAGTAAGAGGATCATCCCCTAACTCCTCAGCAAACAGATGGAAAATCGGGGAGGGCTAAAGGAAGAAAAGACATATTAACAGAATCGAATTCCAGATGGGAAAGGGTGAAGAAAGGCAATCGGCTTTCCTTCTCAACTACTCACGCTTTTTCCTGAGGGAGGAGGAGGCGGCTCCTCCTGGCCTCTGCGCGCCAGGGCAGACAATAAACCATCCGCACAGCGACAGCCCGTCATTACTTCCCAGCTCGTGACCAACAGGAGACCCCCGAGTGGCAGAATTAACATTCACAGTCCCATCCATGAAAGGATTTTCTGTACCAGATGTTTTGTTAGAGGTCTTTAAAAAAAATAGCCTAACGTGTTAATACTGAAAATAGATGCATGTAATTTGAGAGTAAGTATAAAATACCGTGTGTATTAAATTAATAATGTTTCATTACTCACCCATCACAGAGTCATTATTTTAAATAACCATATTTCATTTCGGTGGACAGAGTGTAAATGAGTATGTATTTTTATGCAAAGTGGACCTGCATCATTATTTATTCATGAGTTTTAAAAGGATCATTATTTTTGACAGACAGCTCCTGTCAAAAGATTTATGCATAAGAGCTCATGTTTCCCCACAATAATCATCAATCAATAAACTTTAGAACCTGGTACTTAAAATTCAGTGTTACAGAGATGCACATTTTGCTCTAATTAAACACATGTTTGCATTGGGAAAATAAACTACAACCTCAGTTCAATTACATATAATCTGAAATATCAATATTGCATGTGTAGGGTGAGTCATGGTTTTAGTTTGGGAATGCGCCTTGTTACATTTTAAGTGATTGCTTTGTTTCCACACACCAGACTCTCATTCTGTATCCCTGTGGGGCAGGAGAGGAAGCTTACAAGATTTAGCTTTTAACGCTGCGATTGGTTATCAGCGGCGGTAAGCAGGGATGCCATCCCTCCCTGCTTTAGACCTTGTTTTAAAGGACCGGGAGGGCATAAACCAGGCATTTCAGTGGCACAGAACGTAGCACATGCCTTTTTGTTTGGGGCTTGGAAGTCAGGTCAGAAGACGGGTTGAGATGATGTACAGATAACGTATAATTACAAAACAACAGGACTGTAACGGAGACGGATGGCAAGGCTGATGGAAGGCAGTTTCTGAATCCTCAAGAAGGACCAAAGGCAGCGAGTTACCAGTGTGAAGCAGACTCACTGCCCAGAGGAGCATTCATCCTGGTGATACAGCCTTACCCCTAGAGAAATAATTGAAAGGCTTGCAAGTCTCCTGGGACCAGCTGCCCTTACGGAATTTCCATAGACATTCCATTAATGTGCTTTTACCAAATCACTCTGCCTCCTGATGAACTGAATCTACTCAAGACTGGCCTCATCTGAAATCCTTTGAATAATCTGAATCAGAATGCCTGAATTACACACAGTTTGCTATTTTGCAAAGCCCATTTTCACATCTAGATTTCTAGAATTTGGATGATCCATTCTTGAGATATATCACTTTCCTATCATACGCTCAACACCTAGTGTCCAATCTATCAGGTTTGGGATTTGGAGGGGGCGCACCCACGCCTCCCACCTGCCCCACACAGGCACCAGCGTCCTGGCGCAGCTGAGCACAGGGAACTCTGAGGAGAGCACTTTGAACCTTTGTCTGGGAGATATGCAAATCCTCGTTTCAGGGCCAGCTTTTCATCCTGCCACTAAACAGCTCAGCTAATGAACAAAACGTCAGG
The DNA here is from genome assembly GCF_000147115.1 of Myotis lucifugus. Taxonomy (NCBI): domain Eukaryota; kingdom Metazoa; phylum Chordata; class Mammalia; order Chiroptera; family Vespertilionidae; genus Myotis; species Myotis lucifugus. Next base: position 1,404,712 of record NW_005871286.1, on the reverse strand, counting down.
CCTTTTCTTGATGGGAGAGGGTGGAGAGAGGGAAAGGCAAGAGGGAGGAGGGAAGAGAGGCAGGCAAGCAGAGATAGCAGACCACTTTGGAGCAGCTGGAGGGGAGAAATGAGTCGTGAGTGGCTAGGGCGGATCAACCAAGAAGAACTGGATAGCAAGTCCATTGAACAGTTCAGAAATGATGATGCCCTTATAGTTTTCATTCAATTAAAAGTGTAACTTTAGGAACTATCCGCAGAATTTCCCTCCAGGAAATAAGTTCCCTTATATTTTTCATTTGCTTAGAAGTGTCACTTTAAGAGATACCCACAGAATTTCCCTCTAGGAAATATTATCAGTTTAAGAATACATTAAAGGGTGAATCCAGTTACTTACCTAAGGCTCTCAGGGTAGAGCTGGAATGAGTTGATGGAAAGAGGCAGAGAAAGAGAAAGTGGAAGTATTTTCCCAATGGAAAATGAACAGTTTGGGGGCAATCTCAGATGTACAGATATGAGGTCAATTTGGGGAGGTGAAGGAGGAGCCCCAATGCTAGAGAATCAGAGACTTTAGGAGAAAAATCTGCCAGTGAGAAACACTCTGAGTTAGGAATGTCTGGTGGTGGTTATTTTTCTAAAGAATAAACTTGCCCAAGTGTTTTGGGAGAAATGAGGAAAGGGGTCTCTGCTATGCTTGTATTACGTAGGAAAGGATAGCTGCAGAACGGAAGTTTGAAAGTATGCAGGAAACAAAAATGAGAGGAGAGAGAGAGGGAGGGAAGGAGAGAGAGAGAGAGAGAGAGAGAGAGAGAGAGAGAGAGAGAGAGAGAGAGACTATAGCAACATAAGCTCCAGAAATTCTGAGAAAGCTTTCTATGAAACACAGGATTAGAGCTGTAGGTAGGGAGGGAAGCCAATTTTATTTACAGCTATGTGTGTTTTTTTAATTGAAAAAGACACAGTTGTCCAACTATATTGTAGATAAAGCATACACTTTGAATATTATTGTGACACAAAATAAAACATTTTTATTTTTGCATTTTGCTTGTTTGGCATTTCTTACTAAAAATATGCTGTTGGGAATGTTATTGTAGTTTATGCTTTGCAATAAAGTTTAAAGTCATTACCAACTTGCTGAGTAAATTTCCAAGAGACAGATGACCATTTTAAGAACCATGAAAGCTATCAGATATCAATAGATGTAAAAGGAAAGGAGGCACCAGGGCTCTGAGCTGCCCAGGACAACTAGTAATTTTCCAGGTCAAAAGCAAATTCCACTCCCCCTGCATTAGGAGAAAACAATTGAATTTATGAAGCTGTTTAATGTGCAGTTGGGAAGGGACCTAGAGAGTCAGAATTCCTGAAAGTCTCAAGGATATCGATTTGTGTTTATCAATACAAAATAAGCTTTCATGCCCTGTTTTGGGGTCTGGTAATTGTTAGGGATATATATGAAATAAATAAGTGTAAGCATATCTACTTTAAATCATTTAATTATTTTGTGTTGCTGTAAAATATATATATGCATATGCCTTTGACAGTCTCCTGAGGTAGGGCTATAGTCAATAGCCTTTTCTTTGAGTTTGAATTGGTTTCATGATTTTTTGTTGTTGGTGGTGTTGTTGTTTCACAGAAATCTTAATCATGATCCACTCTTTCCTGTGTTAGCGGCTTTAAATGGAGTGAGAAAATAAAGACACTTTCTCAACAATCTGAGTGTTGCAAACATCTATATATTTATATTTTCTGCCCAGACTTCTATTGGCTGGTTTTTCTTTTCTTCATAACTTATTTAAAAATAATTCTTTGCAATTTTTTTAAATGCGAATAGAGCAAATACACTCAACATAATGCGAGTATACATTTTTAAATAAATTTTCTCCAAGTGGACTTATCTTTGTAACTGCTAACCTAGATCAAGAAATAGAGAAATGCCCCAAAGTCCCTCCTGTCTCCCCTCCTAGCCACTTTCCCACCAACTTTTCCCCAAATAACTACTATTCTGACTACAATCACCATAGATAATGTTTATCTTTTATGTGAGGGGAATGATATAAAATATATTCTTTCATGTCCTGCTTCTTTTGCTCAATTTTATATTTGTCAGCTTCATCCCGGTGGCTAGTTGTAAACATAGTTTGCTCTTTCTTATTGCGCTGAAGTCCATTATATAACTAAACCACAGCTTTGTTCTACTAATAATAGCCATTTGGATCACTTCCCATTCTGTGCTATTATCCCAGTGCCACTCTATACATTTCAGTACATTTTTTTTTGGTGAACACACTGTGCCTTTGTCTTGGGTAGATACCTAGAAGTTGAATTGCTGGATCACAGGGCATATAATTTTCATCATTACAGATGCTGTCAGTTTTCCACAGTGGTTGTGTTCATTTCTACCCCCATGGTGTATGAGAGTTCTAGCTGCCTCCATTAGCACAGTCATTGGCATGGCACTGAAGTTGAAATTCACATTTCCCTGATAATCAAGGAGTTGGGTACCTTTTCATATTAGTACCCTCATATGTTAATGCCTGATCAGATTACCAGTTTTTGTTACTTTTCTTATTGATTCATAGATTACATATAAATACAGTATCTGATTGGCTTACTTGGATTGAGAATCTAAAACAATAAAGTTTTTAATAGAACAAAAGCTATCTGTCTGTTTTTTGCTCTCATATTTTGGTATTTTTCTTTATATTTAATAATTTTCATAATTATAATAACGAGAACAACTCCAATAAACCCACGGGACTGTAAGTATTCAGTTTATCTATTGAGAGCAAGGAGGTGTAGGCAGGTAGAACAGTCTCTGTACAGGGAAGTGTGTGCCAGGAACATCAGCTGACATGCTTTGTAGACAGTATTTTAAAGAGAGCAAGGGCTAGTTTACCTGACCAGTTCTTTGAGTGGAGGTTAGTCACCCAAACACATCATAAAGGGTCACTCAGTATGGGGATGATCTACAGGAGAAATGGATTGTATCTGGTTTCTGCTGTTTATCATTCTATGAAGGCAGACACTGTGTTTCCCTTACCCTCCTTTATCAGAAACTCAAAACATAGTGTTTAAGAGACTGGTAGGTTATATCTTAAGATCATTATCGTTCATCTATTTGGGAACTCAGTTCAATTACCTTCCAAAGTTTTAGTTTCTTCGTCAGTAAAATGAAGATAATAATACAGTGGACCCTCTTATCAACTGCTTTGCTTGCTGTGGCTTGTTACTTGAGGCAAACTGCACTCCAAAAATATTTAAATGGAAAATTCCAGAAATGAATAATTTATAACTTTTAATTTGTGAGCTATTCTGAATAGTATGATGAAACCTTGCATCATCCCACTCCATGCAGCCTGGGACATGAATCATCCCTCTGCTCAGAGTGTTGTACACAGTGTGGATATGCTGTTATCCCTAAGACGGTTTACTCTGTCTCTTAAACACACATTCACAAAATATTGGAAGTATCACTGATATCCCCTCAGATTTCCTGCTGTCCTAACATGACATCTTTAAAATGCAGAATACTTTGCTCTAAAACCAAAGGCTATTCGCCTTAGGAACAAAGGAAAAGATTTACAGCAGGAAGAAGGCATCTAGGAAATATCACCTGGACCGAACCCACTCCTACTTCCTACTTCCTTCACCTTGTAATTTTTTTCTATTTTTACCTGCCTGTTTTGTTTGTTTGCTTTGGCTAAGCTTTTTGTTGAGGCACTAGAGGCCAGATGCATGAAAATTCGTGCAAGAGTAGGCTTCCTTCCCCCGGCTGCTGGCACTGGCTTCCCTCCGGCACCCAGGACCAGGGCTTCTCTCCTCTGGCCGCCAGCAGGAACCCGGGACCCAGGCTGGCTTCCCTCCAGCCCCATCTTTGTCAGGAAGTTCGGAATGACATCCGGAAGAAGTCCGGTCTAATTAGCATAGTACCTTTTTATTATTATAGATAATTTACATTTAATAGAATGCACAGATCAATAAATATTGACTGATGTATACATCCACATAACCACTGGCCCAATCAAGAAAGAGAACATTTCAATCATCCAGGAAAGTTCCTCCATGTCTCTTCCAAGTCAACATTCCCACAGACAGTTACTGTTCCGATTCTTATCACCACATCTTAGTTTTCTTGTTTTAGAACTTGACCAGCCACAGTTTGAAGTGTGCCTCACCATCTGTTTTTCTGTTCCCCCTCACTTAGACTTAGTGAAGTCATGCAGGCCTCCATTTACTTATCTGAGCTGAGCTCCTTCATACCTTACCCTGGCTGATTTGGGCTCTGCTACCCTCACGTTATCGTGGAAATTTCCAATAGCATCTGCCCTACTATGGGGTGGAAAATGCGACCATCTCAGAAAGCCATCATCATACTTCATCTAAGGTCCCTTCCCGACCACAAGGGTCAGAGTCCTTACATTCTACCTGGAAACATTTGGTTTTGTGTCTTTTTGCAAGAGAGAAAACTGCCTTGTTTCTTATACATCTTACGTTATGGAGTCTTAACATCACAAAGAGAGAGTGAAATATTTGTCCTTTGGTTTGTGCTACCAATCGCTTTGTAAAAAATTGAAAATCATTAAATCAATTGCCAGCACCTTTGTACATCAAGCTATACCTACAGACTAAAAAGGCAAAGGTGCAATATGTAATATTCAAGGTCAAAGTTGGCTCCATTCTTTGTGAAAGGCTTAGAAGTCAATGTTCCAAAATGTGTGAGGTGCACCTTCCCCAAAGTGTGCAGAAGGTGATGGATTAATTGTCCCAGTAAAATATTAGGGCTTAATACACACTTACATTTTACCTCACCTTTTCACAATTCATTTTTGTATGTGTAGGTTTTAAAATGTCCAAACATAATGTTACAAAAGGACACATTAGATCAATGAGATAAATCAATCAACAATAGGGAGACTGGGGGAGTGTGGGCTCCTTAAAGTCAAAGAGAGTTTGAAATGAACAGCTGGTGACCCCAGATGTGCAAGTGCTGCCTTATCTGAAAGCTCATTTGTCTCCACAGGGTTGAGTAATGAGGTTCCTTGGATGCTATTTACTCCCTAAAGGATTTCTCTCTCCCTGGTGAATTTTGAAGCAAATACATACCTTAAATATTTTGCTATAGTGCACTGTTGCCTGGCAGCCATAGCCCTTAGCTGAGAGCAGAGAGGACCATGGAAACAATTTGGAGAGGCATAAGATCTTAAGTTTCCCCATGATCTGTACTCTAAATTTTAAGAAGATTATCAGAGTCTTATTATCTACAATTAAGAATTATTGTCAAATTCTTTGTAACAACCTATTTTTCCATGTGCCATCCAGCTTCCCCATCATCTCCTGGAAGCCCCTTCATGGAGGTTTACTAGTTCCAGCACAGTTCCCCGAGGAAGAAAAGGGAGAGACAAGCCCTGATGACAACTGCCTATCGGGAGGAGACCTCAGGAAAAAGGAACCAGAAATTCTACAGAAGCAATCACTGACCTTAGACACAAATGCACCTGGGTGGCCAAGGACCGGTTTCCTTAAATCACCTAATTGGCATCCAAAAGAAATGTGTAGACTTTATTTGTAAAATAAATTCATAAAATATATACTTTGTCCTCAAAGAACAGATTTATCAAAACACCTAGTTATTCTGACATGAAGATGTATTAAGAAAAGTTGTCTTAACATAGCTATTTACACAACTAAGTTTCAAACAAGTTTGAATCAAAGTGCTAGAACTTTTAATGCAATGTGTTCTCTATCGTATTAAATATATGACAAAAAGGCAAATACTAGTAAGTACTTCCGATTAAACTAAGTGAAATGTATAAAGGATGTGTAATGTTTTATCTAGTACTGGTAATAGTACAATAATGATGATGATGATAATAAAAAAGACATTGGTAATTGATTTCATTGCTGCTGATGGATGTATCTATTACACTTTATGATCTTACATGGCAAACATAACAGATTGGAAATGCAGAGTCAATGACCAGGGGCAGCATATCATTGTAACCCTGGACCCAGTTTTTCATTTATATCATGAAGCAATGTTAATTCTTAAGCTCTTGACACAGAAGAAGGAAGCAAATCACACCCAGAGTCCTGGGAATTGTGGAAGTCTCCAATAAATCCACCAGGAGGTCATCCCTGGCTCCTGGAGCAGCTGAACTTCATGTGATCTGCACTTTCGTGTGTCCTGAAAAACAAAATGGCACTGGGGATAAACTCCCTTGCTTTACCTACATCTTGAGATCAATTAAAAAAGCTCTATTGGCTTCCTTTCTGTTCTTTATGAAAAACTTTTATGCTGTATCTAAAATAATAAAGTAACTCCCCCCTTAAGGGGGAAAATTCGTTTGCAATTCAGAATTACTTTTGTCTTATTCAAACCAATACAAACATTTATTAAATAACACAATTGTCTTCCAGGGCATGACTAAAGGAGAACATGCAATATCATGTTGGGGAAAGATAGTTATTAGAAATATGTGTCTGATTATACAACTCCCAGCCACATTTATGGATTATTACACTCCCTGCATCTCTTACAGCGGTAGCAAAGACAGGCATGAATGACTTCCCTGGTGGCACAGGCAACTTCAGGGGGCAATGAGTTTGCCAGGTCATTTTCACTAATGGTCTTCAGGAAGAAGGTTCCTGAACATGGCATGTTGAAAGCAAATTTGATCAAAACATGCTATGGCTCTCAGAATGTCAAGCCCTTTGCAAATTCAAGGCACTCAAGACAGCCCCGCATGATCAAAAATGGCACCAGCATCAAGTAATGCCAACACCGCAATTAGGAAATCACAGATGAGTAGGGACACAGGGGCTCTAATTTCCCATTGCCTGGGATTTCTGTTCTTGGTGACACCTGTCATGTTTCATTGACATGAATACTTTTGGAGGTTGTCACCATTTTCTTGGAAATTGCATCTCTGACCTGAGCTCCCCAGGCACATTATCAATTTATCTTCGTTTGCAATGGGTCCCTAGACAGACTCTGAGGGCTCCCAGAGATGGAGCTTTTACATTTGAAGAAGGGTGCAGAGCAGTGACTCGCTGCAGCCATGCAGATGAACACAGGCTTGTAGGGAAAATACCATTAGTTGGTTCATAGGGAAATCAGTGTCCTAGGAGCCAAGAAAGAAAATATGGCTGTGATGCTTGGAAATTCCTTTCCATCACCGTTCAGGAAATTAGGGTCAAGGGAAGCAGTCCCACACTTTGGAATTTTAACCTAAGAGATTTTGAAATGTTTTATATAATTTTATGTCTATGTTAAGAATGTTATATGGAAAAAGTGAACGAGTATGATCAAAGCAGAATATCTCCTATTATTTTTCAATTTTTAAAAATGTAGCTCTTGTTCATGATTGCAAACATGGCAATTTTTAGGGGGCATCGTGGTGAGAGTTTGAGTTGGACTAAGCCAGAATAAAAGCATATATTTATAGACACACTTCACATTAAATAACATGTTGTAGGGAAACCATTAAGTGGGGAAAGCATCTTTACAGCTATTAGCAGTTAATATAAAACAGAGACTAATTGCTTCCATCCCCTCTTTCTCATAAAGAGGTAGAATTACTAAAGATTGAGATAACATTTTCTTGATAATATTTTTCTCTGTAAAATAGTTTGGACATCCTAGAAGTCAACCAAATGCAGATACAAGTTTGCTCCTGGTTAACAATTTCAGGTAGATAAATTTGAGTGGTAGGTTGATGAAATGTTTTGGGGTTTTTTTCATTGCTATTGCAAGTCATTTGAGAAGGCATTCTTGAGCTATTTGGGTTCAGCCTAGAGTGCTCATTAAATATTACACTACAAGGATGCATATTAAGAGCATAACTTTAACACTTTTTCCTCTCTTACCTAATAGAATCATGTTTAACACAATGAAATCTTGATGGATGATCCTAAGTAGTTAATCAAATCTCATCTTTCCATTAATCTAATTTTATTGTCATAGATGTGGTCTCAGCAGTTTATCTTTAGCAGTAATCAGATTTCATTTTTAATCCAAATAAGTTCAATTGGGTTTTAACTTCAACACGTTTTCCTTGTTCTGCCAACACTGATCTAGAGAAGATTAGGATTCTGCAAGGACCCCTTTCAGGCCTCTCTTGCATCAGCATTTGTCTAATTGCTTCTCTTTATGTGTGATATATTTGTCCCATAACCAAGACGAATGCCTAGCATAGGTAGAAGGTAATGACAAGTTTGAAAGCTAATGGCAGGGTAAAGAGGTAGAAAGCATTTAGGAACCTTAAGTGAACCAGACAAGTTCCTCATTGTAAAATAGGGGATATATTAATAATTACCTCACAGGGCTGAGGTGATGATTAAATGAGATGGATGCTCGACCCAGAGTGGACATTGAGAAACGGTGTTACTCTCATTATTCAGTTCTAAAGGCTGCGAGATGATGTGAAGCTGGTGTTGGCAGATAATGTTTAATAATTCTTCAGAGAAGAAGCTGTAATGTTTAGAGAGGAAGTTCTGAAGTGTCTTCCCCTTACCATTTGGAAAACGAATGGTGTGGGTGAGCAGGCTACTTAATTTTGTGGGGGGCGGTATTATGGTGGACCGAGGAAAAGACAGGGCAGCAAATGCAGGCTGTGGCCAGGAATGCTAATGGAGTGGAAGGAGATCTACTCGCAGACTTGGGGGAGCCCGTGAGGGAGCGATGACCACCCTCTTGCAGGCTCACCCTCTCGAGGTGGACCAATGCTCATGATGCCCACTGCTCACAGCGAGTGACTTTCATTACAACAGAACAAAAGGAGGAGGATGCCAATCAAAAATTGTCCTGCCAAGTGTCATCCTTTTCAAGTGCGCTAGGGTAGGCATTCTCTGCTTCACAGTTCTTGTTTGTTTTAGAGTTACTAGTACACTGTCTAACACAGTAACTACTAGCCACATTGAATTTAAATTAAATTACAATTGCATTTCCACAGCCCCACTCTCCACACTTAAAGTGCTCAGTAGCCACATCTGACTGATGACTAACCTTGGAAGGTGCAGGTTTAGAACATTTCCACCATCACGGCAGGAGCTTCATGGACAAGCTCTGTGAACGGGCAGAAGGGACAATGGGTGCAGGCTGCAGAAACACTAAGGCAGGCATTACAGTGTGGTAATCCCAGCTCCAGCATTAACTTGCTGTATGCTTTTGGCTGGTTATTGAACCTTTCTAAACCTGATTTTGTTCAACTTTTAAATGAGGGTTAACAGTGCCCATCTTGCAGGCTACTGCGAATATTAAAGGTATGAAAAGAGCCTAACTTGGCGTCTGACCCAGAGCAAGTGTCCAATAAATGACATTTGTTATTATTATCATCAATAACAAATGCTGAAATAAATAAATGAATGAAGGATTCCAAATCATGAAAAGCAAACTGTGGCATTTCTGGTACCGCGGCATTTCGTTTTTACTACCGTGGCTTTATTTATCTCCCCAAATGCTCCTGGTTATAATGGACCTCTACTTCTTCATGTCTGTATTATATAGATACCTCTGCAATTAGATTTGGAAAGCAAGGGGGAAATATAAGGCACTAGGTGATTTTTCATGAGGAAAAAAAAGAGCTAAATGTAAAGGTTAAATATCTGTTTTAAATGCACGATAAACCCTAAATATGAATGCTCCTTTCCTATCAAAAATGTATTCTTTTGTGCAGTTATTAATTTAAAATTAGTTCCCCCCCCCTACTTAATATACAAACTGCACTGTGACAAAAGTTGGCCCCAGGCAGGAAAAAATAATGGCCAGAATAGCTCATTATAATTACAATGAAATAATGCTTTCTAGAAAACAATGTTTTCTTTTGTTTTCCTTATTCTGATAGGAAACTGTGAAAATTGAAGCTCTTTCCAATTCATCCTTTCGTTCCACTTCAAACGCATTCCTGACAGCCATTTAAAAAGTCTTTCCCCTGACTGAAATTAATATTTTTCCGGACTCATTTTGAGAATAGCAGCTTAGTTTGCCTGATGCTCTAGCAACCAACCTAATAATAACTATGATTGTATAACAAAGCCAGTGGGAGCGTGCGGGGACAGAAAGGGCTGCTGATCAATAATTCACACTGCGGGGCTGTTTCTGTTGGATCATCAAACAGTCACACTGCATTTGTCTCCATGCAGGTTCTTTTCCTGGAGGATGGCAAATTCCTTTGCAAATGTCTCTCTTTCTCAGAAAACCTGGAGATCTTTTGCCCTTTCCAGCTCTGGTTCCTGGACCCCGATCCCAATAGCCAGCGGTAGGTGCAATTCCTAGTCCATCTGCTCTGAACCGAGGCTACGGCCACGTTATGAGAATATTACTGACTGGCATGTAGTCAACATGATGCTTGAGAACCACATTTGTCCCATTGGTGATAGTGACCGTTTATGAACGAGTGGATTTTGATACTGGTTAATTAGAAGGTACTTTATTGCAGCATCTGTCATCCAGGAGCAAACAATTTTTCTATGTTCAGCTCCTTTTCCTTACTGTACAAAAGCTGGCTAGTGTAAGGGTGTGCCAACAATCAAGAGCTTAATAAGTACATTTCTTTTAAAAAAATTTTTCTCAGTACATAGGTGTGGGTATATGATGCATTGAATCAAAACTGACCATAATTGATAAGTAATAATAATAAAGGTATCACTTGTTGAACTGTTATAATGTCTCAACTGCTGTTCAAAAAGCTGCCTTAGCGTTTATTCAATATTGGGACAAGCTTTCTAATTATTTGATATGTCCAAAAATAGAATAAATTATTCCGAGAAATAATTCCATCTAACAAAAATCCTCTTAAATTTTATGAAAACTGTAAGGCGAGGTGATATATGTAAATGTTACTGATACCATTGTAATTAGCTAGTTAGTAATTAGGCCAGACATTAAAGGCATGTTCCCTGTAAAACGCTGGGGAGAGGGGAATGGACAAAGGGAAGATAGACACATGCCCAATAAAGTTGGGGTGACAGGGAAGATACTTGTCCATCAATTAGACCGAGGGACAGAATGAGCGTGGCTATTGCAAGCGTGAGGAATTGTGATATTTAATTCCCTGAACAAAGAAGTTCTTGCTTCCTTTAGCACTTGGATCATGGCTCCCGCCTGGCTTCCTGGCACTCTCCCGTGTGGCCCACTGCCATGTGGACTCCCACATGCAATGGACTAATGGACTGTAACTGGCCTGATGCTGTACTGATCAGGCTGCGACGTGGAAAGGAAACTCTGGACACTGGCTTTGCCGCTAGCTTTACTGAAACCCCAGCCACACTTCTCTGACTGAACTAAGGGGAATGAGACTTTGAAAACCCAGGAATGTAATTCCATGGAAATAAAGCTTTCTACCATATCTCATCCTCCTGTGGGGGCCTCCAGAAATTCTTTATTCCAGCAGTAACCCAAGAACATTATGTGGCTCGCTGAGCTCCTAGAAGATTTTTCGGAAAGCAGGTGAGGGTGTTTAGGTAAAAATGTCGGAGATTACAAGTTCCTGGTGTTCAGTCCTCGATTACAGCAAATCACATCCCTTAAAACTTTACTGTTTCTTGGTGTGTGTCTTTTTTTGCTTCTTGAATATATAGTTGATTTTACAGTGTAGCATGTGTCAAGCCTAGCGGTAACCTCTTGAACAGTATAAGCAAAATGAAGTAAATTAAAGTAACCAGACAGCCCTGGGCAGGGAGAAAGCTTTTGGCAGAAGTCTTGGAGATGCCCTACAATGGGACGGGAGGAGCGCTTGCCCTGCCTTTTGATCTGGGCTCCCTTCCTGGACGAGGGCTCCAGGCCTGAGACAGCAAGCTGCACATGAAGCCCTATCAGTGCCCTTGACAACTTGCTGTGCAGAGCGCATGGCGGGCGCTCCTGTGCTCAGCCTGCGGGGTTCAAATCCTTGCTCTGTCGATTCCTAGCTGCCCGACCTCAGGCGTGTCTCCTTATCTTTCCATGCCTCTGTTTTATCATTCATAAAATCAGGGTGATAGTTACTGTATTTATCTCAGTAGGCAATTCAGAGCATTAAATACCTTACTTTACATAAAGCTCTTAGAACAGTGCCTGCCATTGGTTTCTGTACTGGCCTGATTTTCTCTGTGTTCTGTCTCAGTTTGGCCTCTTCATTTCACCAGGGATGATGATGGAAACCATAGCTTGGACTTCTTTACAAGTACAGCAGCCAAAAGTATTTGGGAATTGGAATTTAAATGCAGTTATTGTTTTGTCTTCAGAACTATTTTCTCTAAACTTAAAATGACCCTATTAGCTTATCTGTTTAAGAGATGATTAGAAAATGTTCTAGGTATAATCACCCAGGTGTGATGTGATTGTGATGTGTGTGTTTGTGTGTTTGTGGTAGAGTTAGGGTTTGGGGGGGGAGGAGGACTGAGGTAGGAGAAAGAGAAAAACGTATAAAAACAGAAGGCAGATAACCACGCTGTGAAAATACTCTGTACTGGATAAACCCTGGTAGACAGAGCTGGTATGAATATTCCTACTTGAAACATTGGTGAAATGGGGTTGGCTTGTTTTTAACTTTTATAACTGAGGTTTTGATGCAATAGTTCCAACCAGTTTTGGGGACAGGAGAATTGTGTCAGTGGCAGGATCAGAAAAGCAGGTGAGATATTAAGGGCTAGATTTTAAACAAGTCAAACTATTTGCAACATAATTTCACCAGACAGGGATTCCATGATATGGACATAACCACTAGGTGAAGATTCATAGACCTTGATTCTTCCATGAAGCCCACCCTGATTAAGATATACACTCCTCTATTTATCCATGATATCCTGGGAGCAGATCTTTCTTAAACACAGTTTTTTACATCATATTATGATTATCTGTTTATGCTTCTTGCCTTTATTAGTAGAAGAAGTTTCTTAAGAGCATAGTTTATAAAGTATTCCCTTACCAGGAATAGTATGTGCTCAGTGTTTGTAGAACGCATTGTGTGTCTATTCCCAATCTTAGGCTTTATGCACATAATGTAGAAGACAGAGATTTAAAGTTAAGGAGATAAGTGGCCATTAGTACCAAGTTGAAGCAACATAATCTTTCTGAGATGTGTTCATTCCAGACGTTGTTTAAGGCAAGTCCCTGCAAAGGGCTACTGAAAACAGGGCTCCCTGGACATTCTGAGGTTCTTCCACATAGACTTTGGGATGAGGGCCTGAATGACTGGTTGGCCCTAAAAGCATATGTAACACTGTTAAAGTAGGCTGGCCTGCACAAGTTAGGCATCGTGCTCGTGTTCGGTTTCTCCACGCTGCTGTGAGAGGTCCTTGGATACTTCAGTATAACCATCTTTGTCCTTTGTATGTCCTCTTAGAGGAGACGTGGCCTCAAGTGAACCCTTTGGTCATTTCTCTCCTCCACCCTCAACAGGGGCACATGCTAAAAGGTTTCCTCCATAAAGGCTCTCCCATCCCCTGACCCCTTTCTTCCTCAGCTCACATCAAATCTACTTGATTATATGGAGGCTCTGTCTGGCACTCAGAGGTAGAGAGAGGCATCCTGTGGCTGGTGGACAGGCCGAGGAGAATGCGATGGCAACATTCACATAGGATACTGTCTCTCTGCTTCCACGGGAAACATCCTGACAATGGACCTTTATTTATTAGCATAAAGGAGACTTTAGACGACTGCTTGTAGTAGATGCAGATTCTCAGGGTGAACTCCTGTTTCAGGACAGCTTGGCTGGAGCAGCTGAGTAGCTTCTGGGAGCAGATTGAGGACAGGATGATGACTTCCCGTCTCAGCTGCAATGCAGCGCCAGGGAGAGTCTGGGGCAGGTCTGTTTTTATGGGGCCTGAAAGTAATCCAAGATAGAAGTGCTTAGTGTTCTATTTTCCATCAAAAGGCATCAACGCTCTACACGTAGCCAGAATGAATTAGAGGAAAAGAAACCAGAATGGGAATGTTTGTTCTCAGGGACTGAACAGTAATTGAAAAGGAACAGGGTAGCCTTGTTGGAAGTGACACTGTAATGGTGGAGAGGCATCAAGGTAACAAGCAGGAAGTTGACAAGAGAGGTGGCAAGATAGTATTTGGAATGCTTTTGTAAATGTGTTCCATATTGAATGTGAAGCAAGCTAGTTAGTCCAAGACAATTCACAACCAATCCTGTAGATAAGAGTATATATGGTAAGTAAATTAAATGATATGAGGTAAAACGAAACTAGAGTCAAGGCATCAGATCATAGTGGATGAAACAAGCAAATTCTTGATCCAGCCTGCTTGGGTCCAAATTCTGAATCTGCTACTTATTATCTGTTGGCAATAATGATTATCTGTGCTTTGGTTTCTTCATCTGTGAAATGGGAATGATAGTAATAGTACTTTTCACAAAGATTCTGTGAGTTAATATATCCTTTATATCGACATATCGGTAGGTGTTATATGACTATTTGGTAAATAAATAATGAAGTCATCTAATACTTCCTCAATATTTTATTATACATTCTCTGGAAGAAAAAATATTTTCTACATTGAAGGACATGTTTTTAGTTTAATGAGCATTTGTATTATTCTTTGGTGCTGTGGACATGTAGAAAGGCATATAAAATCTGGACTCTGATCTCAAAGAAATTATAGTTTATAGGGCATACAGCTCTAGGGTTTACAGTTGTGAGTACATGAAACAGAGTTTATTCTTGTATTGATATTTATTATTGTGTTATTTTCCATATGAACCTACTTTTGCCCCACCCTGTAAAAAAGTTGAATATTATTAATACAAATATAAGTCAAAATATGTGAAAACATGGACTTGTGAGATTCGTTTCTGCATGTGCACACAGACAGTAATTGTGACAGGAAGTCAGAAGAGGAGACGCCTCTGCTTCTGGGTGGTCACATAAGCTTGTTTAGGGAACATCCCTTATGAGTGACCGGTCCACCTGCAGCGGCCAGGTTTCTATCAGAGAGTAATTTGCATAATGAGGACAACAGAAGGCAGGCTTTGGGCTGTGAAATATACCCTTGACTCTATTTAAGCTTCTTTTTTACTAAAAAGCAAATATTACCTTGGTCATTCACTCATATGTATCCAGTAAGACATACATACATCCCTTATTTAGTAGTAGCACATTTTATGCCAATATTTTTCACCCATTTGTGAGCACAGAAAAAGATTTACTGTTAATCTTCACAGATTTTCTTGTGTTCCATCCAAATAAGTACATCTGGTTCACATGATATCTGGCTTGGCTTTCCACCCCACCACCCAAAAAAAAAAATCTTTTTTTCTGGCATACAATATGTTTGGAATTTAAACATGCACAAAAAAAAAATCAGTTATGGCTACTTGCAAATAGAAAACCAAATAATCAGTCATTCACAAGACAATTAGAGATGACATTTGCCCACCAATATCTGAGTTCTTCATATAATTAGTAAAACAAATGCTCCTGGTAGATTCAGGAGAAAGCAGAGGCCCTGAAGAAAGACCCTGTAGTTTCAACTGCCTCCTCTCCCCACCACCCTACCCCCACCTTCCCTCTCTTTATCTCTCTCCTGCTCCTCTCCCTCCCCTTCTCTTCTTTCATGTTTGCAATTCAACATTTTTATTTTGTATCCTGAAAAGTTATCATAGATATCAAGAATGCAATCTGAGTTTCCTATGTATTGTCTTCATGCTAATTCCTTAATCATGGCCGTTATATATTTCATATATTGCTTCTTTATAAGTTTGACTTAAGACACATAAGGTATTTCTTAAGGCTTGTCTGCCTAGTGTGGTATAAACACAGTGTGTATCAGCACCAATAAAATCCTTTGGCACAAATGTCCCCATGACATTTGACAATAGTCTCCAGGGTTATACACCTAACCTGAAAACTAATCTTATTGGAATGACTTAATAGGCTTAAAATGTCATGCTTTGTGCATTACAGCCTTAGCTGGATTAAAAACGCTGTGTTTATTTTAAACTCCACATGTCCTATTAAATTACAGTCAGCTTAGTTACTTTGTCCTCTCCTTCCAGGATATTACCTTATTTTTAAAAGAGATTTTTGAAGTCAAATTTCTCATGTCAGGATTAATTAAATACAAGGCCACAAAAGCTAAACATATAATGGAATGAGGGAGCATACTGTCAACAGAGCCAAAATGAAATGGAGAAATGGTAATGACCTAGAAACAACAGTGGTAAATTACTTAAGCCAAATCACATATTCCAAGTGCTGGATATTCCTACATTAGTATTTATTTGGAGTAGATTCTCTAGAGCAATATTTCCTATAGCAGTTCCCATAGAGCTACCCCATGAAGAGGTTCCCAGTGTTAAATAAGATGGAAAACAAAACTATGTCTCTACATTTTAGAAATTTATAATGTACATTAGCAAAAAAACTCCTTAGAGAAGTCCTACAGTTTGTTTTTAAATAAAGATATAATTAGCATACCATGGTCACCATTTTATTTTTAATTTTATTTTTACACATGTTTTAGGGCCCAAAAGGAGCAAATAATTTTATCTATGACAAGTTTGGGCAAATATTATTCACAATATATTGTTCCTTTTCCTTCTTTCTGAACTTTCTTTTACCTCCCAGAAGACACATCCTCAAACACATATATTCATACACACACACACAAAAATTAAGTTTATAATATAGAGTTAAGAGTATTCAGCTATTTTAGAGAAAAAATAGTGAGTTTAAGAAGACTTCATACAAATAGTTACCTCAATGCTGAAGAATTAATCTTCAAGTTTATAATTTTTTTGTTTTAGCATTTTTATTAAGATGTAATTTAAAATTTATCATTTAAAAGTATACACTTCATTAATTTTTAGTACATTCACTATGTTGCTTATTCTGTACATTTTATATAAATGAGATTGTACAATATGTGGCCTTTTGTGGCTGGCTTCTTTTATTTAGCATAATGTTTTCAGGGCTCATCCATGTTGTAGCAGGCAGTACATTTATTTTTATAAGTGAATAATATTTCATTGGACGGGTATACCACATTTTGTTTATTCTTCACTTGATGGACATTGGGGTCTTCTTATTGTTGAGTTGTAAAAGTTCTTTATATATTATAGATACTAGATGGTGATTTATAAACTGCTCAGGCCCAAATTAGCATTTTTACTGTACCTAACCTATTGACGAGCAGATTCCTATATCTTGCAAGAATAAGATCTCAATAAATACATAAATAATAATTCTTCTTTTCTTGTTAATATTCACCTGAGGACATTTTTTCCATTGATTTTCACAGAGAGTGGAAGGGAGGGGAAAAGACAAAGAGAGAAAAACATCGATGTGAGAGAGACATATCGACTGGTTGCCCCTTGCACGTGCTCCGACCGGGACTGGGGATCCAGCCTGCAACTGAACTATGTGCCCTTGACTGGAATCCAACCCAAGATCCTTCATGCTGGCCCACACTCTAACCATTGAGCCAAATCGGCCAGGGATCAATAAACACTAATTCTTATTTGCCATAACTGTGCATGCGTGTGTACACACACACACACACACACACACACACTGTGCATCACAGACCCACAATCAAACTACGAGTTAGTAAAGTTACAGGAATTTTTTAGTTAATTGAGAATCAATCTCAAATTCTCTTTCAAAAAAATCCTACTTGAGCCCTGTCTAGGTACATCAGTAGATTAGAACATTGTCCTGCTACAACAAGGTTGCCAGTTCAATCCCTGGTCAGGGCACCTACAAGAATCAACCAATGACCTGGCCAGGTGGCTCGGTTGCTTGGAGCATCATCCTGTACACCAAAAAGGTTTCAGGTTTGATTCCTAGCCAGGGCACATGCCTAGGTTACTGGTTCAATCCCCAGTCCTGGCACGTACGGGAGGCAACCATCAATGTTTCTCTTACACATCGATGTTTCTCTCGTTCTCTCCCTTCCTTTCTCTCTCTAAAAATCAATAAGTAAGAAATGTAAACATCAGAAATACGTTTCCTAAAAATGCCATGTCAAACATTCAAAATCAATTCTTCCTTGGACATTTAGGTGGTTAGGATCCTATGCATCCCACCCTTTATTGGTTATCCTCAGGTGATCCCAATAAAAGCAGAGCCTGAGCTCTAGGACAGTGGTTCTCAACCTTGGCTGCACATTAGAATCACCTGGGAATTTTGTTAAAATCCTGATTTCTGGGCCTCATCCTCCAGAAATTCTGTTTCTTTGTTACTAATGATGAGGCCCAGAAATCAGGATTTTAACAAGATTCCCAGGTGATTCTAATGTGCAGCCAAGGTTGAGAATCACTGCTCTAGGACCATTTCAGTGAGTATTGCTAGTACTGTCTCTCTTCTATATATCCAAAGTAAGTAGTAGGAGGCTTACGTATGAAAATTCAGGCTTTACTCAAAGGTATTTTATTTGATTAAATCTTAGTTATGAATTTATTTTTTGACAACATGCCTCTTATCTCTCATAATAAAAAGTCATGGCTGATAAGGTTAAAATAATGCTTTATCATGGCCTAGTGCTTTCACAGGCGACTCTGCTCTTGCATATATGCTTATTTAAACCCTGCTCAAACTTAAGAGAAATTGTACAAGTCACGTTTTGATTAAGGGATTCATCTTTGTTGATTTGCAGGTCAATATTATATTTCTATGATTTTAGAGGAAGAGAAAGGGAGAAGAGAGAAAGAGAAACATTGATCCATGTGAGAGCAGAACATTGATGGGGTGCCTTCTGCACACCTCCTACCAGGAATCAAGCCTGCAGCCTGGGCATGTGCCCTGACCAGGAATTGAACCAGAAACCATTTGGTGTACAGGATGTTCAACCAACTGAGCCAAACTGGCCAGGGAACAGGCATAGATATATAGATGCCCCCTCTTTTTTCCCCCATTGACCCCCTCCACCCCACTCCTGACTCCCTCCAAGCCTTCACTGCACAATTGTCTGTGTCCATGGGTTATACATATATGCATATAAGTTATTTGGTTAATCTCTTCCCACTCCCCCTCCTCCCCTCTCCCTCTGAGATTTGTTCCATGCTTCCATGTCTCTGGATCTATTTTGTTAATCAGTTTATTTTGTTCCTTAGATTCCATACATAAGTGAGATCATGTGATACTTATTTTTCTCTGACTGGTTTATTTTGCTTAGCACAATACTCTCCAGATTCCTCCATGCTGTCTCAAAGGGTAAAATATCCTTCTTTTTTACAGCTGCATAGTATTCCATTGTGTAAATGTACTACACCTTTTTTATCCTCTCATCTACTGATGGGCACTTGGGCTGTTTCCATATCTTAGCTCTTGTAAATAGCACTGCTATGAACATAGGGGTGCATATATTCTCTCTGATTGGTGTTTCAGCATTCTTAGGATCTATTCCTAGAAGTGGCAGTTTCATTTTTTATTTTTTAAGGAAACTCAATACTGTTTTCCATAATGGCTGCTCCAGTCTGCATTCCCACCCCTTAAAGGCCTTTGGAGAAACACCTTGAAGACGAAGGTGCCCCATTACCTAAGAAGGTAATGGATATGTTAGGACATGTGGGAGGTGGATGGGAAGGTGAGGAAGGTAGGCTGTGTGCAATACATTGTGGTGTGAAGGTGCTTGGTATATCTAAGAAACTGGAAAAAGAATATTCTGACAGACTCAAACAATGAAACAGGCCATATCAGGCAAAGAGGCTAGAGAGAGACATACACTCATGTCTGCTTCTCTGTGGAGGTTTGATCTACAGAGAAGTAGATAAAACTCTGTAAGTGCCTGAAATTATTAAGCATCTTTGATTGTAATGTAAGTGCCTGCCATTAAGCCTTGGATTGCCAAGGCATCCATTTCGAAGTCACCCATCTCGTATAAATGTATTGCCAGCTGCATGGCACAGCTCTGGCTAAACAACTCACTAAGGAACCAAGCTGTCCACTCTTCACATTCCCCTCTTAGAATGCCCTGGGTAACCTAGATAACTGACTATTTTTCACTGGTCCCACTTTTCCCTCCCCACACCCTGCTCTTATGATTTTAATTCACCAACAAAGAGTGAACCTGCAACACTCTAAGCACCCCACCCTTAGACAGAGTTTTAGCTCTGGGCTCCCTCTCTTTCTACCTGTGACCTCACTGTGTGGTCCTTGGGCATGCTGTACCCTTTACCTTCCTGGATTTGTGAGTAATAAGCCTTGGTTTTACAGAGACCCCTGATGGTTGTTTCTGAGGTGAGTCTTGTAATCCTGAGAACCACAAGGGCAGTCTGGCCAGAACTTTGGTTGGGGAAATACTTGAGGAGGGGGCACCACACGCGGTCAGGGCCCAGGTGAGTATCCCAGGCATTCCTAGCTGACCACATCACTATTAATAGGCTGAGAGCTACATGAAACACTGTTATAGACATCAACTCCTCTTCAATCTGTTTTGGCTTTATGGTAGAGGTCAACTATTTCCCCAATAATTCTCTGTAATAAACCACCCAAAACTTAGTGGCTTGAAACACAATTATTTATTCTGTCTCACACATCTGTGAGTTGGCTGGGAACTGGCTGGCTTAGGCTGGACTTGGCTCTAAGCTGCAGGTTGGGGCCAGCTCTATTCCACAAGTCTCTCATCTTCACTTGGCCAGTGAGTCATCTGGGGTATTTTCTTTCATCATCATGGCAAATTTACAAGTGGATAACCCCACCTACATATGCACATTGCAAGCCTCTGCATGAAGCATGTCTGCTAATGTTCCATTGGGCCAAAGTCAAAGGCCCAGGAAGTGTCCTTGTCTGTAGAAGAAAGAAATACAAGGTGTTATGACTTAGATGGCTAAAATCATGGATGTGGAGAGGAGTGAGAAATTTGGGCCAAAAAGTTAATCTGCCATATCCACCAAGGTGAGGTTTTGTTGATTGATTACCTTAGGTTGTCCTGGTCATCCAATATCACCTTTGCTGTTTTCCTGTTAAGAGGTCACCATGGCCTTTGTTGACCTCAGCATTTCATCTGGTCCTTATCCTCATTTGCTGTGTGAGTTATTCTCCTAACCAAAGGTCAAGAGCAGTAATTCCTATACATTTACTTAGGGAAAACATCTGGAGAGTTGTTTTTGTTCTTCAATTTTCATCTGGATGTTTGGCATTGTGTCAAAAGTATCACTCTGAAAAGTTTTAAAAAGTGAATCTAGTTAGTCTGTTACTTCCTCTCCACTTCATAAAAATACACAAGAGTCTCACTCAAATGCCACTCCTGGGATACATGCTGGGAACCATGTTATAGAGGAAAGAGTAGGATAAATTTCCTCTGATGCTCATTCAAAGTAAATTTCCTTATAAACCTAAACCAATTGGCCCACTTTAGAAATAATCTCACACCTTGTTTTGCACATTACAGTGAGATTCTGATGTGCAGGAGATCTTTGGCATTCTTTGATTTAAAAATCACAGTGTCTACTATTGGCTAATGACCACTGGGTCATGGCATGCAATCATTTGTCATTTTTGTTGAGATACATATTTGAAAGTCATGGGTCATGTGTCACCATCTTGGTGCCACTGTTTTGTTCTCTAATTGCTGTCTCATATACTTTTCATAGGAAAAATTAAGTTTAGTAGCAGTGTTTGCAAGTTTGGAAATTTTCCAAGTGTCTTGGTTATAACCCATAGGAATGATGGGAGTAAACACTAGTAGTGCACATTCATTCCTCCTCACGTCATGGGGTTTTCTACCCCAAGTCCTTGATCCCAGTCTACATAACACTATGAAGCTTGGAAGGTCTGGACTGGGGGGTGGGAGGAGATGATATTTTTGTTGTTGTTTCTGCTCATATTGTGTTTTAGGTAGAAAGTTTTTAAAAAATTAAAGATTTCATTTAGTGACAAGATTTATCCCTTAATTCTCACAGTAGATCTTGAAAATTTTAACTTAGAGAGTTTGTTTTTTTTAAATAGCATAATTGGCTATAGAGATCAGTGGAAGATGAATTGGTCTTATTAGAGAGCAAATTATCCCATAGAAGTTCACCTGGTTTCGAGAAAAGCTGTGACATAAACAAAACAAAAGGAATATAGTGCCAGAAGCCAGTCCATCCTTGTTGCTTGACACAGTCGCTGCAGGGAAGAAACATCTCCACAGCATATGTTTCAAGGGACCTGGGGTATATGGCATACTGTTCTTAATATGTTTGCTCCCCTTCTTAGCGTTATGTATTTTAACCAAGGTCACCTCTCTGAGAAAGGTTGTTTCCCCAGGTGGGGATTTTTCCTTTGAATTAGGGATTAACAGGACTAAGGAAGGGAAAAAACCCCTTAATTAAGTGCCAGGTGGGTAATTATCACTTTAACTATGAACAATCACTTAAGATAATCTCCTTCAGTTACTTCGTTGTAGCTTAACAGAACAATAGAGTAGTGACTTTGGAATGGAGATAACAAACGCCCTAACCTTTGGAATAGAATGGGTAGGATTAAAATCAACTCATATAAATACAGATGTAACAGGACAATAAAGACTGAACCTGGCTGGAGAACGTGGCTAGACTGCTGATCAACTGAACACTGTCTTCATGTCATTCCTTCTTCATCGACTCCGTCCACACCTTTGGGAACCCCTGGACCTGCTGGGCCTGGACCCCAACAATATAGAAGGATGACCTTAGGAAAAAGCCGAGCATGAATAAAACCTGAAAACTTTGCTTGCTCTTGTTGTTAAGCTATGGCTCTTATAATGCTTCCAGGGAATAATAAGCCTGAAGCCTGATGCAACTCAATAGGACCTTAGAGTCTGTCTTCTAACAACGCCAAGGCCATTCAAACAACTGGCATCTAAATTGCTTGGCTATTCTGCTCTGTTGCTTAGAAAAACAACTTTTCATTTTGCAGGCAGCCTTCCCTACTACCAAGCTCTGTTTCTGCTGCTCACACATAGTCTTTTGCATTCCTTCCAAATAATCACCCTCAATGTCAAAGATGTTTCTCTCTCCACTTGTTGAAGCATTTACTGAATATTTTAGGCCTAGAGACCAACAAACCCCATCTTTCTAGCATAGCTCAATGCCATGGACATAACCCTGCAAGGTACTTCCTACTGCAGATGGAGAAGGGTAGGTGGGACTTTAAAAATACTATTTGTCTAAACCTTTTCACCCCCACCACCATAAAAAGCCAGGCCTAAGCCTGGACATATATACAGAGTTACTTCAAGAAAATGTACATTTATATCACTAGATAATATCATTATTATAACACTAGGGGCCCAGTGCACAAAAATCATGCACAGGGAGGGGGGAGGTGTCCCCTCAGCCCAGCCTGCACCCTCTTCAATCCAGGACCCCTTGAGGGATGTCAGACTGCTGGTTTAGGCCGAATCCCGGGATCGGGCCTAAACCGGCAGTAGGAAATCCCTCACACAATCCTGGACCACTGGCTCCTAATTGCTCACCTGTCTGCCTGCCTGGTGGCTCCTAACTGCCTCCCCTCCCCCCGGGCAGCCTGATTTCCCCTCACTGCCTCTGTGTGCTGTGTGCCAGCCTGATCGCCCCTAACTGCCCTCCATGCCAGCCTGGTCACCCCCAACTGCCCCCCCTGCCGGCCTGGTCGCCCCTCACACCCACCCCCCCACCGGCCTGGTCACCCCAAGCAGCCAGATGTTCAGTTGTTTGGTCGTCCCTCACTAATCTCCCTGCCTGCCTGGTCGTAGGCAGCCATCTCGTGAGGGTTAATTTGCATATTATCTCTTTATTATATAGGAGGATGATAGCCCATCTGACTCTGATGTTAACATGTAGCATCAAAGCTACACAATTATGGCTTATTTTGGACTAGAAAGTGTTGGTACTTCAAAGAATTAATTTGCAAGTTACCTCCAAACCAATATTTTGAAACAACCCTATGGTATATGTGAAGATTTTTAGTTGTGGCTTGCAAAGTTTGTTTTTACAGAAGTAAATTTTTTCAAGTTTTTAGATAGAACCTCAATGTTTAGAAAAGAAAAGTGATAATGCTATTAAAACAGATGAATGAGCCCAAATTTCCACCTGTTAAGATCACCTCTGACCCTATGATATACTTGGAAGGACAATTATGCAATTCTGGGGCTCCTGGAACATAATTTCTAAATTTATTTCTGCTTACTACTAATCAAGCTGAAAGCTAAATTTAATTCAGTGTTCTAGTTTCTCTTCTTTTCTTAGTTCTCCTGCTAGGTCCCTATTCTCTTGAATTCACAAGTTGTATATCATTCATTACAGTTGGGTTTCTTCTTGAGATTTAAAGACCCACACTTATAAACACCCAGTTTTTCACCTTCAGTATGTGAGTTAAACTTTTCTAAAGTATATTATATATTTTCTAATGTCCTTAAGCAGTATGCTAAATGAATTTCAATATTTCTTGGCTTAGCATTCTCATATTGGAAATAGTAATATATACTATTATACTTGATAGTTAATATACTTCGGTATAAAGGGCATGGACTGTGGAGTTCATGGTATACAATCCATTTAAGAGCTGTGTTCCTAAGCAAATAACTTAACCTATCTTAGTTACTTAAAAACAAAATTTGTATATCAAAAATCATACCTAATTTGTAAAGTTGAATATAAAAATTGAATAGAATAATGCCTGCTACATAATACTGGAACTTTTGAATGGAAAGTATAGAAAGAATGAGATGATAGCTGTCCTCCCAAATCCATATTCCCCAATTAGACTGAATTTCCATGCTTATAGATCTATCAAATGAGAGTATTTACCTTCACCACCATTCCAGGGCCCTTCTTGAGTAGGGCTGCAGTACATTTCTAGCTAGTAACAATACAAAAAGCTGGCCTATCTCTGTTGCAGGTCAAGGGGTTGGCTCATTTGTTGGTTGAGTATTGTGAACCTTTGTAAAGCCAGAGATGTAAGGTGATGGAGATGTAGTAATTAATAAAGGAAGGTGACTGGCATAGAAAACTTGTTTATCAAGTTACTTCTTGCCCTTTATATCTGCTGGGACCCATCTATTGTACATGCCATTTCCATCGAACAATAGATTACTGGGGCACTACATAGGGGATCAGATGCAGTCATGTGGGCTCAGGTTACATAGCCACTCAACATCCTATGGCCAGGAGCCCAGTCTCTACTAGGCTAGGAGCTGCTTTGCCAACAGTGAGTAGTTTCTTGCCACATAAGTCTAAGCCTTGCTCTGGACTGCTAAGCGTCCTGTCATGACTATTCTTTGAGAATGACATCTAATCATTATGGATACAGCTGGCCTCAATAAAGCTGCTGAACTTTGTGTGCCAAGTGACAGGGCCAATAGTACTTCAGCTACAAGTCAAATGACCCAATTCTTGAATCCCATGTGAAGAGTATGCTTTTTAGGATTATTTCTAGGTTTCAATTATCTTAGTGTAGGTTTTCTGGAAAAGCAGAGCCTGAGAAAAGGGCTGGTTTATAAATCATTAATTTTGGTAAGAAATCCCAAGGAACAGAGGTCGGGACTGGGAAGAATAGAACTGGGAAGTAGGGAAAACCAATCCATGAGTTATTGTCTTGCTGCTCACACAGTGGGCAACTGGGCTCCATCTTGGCTTAGGACTTTCTGAAGGTGAACTTCAATGTTGTTCACCTAAGGGCAGAAGAAGGGGATATTTATCCACTGACTCTGCCCTGCAGGTCAAGGGTGACCTCCAAGGGTGCTAGATCCAGGTTTGCTTATGCGTAAGAATGGGTGAGTGTGCTCCCTTGGGTGTTCACGTGGCAATACCAGAGAAGGCTGAGGACTAAAAGGGATTTGTATGATGCAACTCAAGCAAGGAGCTTTCAGGTTACACCTGCTGCAGCCAGTCACTGCACCCACTCCTACAGTAGAAAGGCAAGGCAGAACATGTACTTGAAGCAGAGAAGCAGTTTTCCCTCAACAAAATGACTGCAGTAGCCATGCCTCTTTAATAATCATAGCAAAGTAATTATGATTGCTTTTATATTTTTTGTAACCATTACTTTCTTGCCATTAGCTATTATTTCTTACTGGCACTGTGCTTTTCTTCTTTTTTTAAAAAATATAGTTTTACTGATTTCAGAGAGGAAGGGAGAGGGAGAGAGAGATAGGAATATCAATGATGAGAGAGAACCATTGATCAGCTGCCTCCTGCATGCCCCTTACTGGGGATCGAGCCTGCAACCTGGGCATGTGCCCTTGACTGGAATTAAACCCAGAACCCTTCAGTCTGCAGGCTGATGCTCTCTATCTACTGAGCCAAACCAGCTAGGGCACTTAGTGCTTTTCTAGGGCATTATTTCAAACTCCCACTAACCTTGTTTCTCTTCTAGCATGTATTTGAAATTCCGTTGTATCATTGGTTAGGATATGGGAATAAATAGGTCCTGAGTGGATGCCTGAGGTGATCTTTAAAAAGCACATGAAGATGGTAAGCAAACTTATTGTGGCCATCATTTCACAAGATGTATAGGTCAAACCATTATGCTATACTTAAATGTATATAGTGATGTATGTCATTTATATCTCAATAAAACGGACTTTTTTAATTTAAAAAAGCACATAATTTTATGACTTTTGATATGTCTATTTAGCCTCACAGAGGCCCCTTATTTCCTTGTAATTTCTCATTCTCATGTTCAAGTTAAGTCAAATGATTAGAGAGTCAAATTATGAACTAACAGGGGCTATTGTTTTGACTTAACATGGGCTATTGTGACCACATAATATAACCTATTATTATTATTATTAATGAGGTAAAAATTTTAAAAGTGTCATATTATAGCCTTTTGCTAATTACTTTAGCTTTATTTTGTTATTCAAGAGTTATATCCAGTACACATATATGAAATTAGTACCAAATTAATACCAATTAGTACCAATTGATTTTTGTTCAGGTTCATTAATTTTTAAAACAATCAAAAGGCTGTTAATCCATACATAAGATAATGGATTATAAACAGAACTCCCAAATATGGGATTCCTCATATATGTTCTCGGGAAAGAAAAATATTTATTTTGAAAATAAAAATCAAATATCTGCTTTCTCCAAAATGCTTTACAAAAAAATGTAGTAAAGACAAAAATAATAATGGGGAATGATAAATAAATTCCACTTCAAATGACATTTACCTTTGGTACAGGCCCTAATAGTTCAAATTAAGCAAAGATTAAAATGCAAATATTGCTTTTGGTGCTGGCTGGATTTCCAGGGCCTTTGAAATGTTTAGAAAACAGTCTACGCATTTCATTTCCTTTTTATTTGGACAGCACATTGTTGCCGCATTTCTTTGATTTGCACATCTGGAATCACTAAAACATACAGCTGGGAAGAGCTGCCAATGATATTTTGTTTTCGTGACTAAGAATTAGAACCTTGGCCTGACCAAAGGGTAATTATCTGGGCGAGTTAATGATGAAATCCTGAGGAGTGATGACAAGATGAAGACCCAGGTACTGGCGACCATGGGCTCTAGAAATCAGTTTGTCACTATCCCTCTCTGAGTTTTATGAGATGCTGCTGACACCACACTGCCTTTGTGGAACCCTGAGTCTCATGTCCGCTCACACACACAGAGTAAATCATGGCCCTCCCCCTCTGTGCTGCTCAGAGCCTCAGCCACACATGCAGGAGGTGAGAGAGAAGAGCTTGGCCCACTCTCCTGCCAGCGATTCACCGCAAGTGCAGGGACGGGACGGGATGCACAAATCAACAGCGAAGGGCCATCAAGGAATCACCTTGGGTGGCTGGGGAAATAGCAGGCAAGCAGGTGGAGACTTGACAAATCCAGTGGATCAGAAGCAGTCCAGGAAAGCAAAGAGGAGAATGCTAGGCAATAATTTTGTCCTGATATCTCTAAACTTCCCTTTAAAACAAACGAACATCTCATGCAAAGATATTCTGATGAATATAGGAAGTTAAATTGCTAAATAGACTTCCTTTTATGTCATTTAAGAAAGGGGAATGTAAATTGGTATACTTGGAAAAACTATTGGCAGTGCTTATTAAAATTAAACATAAGTACGACCCAACAATATTCTCCTGGCAACATAGAAATGAGTGCCTAGCTCCTCACAGAGGAATGCACAAGAGCGCTCATACCAGCTTTATCCATAAGCCCCAGACTATAAATAACCTAAGCATTCATCAGCAGTAGAATGGTCAATTAATTGTGGTCTAATCATAAAGTGAAATATTAAAAGCAACAACAACAACAAAAACCAGAATACTGGTACACACAACATGGCTGGATATCGTAGTAATGATGTTAAGTAAAGGAAGTCAAATGCAAAAAGAGTACCATAGCCCCCCACATATTCACTGTTTCTCTCTGTGTTTTTTTAGGTACCCACGTTTTCAGTTACCCGTGGTTAACCACGATCTGAAAACATTAAATAGAAAATTACAAAAATAAACAATTTATAGTTTTAAATTGCTCACTGTTCAGAGCAATGTGATGGAATCTCATGCCATCTCCTGATCTCCCCCACCCCACCCCAGTCCACCCAGAATGTGAGTCATCCCTTTGTCCTGCATATCCATGCTGCATTCCGTCTCCACTCCTGAGTCACTTAGTAGCCATTTTGCTTATCAGACCCACTGCAGAAGCATTGCAACGCTTGTGTTTACATAACCCTTATACCCTTATTTTACTTAATAATGGCCCCAAAGTGGTGTTGCTGGTATTTGCATATGCCCAAGAGGAGCTGTAAACTTTATCTTGGGTATGTATGTATAGGCAAAAACATAGCATATATAGAGAGCTCAATGCTCTCCACAGTTTCAGGCATCCACTGAATGTATTAGAATTTATCCTTAGTGGATAAGAATGGGGGGTGCTCTGTACAACTGTATGATTCCATTTATATGAAATTCAAAAGTAACCTAAACAAATCTACTGTGATAGAGGTTGAATCAGTGGTCTTCTTGGGGTGGGAGTTCTGACTTAGGGAGCATTGTAGGGTTCTTGAAATGTTTTATATCTTAATCTTGGTGTGGCTTATACAGAAGTATATATGTATTTGTTAAAATTCTTCAGGTTGTATACCAGGTTTGTGTCCTTTACTGTAAGGTATATCTCAAGCAGAAAGAAAAAAAACCATAGTGGTGAACTCCAGTAATACATAATGAAAGTGTGAAATTACTATTGAAATTAACACTTTATGCCACTATCTTATTTGAACGAAGTTCCGCTGTGAGAGGAATTCCTAAATTAAGTATATAAACATTTCTGGACTCAAACAGCCAAATGAGTGAAGTCACTTACTCCCCTTGGAGGCCAGTGTTCCTGTGACACTGATGTCACTCTCTGATGGTTGAATCTCCTTTCTAGCAGCTGTCTTCATGGGCTTTGGATGTTATTTTGAGTATACAGAAGAGGTCAGATGTTTGTCTTTTGAAAGTGTCCCAAGTTTTATTACATCTACAAATAATTTAAAAGCACTTTAGACTGTACAGAGGATTTGCAATGCGACTAATAACATTCTTGTTGTTTTTAAAGAATAAGGCATGCTTGACTTAAAAATGAAAGTAATTATTTTGTCTGGCTCCAAAAATTTCCTAAAGAAAATAAGGTTTCTAAAATGAAAAAAAAAAGGTTTCTAAAATGTGCAGAAATGTGTTAGCATCAAAGATAAGAGGTTCATAGCTCACCAACGCTTCACATGTTTGCACAATCAGAAAGAACTTGGCTCTTGGAACTCAAACAAGTCCAAATCCAGAAAACAAAGCAACTTCATATTTACTTCAGCAATTCTGACAAGAATTTACCATTGTATGCCCTAATTCTCAGGAGGTATCACCACCTTAATGTACTTTAAGGTAGGGAAGTAACCATGGGAGATTCATCTCTATTCCAGAAAAGGTCTCATCTCTGTTTCAAAGAGATAGATGCCTCCTCTTTGCCTTCAAGAGGGCTGGGGTTTATTGAAGTGACATGTTTAAGTCACCTTTTTTCCAGTTTTCAAATCCTCTATTTTATTTCATCAAGTCAATATACATACTTTCTCTAGTCTCACATATTTCATGATTATCTTGCCATTCTCACTTGCCTATTTAAAAAGTATGAGAGCCAATAGACAGGGTTGCCCATTTTACTACCTCCTTGCAGGGTGGTAATGAAAGAGGTGTTTGATGTTTCTCAGTCTCCATTTCCTTGTTTGTGAACTGATAGTGATATAATGCCACCTTGCCAGTGTTGGGAAGTGTTTAAGGAGCATTCTTGGCTAACAGGCAGGGAAAGGCCTCCTCTTTCCTAGACCTACCTTCATTCATCTGCTCCTTTCATAAGCATTGAAGGGAAACTCCAAGATGGGCCCGGGAGGATTTTTTACAAGTTCTTTTAGTTTCTGCTCTAGATAACATTAGGTAAAATTCACATATTTTCCACATTGGATTCTCAGTCATTTTTCAGTTAGGAAGCTTCTTTCTGAGAATAATATATAATTAAAGCAGTAATGTGTAGACAAAAATGATACAGCTACCTTGTCATTTCTCTGAGGACAAGATGACCTCCCTCCCTATTTTATGCTTGAGTGATTGATGATGATGACATCCATCCCATCTCATTTCTTTTATGGGGCCCTGAGATGAGATGTCTATCTTTCCTTACAGAAGTATGACAACATATCAGCATGTAGCAGTTCTCATGGCAGAGCAAAGTGTTTTGATGAACATCTCATGCTTTTGTTCTCTCTTCTTTTTAAAAAAATATATTTTATTGATTTTTTACAGAGAGGAAGGGAGAGGGAGAGAGTTAGAAACATCGATGAGAGAGAAACATCAATCAGCTGCCTCCTGCACACCCCCCACTGGGGATGTGCCCGCAACCAAGGCACATGCCCTTGACCGAAATCGAACCCGGGACCCTTCAGTCCTTAGGCCGATGCTCTATCCACTGAGCCAAACCAGTTAGGGCTGTTCTCTCTTCTTAAGGTAACTTTTATAAAACATTTCTATTGATGGAGAATGGAAGGATGTAGTACTCATAAAGATGTAATGCATTTTTATTCTGGGCTGTTTTGCTCATTTCCATTGTAGCAAAGCTTGAATTTGCTAGGCATAAATTCACTCAGGTCATTGACTCAGAGACCATCATTTATGAGGATTATTCTGGCTACTAATAGATACTTGCCTTATTGTTGAGTTTACTCAATTTCTAAATCTATGACCTCTCCCTGCATTAGCTTCTTAAACAGTGTCAGAGAAGTTGCTTCCATTTTATTTGTTCTAATTTAGCATTACCCATGAACTGAAATGTGTTCAAATTCACCTCAGATTTTTCCAACCAAGGGTGACACTCCTGGCCATCATAAACATCAAACCAAAGTACATAAAATATACAATTCTGAGGTATGCTATCTGCCTTCCCATGAGAACAATAAATTTCATGAGAATTTTATTGGCTCCAATTGGCACTAGGAAAACATTATTTGGTTTAATTAAAATGCACACATGTAATTACTAAACCTGATGTTAAAACTGTACAGTCTTTTATTAGGTTCAAGGCAGTGGTCCTCTATGACAGTCAGTGTCCATTGAAGTGATGCCTATTTTTGTATGTTTCCTTGGTTTTTGTTTTAACAACAAATGAAATAAATAGAATTCTAGGACTCTCAGTTAAACCAGTAGAACAAACAACTACAGACATTGGTTTACACACAGCAATGTGCTGACAAGTTAAAGGGAGCAAACACAGCAGTATTGGTAAAAATAAAGTAAGCCAACTCGTGCTTCAAAGGTAACAACTGGGTAATGTGACTTTTCTGGCCGAACCCACACTGGGCAGAGTTTTGACATTGTATGAGATTTATCCAATAAATCTCAAAGTACATTTTTAGTCCTGCATATTCATTCCTTAGCCATTACTAATTCTTCCCGTATGAACCTGCAAATCAAGAGCCATGACTCAAGTTAAAGAACTTTCCATTTGTTTATTGTAAGATTCATCATTGCTATGGTTATCTGTACCCAGTTTTCATCTTCACTTCCCTGAGCAAGGGGCACTTGTGGGACTGCCCAGTTGCCTATATCAGTGGATGTCAAAGAGTGAGTGCCTTGTGGTACTATACCAAAGGCTTCCTCGTGGGTTCCCTCGATTCTTCCACATGGGGTTGGATTCTTTTCAAAGGAAGCGGACAAGGTTGCCAAGATTTATTTCATTTGGGTGGCCTCAGGGTAATTAGGGTATACTTTAATTACTAATGAGACTTTTAGAGGTATGCAGAAACTTAAAAAAAAAACCTTGAACTTTCTACTTTACATGCTTCACATTTCTTGGCTTCCAAAGGGCTCAAAATATTGGACCTATCTTTCTCCATTCAATAGTCTAAATAACCCAAGTGTGCAGTATAAAAATCAATTGCTTTGCCTTTCTCAGCATTCAAAATACCAATGGATACCACTGAATATTCTGTCATGATAATAGAAACTTTTGATGTACTCTTACACATTGCTTTACAAACTTTTTTTTTACTCTTTTAAAATATAATTTATTGAGAGCTGGTTTAAGATGTATTTGGACAAATTATAATTAGCATTTTATTTTTGTTAATAAAACAGTTGATCACTTCCAAAATGAACTGTATGATCTAGTCTCTAATGAAAAATAATGTCCAAGCATGTGGTTTGTTCTGTAGAAATATATATTAAGATTTATCTCCACATGCAGCCTTCCCCACAAAGGACTGTAATACAGGCTCAGTCTCCTCTAGACTTCTGCAGAGGTTGATTTGCTTTCCACCAAAGAAATATCTTGCATTTCAGGTTCTAAATAATGCAGAAGAGCAGAGGAGCATAATGATTCTAGAGAAGGTATGTTATAACTTTAGCCTGGGGAAGTAATAGCTTTTATCAGAAATAATAGGATTATGGGAACAAAATTAGAAAAAGATTGACTGACGGCCTTGCGACTTGGTATCCCTCTGAGTTATATTTCAACTAAAGACTCAAGAGACATCTTGAGAAACTGTTCCCAAATGGATGCTATTCTATCAACTCAGCTCAGATGGAACTACAGAGACTTTTTGAAAGCCCCATGCTAGGAACCCTTGTTAAGGGCAGTGCCCTGAGAAGTTCCTCTTAATTTGGCTGATATGGTCAAGAGGTTGTGAGACATGCATTATGGCTGATATGGAGTCCAAAGGTGCCTAGTTGATTAGGCCAAACACAAATTCTAATTCCTTTGCAGTAATCTGATAAAAGGTGCATCCAACTAATGTCCATGCTTCTCCTTTAGAAGTAGTTAACTTCAAAAATAGGACCTCTCAGGGAGATTCCCTGAATTAATGACACATATTCTTTTAGACTCACATTCAGTAGAAGTCAGAGTTTCAAACATTACTAAGTAATACCATTATGGTAAATTAGAGGTTCGGTGCACAAAATTCTTGCACGGGGTGGGGGGTTGTCCCTCAGCCTGGCCTGCACCCTCTCACAATCCAGGACCCCTCAATTCTTATTGCCTGCCTGCTCACTGCTCCTTACTGCTCAGCTCACTTCTCCTTAGTGCAGAGGCAGGAGAGGCTCCCACCACTGCCGCTTCACTTGCCAGCTGTGAGCCTGGCTTCTCGCTGAGCTGTGCTCCCCCTGTGGGAGTGCACTGACCACCAGGGGGCAGCTCCTGCGTTGAGCGTCTGCCCCTGGTGTTCAGTGCACATCATTGTGACCAGTCGTTCTGGTTGTTCTGCTGTAACGGTCACTTAGGCTTTTATTATATAGATAAGTCTGAGACACCTGTTTAAATCCCACCAAAATGAGTTAGCTCATGCAAAGAGTAGCACAGAACCAGAAAGTATTGTTCCTCTTCCTTTTCTCCTAGCAAGCACATGGGAAAGATGTAAGCATTGCTATTAAAATTAGCTTGTGCATGTAAAAGCATATCATTGAATATATAAGTACAGAATTTTAAGATAGTATTATTCTGCTAGTTGTTTTTTGTGTCCCACTGGACTAAAAGAATAAAATCAATTGTTTAGAAGATATTATCTGGGCTCTTCCATGTAATTACTAATCAATTTCATCAATATTATTCAGGCAAAATTTATTCATATTGAAATCCTTAATAATAATCTGATGTATGTACAAAATTTACATACAGAATTGTTCATCAGTATTTTATGTATTTATAACTTTTAAAATTAGAAACACTTTAATCAGAGAGATGCAAATTAAAATGACAATGAAGTATCACCTCATACCTGTTAGAATGGCTATCATTAATAAATCAACAAACGACAAGTGTTGGTGAGCATGTGGAGAAAACTGAACCCTAGTTCACCGCTGGTGGGAATACACACTGGTGCTGCCATTTATAAAACAGTATGGAGTTTCCTCAAAAAATTAAATATGAAACCGCCATTTGACCCAGTGATCCCACTTCTAATATATATATTCTTAGGAATATATCCTAAGAAACCCAAAACACCAGTCAGAAAGAATGTATGCACCCCTATGTTTATAGCAACACAATTATAATAGTTAAGATCTGGAAACAGCCCTATTGCCCATCAGTAGATGAGTGGATAAAAAGCTGTGGTATAGTTATACCATTCAATACTATGCAGCAGTAATAAGAAGGATCTCTTAACCTTTGAGACAGCATGGGGAGACCCGAAAAATATTATGCTAAGCAAAATAAACCAGTCAGAGAAAGACAAGTATCACATGATCTCACTCATATGTGGAATCTAATGAACAAAATAAATTGACGAACCAAATAGATCCAGAGACATGGAACAGACTGTGAAATCTCAGAAGGAAAGTGGGGATGGGTGGGTGGATGGGAAGAGATCAACCAAAGAACGTGTATGCATATATGCATAACCCATGGACACAGAGAATAGGGTGGTGAAGGCCTGGGGCAGGGGACAGGAGTAGGCTAGAAGGCGTCAATGAGGGAAAAAAAGGGGACATGTGTAATGCTTTCAACAATAAAGATTTAAAAAAACACTTTACTT
The DNA here is from genome assembly GCF_000147115.1 of Myotis lucifugus. NCBI lineage: Eukaryota > Metazoa > Chordata > Mammalia > Chiroptera > Vespertilionidae > Myotis > Myotis lucifugus. The sequence continues at coordinate 1,369,873 of NW_005871286.1, read as the reverse complement.
GTTCAGCAGCAGAAAACTGGTTAAAGAAAATTATAATGACCCTCAATAATTTAAAACCATTCTAAAAATAATAATTAACAATTTAGAAAGGTAATCATGATTTATTTTTAGGTAAGAGAAACAAATTACAAAGTAGTAGGTAAAACTATATGTAAAAACATGTAAACATACATACATATAAATGAGGAATTTTTTAAAAGACTTGTAAGAGTTATAAAAACATACTGATGTACAAAAAATCTGAATTAATTTTTTACTTCTCTACTTTAACATACTGTATATATTTCCCACAACAATTTTTTGTACATTATCTTATATAATAGGAAAAAATAATTATTACAAAAGGAAAGGATCAACACAGTGAAAATAATTAATCAAGCTGGACATTGGAGATTGTAGACAAAACACCTCTGGCTGATTGAATTTTCCAGTTTTTCATCAGTTGTTTTGATTATGTTGGCATAGCCTCATTTGCCAACTTAGAAGCAGAGACTTTCAGAAAGTTTAAACAAAGAAGATGTAGATAACAATAGTTGAGGTTGTTAATTTTTCCAGTAAACCCCTTATCTCATGACTCGCCAGCCCAGGATGAGTGTCTAGCTCAGGTTATCAATTTAGTCAGCACAGGGCCACATGAATGTTTGTGGTGGAGGTAGTCTGGTGGTCTTGTCAGTGGTGAGTAGTCTCAGACAGATGTCCAAGAATCCAGATGTTAAGGAAGATTACTGATTGTAAAGATAAAGGAGTATTTCATATCATTCTAACAAGGAGACACAACAAAGCAACCGCTAAAAATAAGTGGCTACAGGAAAATAATCATCAGAAGGGTATGCTTAAGTCATTTTTGCGTATCTTAAAAGATTCAACTCTCAACCATACACCAGGCATTTTTTGAATGTCCTCTTCCTTAAACTAAAAATAGAAATGATGTGAGACATTAGCCCAAATCAGAAAATAAATTGTCCTTGGACTTTTGCCACATATTCACTTACCACCAATAAGTCATGGCTAATTGACTTGTCTTGAGTGGATTGTTTTTGTACTACATTTCTTATTAAGAAAGACAGTGAACCTGCAAGCATTCTAGTAGGTGCTGATCTCTCTTTTATTTTTTGTTTGCTTTACTTATTTATTTTTATTTTCACTGCTATATTTTATTTGTTTAATTTTAAATATATTTTTATTAATTTAAGAGAGGAATGGAGAGGGAGAGAGATAGAAACATCAATGGTGAAAGAGAATCATTGATTGGCTGCCTCCTGCAGGCCCCCCAGTGGGGATTGAGCCTGCACCCCAGGCTTGTGCCCCTGACTGGAATCGAACCCAGGACCCTTCAATCTGCAGGCTGACACTCTAACCACTGAGCAAAACAAGCCAGGGCTTCACTCCATATTTGAAACAACCTAAAAAATACAGATTTTCTAAGGGTGATCACAACACTCTCTACCAAGAAATATTGTAGACATTCAGAGTAAATGAGAAATCCTAGAGACCCTTTTTGTGTTTTGAATTAAAATGTTTTTATTGATTTTTAAGAGAGAGGAAGGGAAAGAGAGAGAGAGAAACATCCATTAGTTGCCTCCCATATGCACCCTGACTGGGGATCAAACCTAAAACCTGGGTATGTGTCCTGACAGGGAATTGAACCAGTGACCCTTCAGTGTACAGGATGATGCTCAACCAACTGAACCACACCAGTCAGGGCCTTAGATACCCTTTTTAAAATACCATACCTGATCATACATTGCCATATAATATTTGCTCATTTTATTTTCTTGTCATTTTTGTTATCTTCAAAAAAACAAAGTACATGACGATAGAGTCTGACCTAATAATCTCCAAGTGTCAATCGAACATGACACCTCTCCATTCATTGCTTGCTTCTTCTGCAGGCATGCCTATAGATGTAGGCCTGGCCCTAAGTGCTTGGGATGGAGCTATGATTTCAAAGGACGGTATTAAGTATGACTGAAGAAATTTTCTGATCAAAGAGATTCTGTTCCATTATCTAAGGAGGCAGCATATTATAGACTAAATAAATAATAAAATTAAAAAAGGATTTTTTTAAGCTGGCTTCAGACCTACTAGATAATTGACATCTATGTATGGGGAAGCCATTTACCTAAAAATGTAATGTACTTGTTATCCTATAACATGTATAACATAGCTACATACTCCATCCCCAAGGCAACCTCTGTCCCCAGCATTCTTGATTTCTGTTGTTCAAGTCCACTTTTCCTTTAGTCCATAGCAGTTGCCAGCTTGTAACATAGTATAGAAAGTATTTATTTATTATGTGTTTTATTAGTCTCCTCCTACTAGAATAGAAGGCCCATGGAGATAGTGCTAATCTCTGTTTGGTTCATTGATTTACCACCAGCGCCTAGAGCAGTATCTACCTCATAGAGTTGCTCATTACATTTTCTTAAGTGAATGCCTTCTGTACAACATGCTCAAGTCAGACATTGTAGAAACTTATAGATATAAATCATTATTTTTTATAACAGCTGTTGAAACGAATTCTGTAATGTGACCTCCTTCATTAAGATTGCTAATACACTCTCAAGGAAGATTGCATAATTCTCTTCCCAAATTCTAGGGCTCCTGATTCTGGTCCTCTGTATTTCTCTTCTCTCTAAGCCAGTGGTTCTCAACCTACTGGCCCTTTAAATACAGTTCCTCATGTTGTGACCCAACCATAAAATTATTTTCGTTGCTACTTCATAACTGTAATGTTGCTACTGTTATAAATCGTAATGTAAATATCTGATATGCAGGATGGTCTTAGGCGACCCCTGTGGAAGGGTCGTTCGACCGCCAAAGGGGTCGCGACCCACAGGTTGAGAACCACTGCTCTAAGCTGACCTTGAGCATTGAGGATCAAAGCAAACCTTAAACTACCACCTGCTTCAAAGCGTGTTGCACTTTACACCAATGTCTCCTTAGAACTGGGTAGATTTTACAAAAAGTTTAGGAAAGTGATTTCTTTCTTTGAGGCCATCAAAAGACTACTCTTTATGAGCAGTGGAATAATTTGGATTTGCCAAGATTCTTGAGATACTAAATTGTGTTTTGCTTTTAGTGCTGTCGGGGAAACAAAACATATGGGCATCCATTTATGTATTTTTCTCCTTTTCCTAATTTTTAAGAAAGAGGCCAGGCCTTGCCCCACCTTTCTTCAGGTGTTCTCTCAAAACGCAAAATCTTCAAACAATCTCTCCGCTATTTGTTGTGAGCACCTAAGCTTATTGTGAAGCCTATGTCAGACATTGCAGAGGAAGTGACAGGAAGGAGTTTTCATTGAAGAAAATAGGGGATTGGATGTGGGTTGCAAATTGTCTAAGGTCTGACTGGCCATTGCAAGGACTTTAGCTCTTGGTTTGGATGGGAGGCTGTTAGAGGTTTTTGAGCCGAGGATGTCATGTTATGACTTTCATTTTAACAGGATCACTCTGATGCTTCCTGGAGAATAATCTGAACTCCAAAGTATGTAGCGGGGAGAGGAGTTGGAAGTATTGCAAGAGTCTTGGCAAGAGATAGTGGTGGCTCAAATCAAAGTGGGGGCTGCAGAGTTGGTGAGAAGTGGTCAATTTTTGGGAGAGGAGGCCTTTGGGTGCTACTTTTTAGCAAGAATTCGAGGTGGGAATGTTTTGACCCATTTAAATTTTCAGTGGTCAGAACCCCTTCAGCCTGCATTGCTGGGATGGGCGGGAGTTGAGTGTAGTCTGCAGATGTGAACAGGGTAAAGCTGGCTCACACAGGCTTTGAACCCATGACCCTGATCTCATTAGCTTCTGCCCTAATCACTTTAGCTGAATGTGGGCCAAGAAACTACAGAGAGCCCTGCCCCTCTTCCATCACTTCCTGCACAGTCTAAGCAGTGTCTGCCAACCTCACATAAAGTCCTTGAAGTTTCTTTGCCTTTGTTGTTGGAGCAATATTAAATGTCTATAAAATGGATTTGGAAAACAAAGAGAAGTTTACAGAGAATTCTGCCAGCTCAACAGTGAGCCCTGTCCATCCTGGAGGCATGTAGCCATTCTGAAAACTTTATAGGTTCATTCCGTTAGTCTTTCATTATTGAAAACAATTACTTTTCTACAAGGGCTCAATCACCTTCTGGGCACACAACTGTAAATCCTAACAAGCTTATATGAGGAAAAGAAATACCATTTATTATGGCTCAAACAGTAATAAGAGACAGAGATAACCTCACTTGAATAATAATTTTTAAACCCTTCTTCACCCAAGGCACAATGTTCCTTCACAGGAGAATAGTCACGTGGGGAACATGCCAATTATAAGGCAATTGGTTTGTTTTTCTAGCAGATTTGCTTTATTAGGAGTCCCCTAATGTGTTACACGTTCTGTTACAAAGTGTGACAATCTATGGTGCATTCTGGGGATTTCAGAAAAGGGAAAGATCTTTCGAATTATTATCTGTGACAGAATTATAATTTTACAAATGATTAATCTCAATCATCCGTCTCTTTTTCCTCTTGGGTTAAGCAGGAAAATTATATCCTGCAAAATTAGCTGTCAAAATGTGAGCCCGTGGTTTTGGAGTCGTTGTACATCAGGAAAACGAAAAGGAGATCTTTATTAATGAGCTGGATTAAATAAATAAAAAGGTTATTGTAGGAGACATGCTGCTCTGTTGCTACAATATGTCTCGTGATTTCCCAGCAGTCAGATGATATTTACCAAATTGAATCAGGATTCGATATGACTATTACTTGTTTCCAGGGATATCGTATATCACCTAAATATATTTTCACCTATGCCTTCCTTTTGGACGGGATGCCATAAAGCTAAGTAAATACATTGTATGGTTCTTCGTTATTCTATTATGCTGACTGTAGTTAAATATTTTGATGACAAGCATTTGGAAAGTATTTTAGAGTGGGGAATATTTCCCATCTATCACCAGACCAGAGCAGAAGTCAGAAAAGCAGCAGTTTAGGGAAGAGGAGAAGACTTTAAAGAAAAAGATTACAAAATGGGAGAATCCATGGTAACAAATTTAAGAAATCCTGAAATCAACCTTTTCACCGGGACATTAATTTGCACCTTCAGTACAATTAAGTATTATAAGTTGGGTATCATTCTTATGATCCATCCCCCCTATTATTTTGACTTGCATTACATATGCATATGCATCCTCTTCCCCTCAAGCTAGACTGCAAGTTTAATTCCTGGAATATAGTAGATGACCAATAAATAAAATAGGCAGAAGAGAGAAAGAGATATTGAATAAAACAGATAATTAAAAATAACAGTGGCTCATAAGATGGGCTATATAGATATCTAATCATATATTAACACTAAAACAATTCACATCATGATATTTCTTTTAACTTGGAAGGAAGAGTCTAAGACTATAAATGTTCCTAGCACACAAAATAAGAATTTAAAAAAAGGGCCTGGCTGGTGTGGCTCAGTGCTTGAGTGTTGACCTATGAACCAGGAGATAACGGTTTGATTCCAGGTCAGGGCACATGCCTGGGTTGTGGGCTCAATCCCCAGAGGTGGTGTGTGCAGAAGGCAGCTGATCAATGATTCTCTTTCATCATTGATGTTTCTCTCTCTTTCTCTCTCCCTCTCCATTTCTCTCTGAAATCAATAAAAAATGTATATTTTAAAAAAAAAATTTAAGAGGGAGATTTTGTAGTCTAATGATGTTCAGGGCTGCCTTCATACACACATATGTAGCTACTGCAGTCTTCTCTTGGCTTTGCCCATGTTACTGTGATATTGTAAAAAAGTGGATGTCAACTTCACCTTAGGTCTGATGATCTTAACCTCATCAGTATTTCCAGACATCAGTGTCACATGGGGAACATACTAATTATAACCCAATTGGTTTGTTTTTCTAGCATATTTGCTTTATCAGGAGTCTCCTGATGTGTATTTTAAAGATGCACAAGTAACCCTGAGGGTCAGCCAGAGCTGAGGGCCCCTGGCTAAGGAGTGTCATTGCTTTTGTTTCTGCAGTTGGGCAGGAAACTGCTTGACTTGACTCCCGTTGTTCTTTATTTGCTCTTGTTTTAGTTGAAGGAATGAGGACCCCACTCAAGTTACCTTAATATGAAAGGGAGTTGATAATAAGGACATATATGTGCCAGAACTGGAAAACAGTCACAAGATGAGGCAACTCTAGATCTACAAGTTCTTTCATTATCCTGAGCCACATCCTCTCTCTCTCTCTCTCTCTCTCTCTCTCCAAATCTCTCATCTGTCTCAAAAAAATTCCTGCACCTGGTGTAATGTTTGCTTTTCTCTTCATTCTCTATGGAAATACTTCCTTATTCTTCATGCACTCATTTTATTTTTTTATATATTTTTATTGATTTCAGAGAGGAAGGGAGAGGGAGAGAGAGATAGAAACATCAATGATGAGAGAGAATCATTGATCGGCTGCCTCCTGCACGCCCCCTACTGCAGATCGAGCCCACAACCCAGGCATGTGCCCTTGACTGGAATCGAGCCTGGGACCCTTCAGTCCACAGGCTGATGCTCTATCCACTGAGTCAAACCAGCTAGGCCCTAGGGCAGTGATGGCGAACCTTTTGAGCTCAGCGTGTCAGCATTTTGAAAAACCCTAACTTAACTCTGGTGCGGTGTCACATATAGAAATTTTTTGATATTTGCAACCATAGTAAAACAAAGACTTATATTTTTGATATTTATTTTATATATTTAAATGCCATTTAACAAAGAAAAATCAACCAAAAAAATGAGTTCGGGTGTCACCTCTGACACGCGTGTCATAGGCTCGCCATCACTGCCCTAGGGCAATGCACTCATTTTATTTGTCTATGACAGAGCCTCTACTTCCTTCTAATTTCTGCTCTTCAGAATTTCAGTTTCTACCTGAACCATGAGAACTGCCCAGACTCTGCACCCACTGCTAGCTGCTTCACTCCAGAGAGAGGATCTGATGGGCTCAGCTCACCTTTTCACAAAAAGCTGCATCTGAGTTTGCTGGCTAAATGCCTTTGGGCCAGGTGCCTCCCATCCTTTTATCTCAGACTAGTGGTTGGGAGTCATGTTGGCCAATGTGTGCCTCAGAACGGTCTCTTTTAGAGGCTATGCACATGGCAAATACCTGGTATCTTGTAGGCCGTGCCTTAGCATCTGCCACTTGGAGTCACTTACATGTATATATATATATATATATATCTCCACATGTCTCATCTTCTAATTCATGAGCTTCCAAGGAGCCGTTGCATTTTTATATTACCAGTAGTATTTAGCAGCATACTTGGCATATTTTCTTTTTCTAATCCAAGCTTTTGGCATTGATATGCATAATTATACTAGAGGCCTGATGCATGAAATTTATGCAAGAGTAGGCCTTCCTTCCCCTGGCTGGCGGCACTGGCTTCCCTCTGGTGCCCAGGACCTGGGCTTCCCTTGCAGCCCTGGTTTTGTCCAGAAGGTCATCAGGAAGGACATCCGGTCTAATTAGCATATTACGCTTTTACCGTTATAGAGATTTCTCTCTTCTTCCTTCCTGACTTTTTTGTGTTTCTTCCCTCCCTCTCACCCTCTATCCTTCCTTTTCTTTACCCTTCTCTTCCTCACTTCTTTCTTTTTTATTTTCTTCCTTCACAACATGTAAGGACATTCTATGTTAGAGACTGTGCTGTGCAAGGTAACATCAAAATTGAAAATTATATTTACTACTATCAAAATGCTCACATGGGCATGTGGGAAAGACATCTATAGTAAGACCTTATGTTTAAAATACTATATGCTTGTCCTTCTGGCATGTTTTTTCTTCCCTTATCTCATACAGCTTACTAATTCCTCATTACTTCATTGCTTTGGGGATTTTCCAGGGTAGAACACAGAAGAAGCAAGTGTCAACATATTTTGCCTGTTGTAAATGCTTATAGTCATGGAAGGGATGTTGTATGTGTCCCGGAGGGGAAATTCAGAGGGGTTGTTCCTCTGAGAAAATGAGAGAAAGAGGAAGAAAGTCTCCTACAGCTGGGAGGAAGTTTGTGCGTGGGGTCAAAGTTCTCCGGAGGGGTGGTTATCCTGTTCTTTTCTTGGAAACATTCCAGGAAGTGGATCCCACAGCAAATAGTTGTATCCTGCACCCATGTGGGGCTCCCAGGGTCCCCACAGCATGGGAGTAACAGAGGTCTTCTACCTGCAGCTGTCACGTGACTGGGACATTAAGCAGATCAGGAGTAAACAGTGTCCAGAGAATCTATTTCATATCTTCTGAGGGATATCAGGTGCTGAGACCTCTACACAGCAATGGGCACGGAGGATTTTCCACTGAAGAGTGAAACAGAACTTTATAATGACTGTGTGAGAAGGGGCTTAGGTGAATTTAAGGGAAAGAAAAATACTATTTCTTATAGGAATAAGTTTGCAAAACCCACCATATATGTAAACATATGGCTGTGATATAGTATACTAATTTCTAATGGCAACAATGACCACGGATTCTGGAATCACAGAAGGAGGGGTGAACAAACCTATTAGGGAAGCTTTTGCTTCTGGGGACCACTAGCATGAACATGTGCCATGTGTCTCTGACTTTAAGGATAAAGCTAAATAAAACAACAGACTAGAAAAAATAAACAACAGCCCTACATGCTATGGGGAGACACCACGATGCCCCATCATTCCCAAGTCACATCAGCAAGATGGCAGCTGCCCTGTAAGGCTGCTAACTCTTAAAGCAGAAGGCAGTGCACCGTTCCTCACTGTTCTCCCAGGTATGTTGTTGTTCTGCTAACTCATTTGACCTCTTACAGTGATGGCAAACCTTTTGAGCTCGGCACGTCAGCATTTTGAAAAACCCTAACTTAACTCTGGTGCCGTGTCACATATAGAAATTTTTTGATATTTGCAACCATAGTAAAACAAAGACTTATATTTTTGATATTTATTTTATATATTTAAATGCCATTTAACAAAGAAAAATCAACCCAAAAAATGAGTTCGTGTGTACCTCTGACATGCGTGTCATAGGTTCGCCATCACTGTCTTAGAATCTCATTCACGTTCCTCTGCAGGGAAATGAAGAAATGTGTCAGAGAAATCTGGGGCAGATTGAATTTGTATATAGAAAATTACTTATAAATTATCAAACACCTTATAAAAGTTACATATTGTAAGTAGTTTTATTAGTACTAACAACGTTTATCAATGTTTCCTCCAACAAAGTATCTCAGGTCTGTCCTAAAACCTCAAACAAGACTCTTTTAATACACTAAAAAGCATCCCTTGCTTAAGTGTTGTCTCATTCACACAACTATATATTTACCAATAAATATATGGGACCAGGCCCTGGGCTAGGCATTTTGCATGCAGTGGTGAAAGATAGACAAGGTTCTTGCCCTCAACGAGGTTATGAACCAGTAGGGGAGGCTAACATTATACAAGTTTGCAAAATTGTGGAAAATGCCACCAAGGTCAAAAACAGAGTGTTTTAAGAGAGAATAAGAGGAGTGATCTATTTAAGAGAGAGCCCAGGAAACACTTTTTGAGAAAGTGAGGGCTGGTTGTCATCCTGAATGATGAATTAGGTCCAGGCAATTAGAGGGAGAAGGAGAAGGGGAGGGAGAGGGAGCTGGAACATTAGAGCTTTCCAGGTAGAAGGTAAATTTATTTGAGGCAAGAATGTTTTGGTGTCCTAAAATAGCACAGAAATAGTACACACATTGTTCTTAAATACCTCTATTGTTAGTCATTTTTATGAGCATTAACATCTTAAAAAACTTTCCAGTGGTATTCAAATCATGGCTGCATGCAGACTTTCAAAAATAGCAAGGGACAAGTGAAATAGAGGTGAGAATGAGAGGAGGTTTGTATTCTATGTGGACTGATTTTATATTTTTTGTGTATCTAGTACATATGAAATTTAATCTTATATAATAGCTTGCATGGAAATTAGGCTGATTTAGGTAACTCACTTTCATCTCCCACAGGAACATTTAATATATAATTTTCACTGTCAATAAAACACACAACTATTTGTATTTCTTCCCTTTTCTGTCTTATAATAACCAAAGTGTTGATATTGTCTACAAGACCTGTTTTCCACACTTGATTAGCTCCCTATACTTAATGATTCACAGGTAGAACTGTACGTTATAGCTTAGTATCCTCATTGTCCCAATGATCAAAATTTTATTAATTCTCACTACACTAAAATGAGTAAAAGTGAAATCAAAATGTACATTATATACTGTTTGTGTGTTTATTTCTGACCCATTTAGGCAGATGTCTTTCAAAGCAGCATTGTCTAAAACGCAGACTTATAACCAATTGACACAAAGCCTTGTTCCAAAATGATGAAATGCAGCCAAGCAGAATCCACTCTCCATTGCCTAACATTTCATACTTTCATTGCCTTCATTAATGAATCTAAGCATCACCATGAAATGCCACCCACCACCATTTGTGTAGCCTTCTGGTTGCACTCCAACTAGGAGTTTCTTTCATAGAATTTTCCTCGACATTTCTTTCCACTCAGCTTCAATTACTATCATTGAAAACATGCTACAAAAGACACCATTAGAGCTTGCTGCAATCATATGAGTGACACTATTTCCCCAATGGCCAAAGCTGGAGCGATTTGAGCAACAAAATATTGTAGTAATAGATTACAACCCAAAGTATAAATATGCAGGGATGGGTAAAAGTTGGTTTATAGTTGTAAGCCAACCACAGAGTTTATTCTTGTATTATTACTTATTTATTAATTGTTATATTATTTATTATTAACTTACTTTTGCCCACTCTTGTATGTATGTGTATATATATATGAGTTCATACTGATATAAATATACTTTTGAATAGATACATAAATGGGAGAAAGGAACAAATCTCCCTAAGAAAATAATTCCAAAAATGTTCCAAAAATGAAATAAAACAAAAGCTCTAGTAGGTGGAGCTTAATTATCCTCACCTTAAGTTTGGTCTGGACTTCCTGATACTTCCTAAGAAGACAACACAGAAAGGTAAAAATTGTAAATTTATAGTGCAGAAACCAAAAGACACTACTTTAATCAAGTGATCCATGCTAACATTGTCAGCTATAAATCATATTCATATCGTCTACCTCCTGATGTGTCCAGATGAGAAGGGTACTTCACCACCGTGGTACCCTTGCCAAAACCATGACTCTGGTCCAACATGAGAAAAGGTTTGAGATAAAGTAAAATTTAGAGGCATTTTACAAAACAAATGGTCATCCGAAGGCCAGTATTATTTAAACTGTCAAAAGCATTAAAAAAAACACCCACAAGGAAATGCCGGGGCTGACCAGCAACCCCTGGATGGCTGATGAACAGATTACTCCAACACAGTTCCACTTGGGCGAGAGGGCCTAGGGGCTTGCCCAGCTGAAGAAGCCAGGCAGCCTCGATTGCCTGCCTCGTTAGCCTTTATTGGAATTTTTATCTTTAGATACAATCAGTAGGGTGAGTAATCTTGGGAGGACACATGTGTTTACATTGTCCTCTAGGCAAAGGCATCCAGGGATTAAGCACGGATTCCAGTAAACACCCGGGGGTCTGCACATACACAGATTTGTTTGGAAAGGTCAAGGAATAATGAGAGGCACCACCTTCAACACTCCCCTAAGTCTCCCCTAAGTCAGAATTCCGATAAACGGGGCAGGCGGCCTTCCACAATTCCTTTTATCAGAATGTCCTCCTTACAAACTTTCCAACCAAGTCTGTCGTGCTCCCCAACAAGGAAAGACTGAGAAACTCACAGACCAGAGGAAGCTAAAGGGACGTGGCAATAAGTGTGAGAAGAGATCCTGGGTTATCCTGGAACAGAAAAAGGCCGTTCCTGGTAAAACTAGTAAAATCTAAATAAAGCCTGGAGCTTAGCTAATAGTAATGTACCAGTACTATTACTATTAGTTAGCTTCCTTTTTTGACAAGCGTGCCACAATTATGTAAGTTGTTTATAACAGGGGAAACTGGGTAAAGTATATACAGAAATACTGTAATATCTTTGAAGATTTTTAAGAAACAAAAGTTTTTTTAAAAGCAAAGAAAAAAATTAATATGATGTTATTTTGCTTCTGACAATTAGATTCTTTATTAATGAAAAATTTCACAAGGTAGTATTAACAATGACTAACATGTTTTGACTGCTTACATTGTGCCAGGCCCTGGCCTAAGACTTTACATAATCCTGCTTACTGCTTACAATGTATAGATGAGGTAAATGCTATGACTATCCCCATTACACATGTGGATGAAAAGGGGCCACACGCTAACAGGGAAGGCTTGTGTGGCAGTCTTACAAACTCCAAGACCTAAAGTAACTACAAAGGATGGTCTGAAATGAAAAATGTAACTAAAAGCAGTTATGGTGGGTAGTCATATCCTAGGCTGGTATCTTCCCTGACAAAGGTCAATCTTTACCTTAAGTGAGCCTATTGTCTTTTTGCATCTACGTTGGAATGTCAAAGTAATTTTCCTTTTTTCTGGACACCTCAAAACACAGGCAACACTTGGCGAAGACCACAAATCCCCTCATTATTATTGAATTAATTGTTGACTGTTAACTATCCTGCACCCACCTAAGTAAAAAAAGTAGGTGTCTATCATTTTACTTTTTATCCAATCCCAGTGGTTTCCCCGCTTTGCTTTCTCCTGCCTCTCTAATCTATTACCAATGGAGTTCATGTAACCCTCTTACATCTCCTCTTTTGATTGCAATGTATAAAACAAGGTAAAAACTGCCATTCTCCGGAGCACTATCTTAATACTTAGAGATTCTGTTTCCTGGCAATTGTCTACAGTTTGGCTCAAATAATCTCACAAAATTCTTTACAGGTTTGAATGTTTTCTTATGTTAACACACAGCTGAGACCATACTTCAGGTCCCACATCTCAGGAATGCTACAAAGCTTTCACAGGCCTTAGAATCATCAGAAAGATTACTTATTTTCAGTCCTATTATAGTTTTAGATATTGAAACTCAATAGTATTTAATTCATTGAGAATTGGCAAACTTGTTAGACAGGATATTCAATTGTCAAGAACTATCCATTATGTTTTAGATTTCATATATAAGTCAAATCAGATGGTATTTGTCTTTCTCTTTCTGACTTCCTTCACTTAGCATAATACCCTCTAGGTCCATCCACGCTATCACAAATGGTAAGATTTCATTCGTTTTTATGGTTGAGTAATATTCCATTGTACATATGTATCACTGAGCAAAAATAAATGAACAAACAATAATAGAAACAGACTCATAGATACAGAGAACACACTAGTAGTTGACAGAGGGGAAGGGCATTGAGGGAGTGGGTGAAGAAGGTGAAGGGAATAAGAAAGACAAATTGGTAGACACAAAATAGTCCCCGTATGTAAAGTACAGCATAAAGAATATGACCCATAATATTATAATAAGTATGTATGTTGCCTAATGGGTACTTGAAATATTGGGGGACTACTTTGTAAAGTATATGATTGCCTAACCACTAGGCTGTACACCTGAAATGATTACAAAATAATACTGGATGTAAACTGTAATTGAAAAATAAAGTTTTAAAAATTGTAAAAAGAACACCCATTTTCTAAATTACTCTGTGTGCGTGTATGTGTACGCACACGCTATAAAAATAAAAGTGTGTTGTGCCTGAGATTTTTGCCAGTACTCCACCATCACACCCTTGATTTCTACAAACAAAAACACTGGCTACTGTGTTGTATCTCCAGTGAGTAATTCTCCCCTGGTCCCACTCAGGGTTGTTCTCTGCACAGAGGGGTCCTCATTGTATGCTAGTGCCTGACTGCATGAATGTGCTGCTTCAAGAAGATTGTTCCAAATCAATCATTCCTGATGTTGAAAATTTACATTTGAAAAGGCTGTTCTCAAATGCCTTGGACACAACTATCAAAACAGGGGGAAAACAGAATAATGTCTGTTTCCATTGTTGTTGGGATGGTGGTGGTGGCTGTTTTTTGTTGTTGTTGTTACATGAATCTAAATTGTCAATTTAAACATTTTCATCCTGAACTGATCCAATAAATTCATTATGTAATCTTTGTATAAGAACCTCTAAAGGGGAAACAAATACAATCAGAAGCACAAATAAGGGAAAGTTGGAGTGGGGGGAGGGAGAGAGAAAATGAGAATGAGTAATGGGAGGATAAAATAGATGAAATCATATTCACACCTATAATCTGTTCCAGCCCCCAGCTCACGTCTTTTGTAAGTAGCTTCGACAGCCTCTCAATGTGGCCAAGGAATGTTCATACTCTTCCAATATGACCCTGCTGTTTGTCTCACCAGGCTGCAGTAACTGTTTGCATAGCATGTAAATAAATAGAAAACTCGCTTGATTCTTTTCCATAACTATACTAGCAAAAAAGAAAGTTAATGAAGGACACCGCAAAGGAGTGTGGTGTGTTGAATAAAACACTTTCCCCGGGAATTGAAAGACGCCTCTGCATTGGAGATGCAGCAGCTTATCACTAATTCAGAATCTCCCTCCAGCCTCAGACTTTTGTCTTTCTTCTTCCTGGAAGCCGCACTTTCAAGCGCGATGGCTTTGCTTTGTAGGCGCTGTGCTCTGGCCGGCTGGAGCTCAGAGGAAAAGGAGTGAGAGTTCATTAGGGATATTTCATAGTCCCTCAGATCGCAGGGCCTCTGTCTCATCTTCACAGATCACACTGCTCACGGAGAGACTTTCTTTATTTTATTAGTTATCCTTGTACGGCCAGACGTCTACAAAGAGAGCTCCTGCTCGCTGCCATTCACATCCGTGGGATGTGAGCACAATTCAAAGCCCGTCCTGCGCTGTTGTGCATTCACCATTTGCAAATCAGCTTATTGTATTCTAAAAACCCCACATTTTCTTGAAAATGCAGCATTTGAAGATGAAACTCTTATTCTAACAAAAGCATATTACAAAAAGGAAAAATAAAAAAAAGAAAGAGATGAGAGAGAAAGCAGGAAGTGGGAAAGGAACAAAGAAAACAAAGACCAATGGACAAAGAATGATCAGGTAGGATTATATTTTCAAATCCGGACAGCTGACCTATGAAAGTCAAGTCTTGTTTGAGGTTTTAATTTCCTTCCAGGAATTTCTTTCTTTTCAGAAACCTCTCCTCAAAACCAATCAGCATTGCTAATGTATTGGTCTCTTTCCAGCCTTGAGAAGTCAAACTGAGAAAACATGATTAGCGCTGTGGACAATCAAGAGTTCAGAGACGGAGTGGCCCCTTCTGGCTCTCACCTTTTTGGATGTGGACCCTAGATTATAGCACATTCTTCTAATTCTAAGGTCTATTTTGAACCTATTGCTTTATTCTTAGAAATCCACGGCTATTAATGATTTTATCTCTGAAATCTATAATTCCAGGTGGCCATTTGCCATTTGAACGTTTCATTTGCCGTTGAAAGAGAACATGCTTAGCATTATTTCATAGGAGCTATACAATTTTTGGATCCATAGAGGAATTCATCTAATTTCCTACTGATAAAATAAAACTCCCAAAGCTTCAAAGAATGTCAGGATGAAAAAATGGGCTGAATTCTCCAATTCAAAAACTTCTCTCTGCCCAGATACAGTATGTATTCCATTCATCTCCATTAAATCCCATTCTCGCTAGGCCCAAGCTGATCTTTAGGCCAGGGAGGCTGGCCTAGGGATGCAGAAGCTGGTTACCTACACTTCGCTGCATGAAAAGGACAACTTTTCCAAATTTGAGCCACCCTCTTAGGCTTTTGTTTCTTTGTCTGAATGGTTGGCAACTCTACATTCATAGCCTTGGTTAGTATGAGGATGCATACTAACTGCACTCAAAAGTAGAAACATGCACGACTTTCAAAAAATATTTTGGAATTTAAAGGGCATTTATTCAAAGCAGCAGCACTGTTTTTAACTAAGGTTCAGGGACTTTCCTTTTCCCCAGGCCACTGAAGCAATACGAAAGAGTTTTTACATTGTACCAGACCTCCCTGGGTTGCATAAAATCAACAAGGACTCCTGTGTGCCTGCCAGGGCTGGACTGCACAGTGCCAGGGAGCCCCGTCAACACAATGTGAACAATGCCAGCGGAGTCTGCAGTGGTAGTGGTGCCTACTATGTGCAAGGAATTGGAATAGGTTTTATGGAAATAAAGGTGGCCCAGTCCTTGACCTCAAGTCGTTCTTAGACTCTGAATGGGAAGGCATGCCATATGGATGTATACAATAAAACAATACTTTAAGAGCTAAATTAAAATATATTAGACTATAACATATGTCACAAAACACCAGGGAATTCATTGTTAAATATTTTCAAAAACAATGAGTGGTTATGCATCTCTATGAGCAAAACATGCCCCGGCCACTTGGGCACCCCAGGTGAGCATATTGGTGTCACACTCCAGTTCTAGTATGTTGATTCATTTTCATTTCAGTTCTGCTGCTTATTCTGTAATATTTTTTTCTCTTTACTCACTTGTACTTTGAGAGCCCGATCTTAGACTCTGGGCTTTAATAGTCCACATTTCCAATTCTGTTAGTTTTCTCTGCAGCCAAATGTGCTTACAGTCTTGTTCACCCAGCCTTAATAAAAAGGATGTTTGCACAGCAGGGAGGCACATTCTCATTTATCTTGGACCAGAATTGGGAAGAATGAAATAGCCTGATGGCCATTATCTTAACCCTATGTGACTGCAAATATTTTGAAGTAGTAGAGGAGACAATCAGACCATGAAGCCCACATTAAAGTTTGTTTTTCTCAGTTATAGACTGCAGATTAAGTCCCCAGTTACCTTTCTTACATAAGACTTTTTTTATTATTTTGCAACAAATATATATATAAGATTATTTTGTGTTCAATAAAAAAAAGTCACCTAACTTGAGAGACTGCAAAACTATGAGTTCAGAATTCTCAGTGGGAGTTACATGATATATTATTTTTTAAAAGTTCACCCACCCTATTAAAGAGAAATGTTAAACAGTATGACAGAGCTCCTCTGTTATGCTGTCCTAGCCATCTTGAGGAAGGATGTCAAGCCACAGAAAGCTCTTTCTATTATTTCAAGTGACAGGATTTTCATATTAAATTTGCTGCAAACAAAATTTTAAACATAAATAAAATGAAAAGGATGACTGTATTGGTCTACTCCTCAAAGGATATATAAGCAATTCTAAGACTTTGATAAGTAAGAAATTCTTTGAGAGTAGTATAAGCAGCAATCACACACACACACACACACACACACACACGCATCACTGAAGAATAGTAAATGTTTCTAAGCAAACTATAATCAACAAAGCATAATCACCAAGTATCTTTAATTAAATGCTCTCTCTAATAACTACATCCTCCCTTAGGGAAGAGCTTTCCAGTGTTTTAGGACAGGCACATGAGTTTAGTTGATCAATGGCAAGGACCAGCTTCTCTCCATACCATTCTAAATTAATAGGTTGAGCACAAAATAATCTAACAATCTTACGTTTCTTAGATATCTGCATGTATCTAACACAGAAGGAAAAGAGAGAGAGAGACAACCTCTGCCCACTGGTATCCTTGAGAGGTGATAAAACAATATGTAAAAAGTCTACATGGAACCCTGATAATAAAATGCTAAGTAAAGGAAAGGCAGAAGTGTAAACTGGGAGGCTACTGGGCAATGTTGCTATAGAGTGGGAAAGGTTAGAAAATGGCAACATTAGGGGGGGAGTTTTCACCGAGGAGCTATAGCTTGATAAGAGATTTTAAGATTTTACCTCTCTAGAGGTACAATTGTGGACTAAGTCAAAGTGTGGTAACAGTGTCTCTCTGGGTTGTTTTCTACCAGGAACACTGCTGAAACACCAAATTCTCATCAGACATCTTGGTTGTTGGATGGATCACCATTTTGGAACAGGGGCGACTTGGGGTCTCCTGGTCTCACATGTCCCATAAAGGAATTCTCCTCCCCTCCACTCAGGGGACCTCCGCCTCCTTTCCTGGGACTCTGGGTGGTGGATATCACTCTTGCAGGAGGTTTCACACTCCCCCTAACCCCCTAAGCTTTAATGTCATTATAACTATTCCATAGTTCTCTGCTCTAAAGGCAAATCTGGCCAGCATTGTTATAATCCAAGTACAGTACTCCCCTCCTAGCCATGGTTTCTCTTTCTGAGGTTTCAATTACCTACCATCAACTACAATTCAAAACATTAAATGAAAAATTCCAGAAATAAACAATTCATACATTTTAAATTTGTGCCACTATGAGTATTGTGATGTAATCTCATGCTGTCCTGCTTCATTCTACACAGGATGTGAATCATGCCTCTGTCCAGTGTAGCCGACTCAGTTATCAGATTGACTGCCACAATATCACCGTGCTTGTGTCCAAGTAACCCTTGTTTTACTTAATAATGACCCAAAAAGCTCAAGACTAGTGAATTGGGATATGCCAAAGAGAAACCACTGGGGGTCTTGAAGCATATTCCCCACAGATAAGGAGAGGGGCTACTGTAAAAACTGTTGAAGTAGAGAATCAAGGTAAGGAGTTGAAGTCAATCTGAGAAGAAAGAAAGAAAACAAAATCTCAAAAATGATGATTAAAGTGGACGTGGAGATTCCGGGATTCTGTATCCCTCCCTAGTCCCCCATGGAGGTTCCTGTCACTCTTCTGTGGAGTTTCATGGAGAACCAGTAACCCAAACTTAATGACCAATCTGTTGAGCTGACCCTTGTTGGTCTGAGTAGTGGGAGCTGGTGGTCAGCACAGATGGTCTGTAGGTCCACTGTCTAATGAGTAGTGGCTACCTTAGTAACAACCCCAGACTCCAAAAGCCACATGCCAGAATTCCTGTTACATACTGAGTGTTTAGGAATATTTGATGAAACAATGAAAGAATGCTCTGGAAGAATTGAATACTTTCCACACAGAGATATTATGGGGGGAAAAGACAAAACAAAACAAAAACATGTGGTCTGAATAGTTATCCCAGGCTCAAGACAAACACCCCACTCTGGTGGTTCAAAGGTTATCTTTTTACACCCCTTTTATGTATCCGGGCGTTTAATGAGCTACAGAGAAGCTGCCGCAACAGATGCTGTTCCCATGGGATTTCTGGAATCTACTTGGCCACTGTTCACCTCAGCAGCCGGGCGTTTGGACAATGTCTCAGGACAGCAAGCTTGGCATTGAAACTTCTGTGGCGCTCGTTTCGCTGTGCACCGAGGCTGAAGTCCCAAGGCCAGCGAGGAGCGGTTTCTCACACTTGCTCCTTGTTTCTCAGTCTCCCTCCTGGGAGGGAGGACATTTGTTAACCATTAGGAAGACAGAGGCTTTGAACTGTGCCTCTCACCCCCAGTGGACGGTGGGCTCGGAGCCCTGGCAGCGTGAAGTCCAGAGTACTGTGCGCTTCCTCTCTCCCGCCCTCTGTGGAGAATGCGGCTGGCCCACAGCTGAGAAAAAGGAAACAAACACACTTGGCTAGTTTGCTGCCAGAGCTTTAACATGCTATAAAGCAAGCCCCGTGGCTCTACTCCCAAAGGTGAGAGGAGCAGGCTGCGGGTATTTCAACCAGACTGTGTCCTGGCCCTGTGATGTCTAGTTAAGGCTGTTGCTGAACTAGATGCTCTGCAGAGAACAACATTGAAAAAGGAGAATTTTTCCCTCCAAAAAAAATTTCTGACTTGATTAAAAATAAAATTTCAAATAAATTTTGGTTTGTTAAAGATATTTTTACTTTATTTCATGTTATTAAGTTTTTATCTTATTAAATATCTTGACTAAAACACATTTTCTTTTATTAAAAATAATGTCCTTAGTCTAGTTAATCATCTTCTAGGCAACAGTGAAGAAAATAGATGCTTAACAAAGGTTGGCTAATATCAGGATGAGTCAAGGGCTCAAAATGCAAGTCAGGTCATGGCAGCTGCTTGGCATTCTCAGGGCTCTCTTTCACCTGTTTCTTGGCTCAGGTGGCTGCCCTTTGATCTATGAGGTGAGGTAATGCAGAGTCAATCTCTTCACCATAGGAATGTCCGCGGGATATGGCTGGCTCCTCCCTTTAACTTAGCTCAGTGCTCTTTTTCCTCAGCATGTTGTGCAGGGCACACCCTGTTTAGAAATGGAATGAGGAAGCTGAGGCTCCTAATCTGAAAGACAAGGGGTGGGGCAACAGGGAGGTGAGAGTGTGGGTTTCCAGGAGCTCAGCCTGGCCGTGGAGCAGCACAGTGGCATGACCTTTCCACCTGGTTACCCGTTCTAAGAATGCTAGAGGGAAGAGCTGGGGCCCGGCAGCCTGCAGGTTGAACCAGTCTTTCGAGAGAGGCTGAAGCACATGTGGCATCTCCTGCCAAGTAGGAGAAACACTTTATTGGAAAGATTCAAATAATGACTTTAGGAAAAACAAACAAAAAAACTTGAAAGTAACTGCAGTGCCTACACTAAAATAAAGACCCTCTCAAACACTGGTAGAATCTGAGACTGTCCAGGCCAACCTCATGGAGATGTTGTTCTCAGAAGATGGAGATTGGATGAGGGCCATTGTGTCTTGATTTCCTGATTTGCTCTAGTATAAAACAAACTGCATGCTTACTTTGAATTCTTGTTAATAATAAACAAACAAACAAATAAATAAATAAAAAGGAAGTTAAAGATTGCCAAATGTCTAAACAACAGAGAGTGCTATTAAAATGCTTATGAGCCCTCAAAGTAAGTACTTCAAAGAGACTCCTGAACTTAGGTGAACTTTGTCACAAGGAGGTCAGATATGTGGACAGAGACCCCCCTTAGGCATGGACACCACACACAAACTTAACTGCCCTCTGTACATACATCACTTATTTCCACCCCTACTTAGGGCACATTTTTGACTGACCTTGTGCAAATTACAGCTGCCAGCATATGTGGCCACGGACACTGCGAGGTGATAACCTTAGGAGAACAGGAACTCCTATAATAACCACTAATTACAGACATCAAACGAACTGAAACCAATTCCTTCTCTCTCCTTGGTTGGGATTCCTGGGGTTTAAAAGGCACACAAAGCACTTCCTTCCACAAATATAACCAGGGCACTAGTAAATGCATAGCACTTATACTGATAAACAATGTTTATAAGTGTGCCAATCAAATTAATAAATAAAATGCTAACAGTGCTGTAGTTGTTAACTATCATTTTATCCTCAAAGCTGTTACAGTCATGGTCCTGAGATCACAGCTTGAGGCTGGAAGGGGTCAGGACCACCTCAGAAGCTGCCCCCTGGCCTGGTGTCACATGGTTCCCATAGGCCTGTAGTTCTGGTATTGGAAGCAGAATGCAGGTCCCCAATTACTCACACCTGGTGACAAGTGAGCCATGACAAAGCAACATACCCACCCTGATCTACTGAGAGACAAACCAATCCCACCACCGTCAGCAACCACCACAGCCTGCCTCACCCTCTCAGGGGATCTGGGGGAGAAGTCAGGTCCCATGGACAGCATCTGCCATTGCCCTCCCTCAGAGCTCCTGGAATAACCAACTCTAGAATCTTCCAGATTTTTTTTTCTTCTGGCTGCAATGAGAACTCTATTGGAATCATTTTTAACTTCCCCTCAGGCTCTCTAGATAGAACTTGCCGACGTTCAAGTGCTGATTCATGATTCAGGGAGAGAGAGCTATGGCATCCTGGTTTATGTCACAGTTGTCATTGTACTGTATTAAATGAATAACCTGTAGATGTATTTGGCCTACACAACCTACCCAGTGTTTTAATTTGAATTAATGTTCAATGTTTAAAAAAAAGTCAGAATATGTCCCATAAAATCAATTTATGTTTTCTCTTAAAAATGTTAAATATTTGGCAACACTGGGCCTGCATTCTTGCATGGTGCCAATCAGCTGGAATCTATTTGACTCTTTGCACAGGGTCTGCATCCTGTCCTCTAGATCACCATGTCTTCTCTCCCAAAGTAAGGCTGGTGCTAAGGAGGGGTGACTGGAGCGATGTGACACCTTCACTTTCCATTATCTGTCTGGCTTCTATATGAATTTGAACTATGATTCTTGCTCTATACCAGGGATGGGGAACATCCAGTCCGCGGGCTGTATAAAGCCAGCAAAATCATTTGGTCTGGCCCTGTCAAGGCATTAGGGGTGAATCAAGTAAATGTTTGACCAAATGTAGCAGGCTAAATTTTAAGTGGATAATTTTGTATGGCCTGAAAATGATGCTATCAATATCCAAATGGCCTTTGGCAAAAAAAAGATTCCTCACCCCTGCTAAGCCATTCAGTCTCCTTCATATACCATTACCTGTTGTCCTGCTGCCCATGAGAGCCAGCCTGGAAATGTTAATACCGCCTTGGTGTCCTGCTCCACAGAACATCTCCCAATTTGACTGCCAGAAAGGGTACAGTCTCGGGGTGGCATTGGTAGTCTTGTATCTCTTATTTTCTAACAATATCCATGAGAAGTCTTTGAGAAGAAGTGGCATACTAGCCATTACTTGTTCATGAAGAATCTAGATTTGGGTATCCAGTAAATTTGGCAGAAACTAAATTTTTTATGTTTATGTGCCCAGAGAGATTGACCAATTGTGTGCAGATGAAGACCCTGGATCATAAATAGAAATTCCTTAATTCCTCCAGATGAAAAAGGTTGCCCTAAGCTTCATAAGTAATTTAAAAAATCAGTGACAGAGTCACTCTGACAAATACAGCTTCTGAAACACAGCAGGAGAGCAAGACAGAGTCTGGTTCCTTCCACAATCAGTGTGTGTGTGTGTGTGTGTGTGTGTGTGTGTGTGTGTGGAGGGGGCGGGGAGCTCAGAGCAAGGAGGGGCCTCTGCGGAAGTGTGATTCACAGAGGGGGCATCTCAGCCAAAGGATGAGCAGGATCTGAACATTTGGAAGCAAAGGGAGGTGTTTTTGGTATCAAAGTAACAATCTGAAAAAAAGCATGGAAGGGGGAAATGTGGGTAATATACTAATAAAGACAATAGCTCAGTGTGCCTGGAGTGTAGCTTACGTTCTCATGCTTAAAAATCATCAACAATTTAAATTTAAAGATTCCTGGGTCTACCTTCAGACACCTATCCTTTATAAAATTAAATTTATTGTGGTATTCATTAATAACATTACATAAGTTTCAAGTGTCCAATTGTATTGTGTGGTCACCACCCAACGTTTAGTCTCCTTCTGTCACCATATATTTGACCCCTTTTACCTTCTTCAATGCCCTCTTCCCCTTTGGTCACCACCATATTGTTGTCAGAATCCCCATTACAAGTGGTTCTGTTGTGAAGGGACTACAGTCTACAGTTTGAGAAAAACTCACATTGTGTGTATTGTGGGTAGATATGAGAGAGGTGTTAGGGTCTGAGTTACAGACAGAATTGACTTCAGGCCACTAAGTTTATAATTTTCCTATGTTCAACAAGAGCTACTTTTCCTGGCAGTTTAGTATTGGATATTTTGATAAGGGAGATAAATACTTTATTTATTTATTTTATTGCTTAAAGTATTACAAAGGGTATTACATATGTGACCTTTTTTTTCCCCCCGCCCTTGACAATCCCCTGGCCTCCCCTACCTCCCAGTGTCTTATGCCCATTGGTTATGCTTATATGCATGCATACAAGTCCTTCAGTTGATCTCTTACCCCCCTCCCTCCTGCCCCCCAACCCTCCCCAGCCTTCCCGCTGCAGTTTGACAATCTGTTTGAGGCAGCTCTGCCTCTGTATCTATTATTGTCCAAAAGTTTATAATGGTCTCTATTATCCATGAATGAGTGAGATCATGTGGTATTTTTTCTTCATTGACTGGCTTATTTCACTTAGCATAATGCCATCCAAGTTTGGATTCTGGGAGGCCGGTAACGAGAGAGAGAGAGAGAGAGAGAGAGAGAGAGAGAGAGAGAGAGAGGCTGGGAATGGTCCTTGATTTCACTTTTGCCTTTAGGCTGAGTTAGCATTTTTTTTCCTTGAATTGCCTCTAACACCATGTGCCATGGTCGAGATCCCCCTTGTGCTGGGCACACAAACCTTGCAGAACTCAGTTCCTCATTTGTGACATGGAGATGAAAATGGTATCTTTTCTGATCTGTTGAGGATCTAACTTGGGTAAAATATCTGCATTTCTGTAAGAAATTCTTTTCCTCGGGGGAGGAAAGTTCCTAGCTTGGCTCAATGGATGCTAGTACATCTATGCCACCATTTACCTGTGTTTGCAGAATGTGCAATGATAATGCTCATTATCAAACACTAAGAGAAAAAATAAACTCGATACAAAATTGTATATCTATATTAATTATAATTACTGCATTATACACTATGTAGGAACTATAGCTGTATCTTAACAGTGGTTTTCTCTAGTGGCGAGATTGTGCATAAATTTATTTATTCCTTGATTTTCAAAAATTTTTCTTGAACATGCATTTGTAATCAGAAAAAAACTTTTTTATTCAGTCCCAGACCCTAAAGCCATTCAGAAATCAGTGAAGTTGGGGAGCAGTATACCTTTCTATGACCCCATTCTCCTTCTATTTTGACTTTTCCCACTTGAACACAGACCCATTTTCTCAATTGAGTGTGTATGTGCAGTTTAGATAGAGTCCTCAGGGAAAAGGAAAAGAAAAATATTGAAATATATGCCTTGAGTTTGTGAAGACTAAGTCAATATATCTCAATTGAACCAGGAATCCTTCCAATATTCACATTAGATTTGCTTCCAAATGTTTGCCTTTTTAATTGATTGTAGGTAAGTTGGGAGGGACACAGCACTGAGCACAATAAACACTGAGGATGCTAACATTTAGAGAAAGAAATAGAAGAGTATTTTGTAGAAAAAAGCCAATTTTAGTTCCAAAAGAGGGGCATACACTTGTTGCTAATTTTTCTGATTTTTTTTTTAGGAAGATAGGAGGGGTGAAAGGCAGAGAAGAGACCTGAGGTGTGACTTGTGTTGCATGCTGGACTTCAGAAGTGGAGCCTCCAGGATGTTTAACATGCTGCTCACAGTTTGAAGCCAGAACAAGATCAAACTGCATACAAGCTATGACTTATGAATGTCAGTGTAGCAGACTTCTAAGGCCTGGAAATTAACCAGATGAGGTCTGTGTCTTCATTATGTAAGTTACTGAAATGATTAGAATGAAGGACAGAGACCATTTGGGCCATAAAGTACAGCTAGTATGTTTCAGAAGGTGGAAATCATGACCATCCAAACTGGATTTCCAATTTACTGATTACATACTCAAAAAAATCTCATTCCAGTGTTATAAGAGACAAAAGGATCCCTTCATGTGTAGTCCTACCTCTTTTTGTTTAGAAGACAGTGTGAGAGAAGGGAAATCAGGGTTGGATAACAAAGAAAATGTAGCGATGCAGGAGCATGATAGCAGTCTACTTTCTGTTAATAGGTTTCCAATGTAAATTGCAGAGTTGAATTTCAAACAATTGCCAAGAGAATACAAAAGTGTATAAAGTAATCTAAAGATGGAAGCCTGGTGTCCCTTCAGACTTTCATTCCAACTCTACACTTTTTCACCTGAATTTATTACAGGAAAACAAATAAAAAATATGTATGAACATGATCTAGAAGGGACAAAATATTTGTGTGTTTGTTGAAATTAATCCCCAATTTTCTTCCAGTCTTCACAAGAATGCTTTTACAAGAAAGCATTTTTTCAAAAGCCATTTATTTTCATACTAAAGCAAAAATAAGAACTAAGCTCTTTAAATATCTGTCATCTGGAATGTTTGATGATTGAAGTCTTAATGCCTGTTTTGCTTTTGTTTTTATTTTTGGAGGTAAAAGATAGGTTGGGTTGATTCAAATTGAAAACTATTTTAGTTTTTTTTAGTTTTTCACTTCATTTGGCTGGCATAGGAGTAATATAATTATTTCTTTTTTAAAAAAATATATTTTATTGATTTTTTACAGAGAGGAAGGGAGAGAGATAGAGAGTTAGAAACATCGATGAGAGAGAAACATCGATCAGCTGCCTCCTGCACATCTCCTACTGGGGATGTGC